>NC_072492.1:50194928-50494928 GCF_027574615.1 Eptesicus fuscus
GGAGCGTGTCTCCCAAGCCCTCGTGCCTCAGTCTCCCCAGTTGTACAGCGTGCACGAACCCTCAGCAGAGTCCGGAGCAAACGGGAACCACAGGGAGCGCCCTGGGAAAGGGCCCGCGGAGACAACCGAGGGACCAGCACCCAGAGGACGCAGTCCCGGCGGGGAGGGCCGCCTCTGGGCGCCGGCAGCTGCCGCGAGGCTGGTCCCCAAGGGGCCCCGCCGGGCGGGAGGGCTCCTGACCAGGTGGGCCGATTGAGAATGAGGCTGCTGAGACCTCACCTACTCGCCTGGTTTAATTCTCCACCGGTAGGGCCATTTCATTTCATTATTTTTTTGTTAATCCTCACCGAGGGCATTTTTTCCATTGATTTTTAGAGAGAGTAGAAAGAAAGGGGAGAGACAGACAGAGAAACATCGATGTGAGAGAGACACACAGATTGGTTGCCTCCCGCACGCGCCTTGACCAGGGCCAGGGGTTGAGCCTGTAACCAGCGTATGTGCTCTTGACCGGCATGGACACTCTAACCACGGACCCACACCGGCCAGGGCCGTAGGATACGTTTAAGGACGTGGCTCGGGCCCATGGGCCAGACCTCCACAGCGTGCACTTCTGAAGAGGGTGGGCAGCTGTGTGCGTCGCCCCTCGGGCGGCCAGGGTGTTCTCACAGGCGCCTATGTCACCGAGAGCACGTGTGTCCCAGGCAGGGTCCCCGGAGCCCCCCCGGCGTCGCACCAGGCGGCAGGCTCCCGGGAGGGGCGCCCCTTGTTGCCGTAACGCGCCCTTCCTACCGCTCCTGGGATTAGCTGCTTTGCTTCCCCAAAGGCGGCGACGGCTCCCCAAGGCAGAGCTTCCTAGTGAACCTCAACACCCCCCGAGATGTCCGACTCCCCGAGGGGACGCTTCCTGCCTCTGCTGACTCCAAGAAACCACCGGCGCCGCGCCCCGAAACTGGATGGGAACCCCACAGCCTTCCGGAGACTCGGGTGACGGGCCGCCCGGGCCACCTGTGAGTTCACCCTGATTAGGAGCGTAAAGATGACAAGATGGAGAGAACTCAGAACGAAGCCCCCAGGAAGGCCCAGGAGCTCCCCGCTCAGGGGCTAGCGTCCCCTCCCCCATCACCATCCAACACGGCTTCTTACACTTACGGCACCGGCTCTCCCTCCCCGGGAGCAATTCCCCGCCTTCGCCAAGCAGCGATGAGATTCTCTTTATAGGGCGCTGCAGCGTAATGGTAAGTAATCACCGTGACAAACCCCGTTTCCTGGGCCCGGGGTTTCCTCCCTCTCTCTCCAAGTGTCTCCCACGGGCGCCCGGCCCGGCCTCCCAGGGAGCCTCGCCGAGGGTCTGCATTTCAGACCAGGCCCTTCCTTCCCCGGAAAGGGGACCAGGACCGCTCCGCTCCTCACTGGACACGGTGCGGCAGGGACCACAGCCTCCCGTGTGGCACCCCAGGCCCCCCGCCGGGGCCAATGTGGGGGGACCAGTGTCCTGGGCTGCCCTGGAAGATGGCCCAGGTGGTCACAGGGAGCCAGAGCCCCCAGGTGGGCCGGGCAGGTGGGGAAACCAAGGCCAGGCCTTGCGGGGTGGCACCTGAGCGGCCCCAGGACCATTCCAGGGAGGTGAGCTCTTACCCAACGCCACAACCCACCCGGCAGCCGGAGCCTCCCGGCGTGGGGGACCTGAAGTCCGGCCCCCGGTGAGGGTTCTCAGGGCCGAGCGGCCGAGAGGAGGGTAGACAACACGCGCCTCTAATTGGTTGCAGAGCCGCTGTGTCTTGGGGGGACGCGGCCCCGATCTCAGCACACTCGGCGCGGCCCACGCAGCCGGCGAAGGCTGCTGCTTCGGGAGGATGGAGAGCCACTGGCCGGGCTGGGTTTTCTCACTCCCGGGGACGGTCAAGCGCGCCTGCCGGACGCACCTCTCAAGGGGCGCAAACCCCGTCTGGTCTCCTGCGCTATCGAACGTGCTGATGAGACCCAATGCGCAGCCTGCAGACCTGCCACCCTCCCCGGGAGCCTGCGGGGAGCAAGCCTGGCTCGGGAGGCCTGGTTGGGGCCCCCGGGGCCATCCTCCTCACCCGCCCTCCGCTTCCAGGCCACTGGGGAGCCGCGGGCATCGAGAGCTGGTCTGGGGACAAACCACTTGTCACGCTTATTTTGTGTCTCAGCCTTGGACCCTCAGAGCCGCGTGTGCGCCTATGCAGTCGAGCGCCTCAGGAAGAGCCAGGACGTGGCTGCGTTCTGGAACGTTCCCACCCCGCTGAGACACACAGCACCCTGCGGACGGCTGCGAAGGAAACTGGGGGCTTCGAAGCCTGGCCCGATGGGCAACCTCTGTCTTTTCCCAACAACTGCCCTTAGGGGACGGGCCGGCTCCAAACACCACCCACCGGGGACGCATTCGCCCAGCCCTGGAGGGACCGGGTGCCTTCACCCCACCATGACCACTGGTCCGACCCCACTGAGACAGCGCCCTGCCTGGCACCCCACGGAGGCCTGCAGCCGCTTCGTGGGAACTCAGGCCTCCCACTGGGGCCGGGAGGGCTGCGGGCTGCCGCCCTGTCTCCGGGGGTGTGAGCTGACCTAAGGGCGCAGCCCGCACTGAGGCTCCTCTCCCGTCCTGCACGCCGCCCGCCGCCCAGGCAGCCCCGCGGGGGGGGGGGGGGGGGTAGGGTGGGGCACATCCTGGCTCCTGCGAGCAGCTGCTCCTGGGAGCCGGTGAGACATGCAGGGCCTCAGTCCCCACCTGAGGTCCCCACGGGACCCCTGCCATCACCCACATCTGGGAGGTGCCAGGAAACCGACCTGGGAGGTGCCCCCTGACTGTCTGCACCCCAAATGACGATGGGGAATTCTGGGAGCCCCTCACCCGCTCTCGCTGCCCCTGAGCCCGTGCAGGACGCCCCAGCCGTCACAGTTGGCCCCAGGGATGGTGCGGACCGGCCTCTGCAGTCGCGGACACGCCTGGCAGTTCTGCTGCGTGAGTCCTGGTACCGGGCCGACCCGAACGCCCAGCAGCCGGGCCCTGGCTCAGCGCTGAGGGCCCATCTGTCCAAGCGCCTCCTGAGCCACCTCCCCGGCCCCTTCTTTCTGGGTTCCCGGGGGAGCCCACGGGGCGCAAAAGACGAGAACCCGCCATGCCAAGGCCCAGCCGCACCTGGAACCTCTCACTGTCTCCAGGGAACACACTCGGTTCCTCCCTCCCACACCCACGCGGGGAGGGGAGGAGGGGGTGTTCCCTGGACTCCAGGCCTGCCTGACCCTGACCACCGGCTCAGGCGGCTCCCCACCGCCCACCCCCAGCGCCGGGCGCAGACCAGGTCCTATGGGAGCGTTCCCACTGGGCCAGGCGGGCCGGGGCGGTCAGCCCGAAGCTCTCTGGCGCCCCAAGTCGCCCCCAGGCCCCTGCAGACCCGCGCAGAGGCCGAGGGACTAACCCTAAAGGAGGCGGCGCTGCACCCACACGGCAGGGAGGGAGGGTGGGTCAGGAGGGTGGGCGGCCAGGGCGCTGCAGCCCCCGGGCTCTGGCCAGCCCGGAGCTGGGAAACGCAGACCCAAGAGGCCGGGCCTGGGGAGGCGAGGGAAGAAGCCCTGGTCGGCCCGGTGCGCAGGGACAGCTAATCCGCATCGGGTGGGAGGGCAGGATCCCCGCCCCCACACCGGGGCCAGGGGGCAGGAGGCCGCCGAGGCTCGGAGCGCACCCTCCCGGGGAGCATTCTGGGGGCCTGGGGGCTCGGAGTGGCGGGGTTTCTAGCTCTCCTCGCCAGCCCCAGCTTCCTGCGCAGCCCGCAGATGGCCCAAGTCTGGCCCCAGCCCCCTTCCCCCCGGAGCTCCCGGGCCGCCCTCGCCAGCCCCACCGGGCGGGTGGCCCTCCTCCCCGTAGGCCCAGCACGCAGTTCCCGCTGCAGCAGAGCTGGCGTCCGCGCCGCAGCCGCCTCCGCCTCCGTCTCCGTCCACCCCTGGCTTTCCCCACTCAGCCGGAGGGGCCCAGCTCCCCCATCTCCCACCCCCGGGCTGACGGGAAGTTCCCCAAAGTGACCAGGGCGCTGAGGACGCCTCCCCCTCCCCCGGCTTCCCCCGAGACTCCGCCCGCCACCCCCTCCCGCGCCTTCGGAAAAGTTGCAAGCGAAGCCCCAAACTCTGGTTCTCCCCCCGGCCCCCCGCCCAGCGCAGCGCGAGCCCCCGCCGACCCCCACGCACGGCCCCTGCGCAGGGGCGCAGCTACCCCCACCGGAACCCGTGCCGTGACCGGGGGACGCAGCGGGAGCCCTGCGCGACACGGAGGCGAGCGAGTGCGGGTGTGGGTGTGGGTGGCGGTGCTGGCGCACGTGCGCGGGGCGAGGCGGCGGGAGGGGGGGGGGGTCGCGGGGCTGGGCCCGCCAGGCCGGGGGGCGCTTACCTGTTGGAGGTAGAGGAAGGCGGGTGGGCAGGGCACGGAGTGCGGGAGCATGCTGCCGGAGTTGGACAGCAGGAGGCAGCCGGAGTTCGCCATGGAGCACAGCATGGGGCGGCAGGGGGGCGCCCCGCGGCGGAGGCAGCTCTGCGCTCGCTGCGCCGCTTGCACCCTCCGCGCGTCCCTCGGCGAGTGCGCGCGCCCTGCCTCCCGGGCGCCCTCTCGGTCTCGGTCTCCTCCTCCTCCTCCTCCTCGCCCCCCTCCTCCCCCTCGCGGCGCTCCTGAAGGGGAGAGCAGGAGGGAAGCCCTGCGCCTCGGCTCCCCCGTGCTCCCGGCCGGCGCGGGTGCCAAAGAGAGAAGAGAGCGCGCGAGAATATGGCCAGAGAGGATCTGTGCGCGAGACGAGAGGACGGCAGGGCGCGGGGGGGGGGGAGGGGGGGGGAGCCCGCCACTTTAGAGCTCCCCAGCCCTGTCTGCAAAGAGTGGTGCGTGTGCGCGCGTGTGTAGGTGGGAGGGGGACTCCAACATCAAACGGCCCCGGAGGGCAGGGAACCCGAACGCAGGCACAACAGCTGATCCAGCGCTTAACCCCCAGCCCGCCGGTGCAGGGGCCACAGCCCTCCGCCCTCCCGCGGCCCCAGCGCCGCCCGGCTCCAACCCCCCTTCCCCCGCCACGGCTCTTGGGTTTGGGGTCTGGAGCCTGCCTCCCCCTCCCCCCGGTCCACAGGCCACTGCAGAGAGGAGGAGCGCCGCCTCTGCCGGTTCGGCTTGGAGAAGCCCTCTCCGGAGGGAGCCCGGCCGCCGGGGCGGGATGGCGCTGATGCAATGAGGACAGCTACGCAGAGGCCTCCCCTCCGCTGGGGCCGCGCCTCCCGGCGCCCAGGGCTTGGAAACCCAGCCGCCCCCCTGGGAACTCTCCTGCCCTCCGTCGGCCCCCAGACTCCCTTTCCGCCCCCGCCTGCCACCGCACGTGGTCTTGTGGATACTTAATATGGGCTAGGGGTCAAGGGGCACTGGCTTCAATGCATCCTCTCCTCCCCACACCCCCACGCCAGACCTGACCTCATGCGCACGCGTCCACCCAGCAGGAGGGCATGGGTCCCGCCCTGGCCCCTGTCAGCGCTGGGCCCAGGCCTGTCCCTGCACCACCACGTGACAGGTGTGTGCGTGCCCACATAAACCTGCAGCTTCGCCTGCCCCCCCCCCCCACGGGCCTGCCACACAGCCGCACTCGCCAGATGCCCACTGGCCAAGCTCTGACCAGGGCCAGCCGCAGGTGAGCTTCGCTGTGAGAGGCGGCAGCAGCAGAACATGCCTCCTCCCCCCCCTGCGCTCCCCCTCCCCCCCCCCTGCCTTACCCACACTTCTCCCCGGCAAGGGGCGAGTCTCAGGTGCCCAGCAGCAACTCTGGACTCGCCCATCTACCTACAGGCACCTGGGATCCCCCTCTTCTCACTCCGGAGAACAAGCCCCGCTCTGGAGGGGGCAGGGCTGGGACCCCCTGGCAAGGGGCAGACGCGGCCCGGGAGGCGTGTGCGTGGCCCTCACTGCCGCCTGCAGACATGGCCCCTCAGGCTGGAGCCGCGAGGAGGGCAGAGGGAGGGTGCCCTTGGCTCCCGGCGCCCGTCTGGGCACCAGCTCTGAGCTCCTTGTGAACAAGGCAGGCGGGTGTGTGCCCCTGGACACCCTCTCGTGGGCGCCCGTGCCGCTCAGAGGAGGCAGCTCCTGGCTCCCCTTCCTCCTAGAGAGCGAGGGGAGCCGGGGTGCCGTCTGGCAGGGACCGGGAGGGCCGAGGTCCAGGGAGTGGCGCCGGGGAGAGCAGGCCCCCCTGGCCTGGTCGCTGCACCTGCCTGACCTTTTTCTGGAATCCAGGCAGGATGTCGCCAGGGAAGGCTCGGGCACACGGTGGGGGGTGGGCACCTTGGCTGTGGACTGGCCAGGGGACCCCCTGCTTTCCTGCCGACGGTTACCGACGTGGTCTCTCCGGAGCGGCGCCCCTACAGCCTGAGGCGCTGGTGGGGAGACACCGTGTTTGCAAGTGGAGACCTGGCAGAGGGCTCTCCTGTGGAGAGTGCCAGCCCAGAGCGGCGGCCGCGGGGGCAGGGGCAGCCTCCCCTCCGGTGGCACAGCTCTGCCCTCCTGTGGCTGAAGCCCCTCCCGCTCTGCCCTCTGCCAGCCCCGTCAGGCGGCACTGCTCCGCCCTGCGGACACTGGAATTTGGGGGCGGCCATGACAGTTCGGCCTCAGCCCCGGGCTCCCCACTCACCCTGCCTGGGACCATTCCCTCACGGACTGCCCGTCGCTACCCCACGTCCACGGAGACCCAGGCTTGTTCCTCCCGCCACAGGGCTGGGGAGTGCACCCCAAACAGTGCCCAGCACATAGCTTCCGACCGAGACCCCGGGCCCCATGCGGGAGCGATGGCGGTCTCTGTCCCGGAGGGAGACCCGGGCCGGTGAGGAAACTAAGCCCTCACGCAAGGCTGCAGCCTGCTGTGCTGAGAGCTGTAACAGCCCAAGGTCGTGGGAGCTCAGATCTGGGGCTCGGTCAGGGAAGGGTCCCCAGAGGGACCTTCGCACTCAGCCGCCTGCCCCCAAAAAGCCAGGGTGGGGCTGATGCCAGGTGGGTCTTGGCACCTGGTCAGCCTCGGGCCTCTCAGCCCAGCCACCTGCTGCCATCAGCCGGCTCCTCACACCCCGGCTCCAGCCAGCCCGAGGACAGCCACCGGGACTGGAAGGAAACCTCCCGCAAAGGACGTGAGCGGCGTGCGTGTCCGGCTCATGCCTCAGGACACGCCCGCGTGCCCACCGCCTGCCTCCGCGGGGTGGCCTGGACTTCGGACTGCCACCAGCAGCCGGTGACTAAACGGCAGGGCGGGGAGGCTCGGCCCGCTGGGCGGCGCCCGGCGGTGGGGAGGAGCGCTGGACACGGCAGCCCATCCGGACTCCCCATCTCCCCTCGAGAGGCCAAGTGTCGCGAGGGCACAGAGCTCGCATCCCGTGGCCTGGCCCCGCTCCGGGCAGGGCGAGTGTGGCGGGCCCTGCGCTCCTGCAGGCCTGTCCCGGCGGTGGGTGGGCCGCGGCCGCAGGTCCAGGCAGCACGGGCCCCTGAGGTGGACGTCCCGACGGTCCGGTGTCGGGACCAGCCCTCCCCCACGGACTGGTGCCCCTCGACCCTCCAACGGTGCTCCTGGGCACCCCCAGGGCACGGCCCGCCCAGCCTGACTCACTGTCGGCAACCTTGCCCTCCTCACCTGACCTCCAGGGCCTGGCCTGGGAGGCGTGTTAGACTGGGATGCAATGTCTCCAGCCCCCTCCCCCAGCCCTCTGGGCACCCTGCTGCCTCCTGGGCCAGGTGGGCGGCCTGAGTGGCAGGTGGGGAAGCCCGGCCCGGGCTCTGCCCCCCCTCCCCCCCCCCCGGGGAAGGAAGGCTGCGAGCCCGGAGGAGCTGTCAGTCAGCGCTCACATTCACGCAAACGCAGAGCCAGGGAGCGAAATAGCCCGTTCGCCCCGAATCTGAGAAGGGCTTGTTAGGGCGGCGGAGCTGAGCGGTAACTATGTCTGCTCCTGGGCACCCCTATAAATACCAGGCAGGCGCCCCCGACGGCCCAGATGGTTCCCAGGCTCCGGAGAGCGCCCGGATCTTCCTGCCCCGCCCCACCCGCGTCCCCTTCCCCGAGGAGCCCGCTGGGTGCAGGCGCTGCCCCCCACTGCCCCTCCAAGGGCAGGGCCTGGCTGTCCCTCCCTCCCTGGCGCGCCGGCTGGGAGACCCAGGCCCACGGAGCCGTGCAAACGCCTCGCCCCTTTGGTGCGCTCCTCGGTGACACGGGACACCGGCGAGAGAATGTGCCAGAAAGTGCTCACAACGGCCTGGCCTGTGATTGAAAAGATAACGTGGGGCCCTGGCCGGTGTGGCTCAGTGGATAGAGCGTCAGCCTGCAGACTGAAGGGTCCCGGGTTCGATTCCGGTCAGGGGCACGTGCCTGGGTTTCGGGCTTGGTCCCCAGTAGGGGGCGTGCAGGAGGCAGCCGTTCCATGATTCTCTCTCATCATTGATGTTTCTCTCTCTCCCTCTCCCTCATCTCTGAAATCAATAAAAAATATTTTTAAAAAATAATGACGTGGGCAGTTCTGTGGCCAAATGATTTGGGGGAGTGTTGCTAGGACAGCACCCCCAGCCGCCCTTCGGGAATTCCCACGGCTGCACATGGACCCGCCAGCGGGAAGCAGGAGGCCCTGCGGTCCCTGTAGGGGGGCAGGCGGGGGCGGGGGCCGAGTTGCTCATGGGCCTGCTCCGCTTCCCCGCTCTGAGTGCCAGGCTGGCATCCGCAGCTCCGCCACGCAGAGAGGACAGCGTGGAGCCCGGCGAAGGCATGCCAGGACGGGGGGGTGAGCTCACCGTCTCCGGTGGCAGCTGGGCCGTCATCTCCGGCTTCCGCAGCGCCAGGCCATCCTGCCGGGACTTCAGGCGCTTGCTTGGCACTGACCGGGGACCAGGCGGGGGCGGGCAGAGCTGCAGGGGGCATCCCGCGGGGGCGGGGCAGGGCGGGCACAGTCCCTGTGCTGTGTGAGGGGGTGGGGGTGACCCGAGCAGCCTCTCTCGTGTGAACCAGCCAGACACCCACATCACCGGCCGGGCCTCTCCCGGGAGCTCGAGCCCCACTTCCACAGCCCAGGGGCGGGGCGCCGTCGGAAGGAAGCCCCGAGCGCGGGCAGGGCCGCTGGGACGCCTCCCACAGCCAGTCAGGGAGGTCAGACTGAGGACAGAAGCGCGTGGCCTTCTTGAAATCTGTAGGGAGTGGGGGGCTGTTTGTGCCTCGTCCTGGGGTGTCTGATTCTCCCAGACCAGCAGGCAAGGTGGCTGGGGCGTCCCTGCAGGGAGAGAGACGAAAACAGGGCAAGCGGGAGCCGCCCTGGCTGACCAAGTCACTCTGGAGGCATCCAGCAGGGCACCCCACACCCGCCAGGCCTCCCCTTGGGGTCAGGCCTGTGAAGAGGGGGTGCTGGGGAGCTCCCCACCCCTGAGCCCCTCTGCACCCCGAGCCGCCGCCGAGTGCCCGGACTGTCCAGGCAGCACCCACGTCCAGCGGGGTAGGGGGCTCCCTCCCACGGATGCCAGCCCCCGGCCCCAGCCCCGAGGCAGCAAGCGTAGCAACGGGGAAGGAAGCTTATTTATCTGCTTATCTAGGAGGCGTTTGCCAGCCGCGTTCGGTCCACCCGTCTCACTTACAGATACAACCACGTCCCAGCAAAATCAAACATTATAAATACCGAGACTGAAAGCAAAGGGCACGCTCCACACTCAGGGTACACACTCGGGGTACACGCTCGAGCAACGTGCTCAGGGTACACGCTCGCGGTACGTGCTCAGGGTACGTGCTTGGGGTACACATTCAGGGTAGATACTCGGGGTACACGCTCGGGGTAGATGCTCGGGATACACGCTCGGGGTACACGCTCAGGGTAGATGCTCGGGGTACACGCTCGGGGTACACGTTCAGGGTAGATGCTCGGGGTACACGCTCGGGGTACACACTCAGGGTAGATACTCGGGGTACACGCTCGGGGTACACGCTCGGGGTACACGCTCGGGGTAGATGCTCAGGGTACACATTCAGGGTAGATGCTCGGGGTACACGCTCGGGGTACACGAGCAGAACCAGAGCCGCGCAGGCTCACAGCTACGAGCACCTCCTCCCCGACAGGCTCCTCTCCCCGCGGGGCCTGGGACCGAGGACGGTGCTCGCAGAAGGCCCTCGGTGGTGTCCCCCTGCTCTTCCACTTGGTACTGGGCCACGTTTACTTATTTTCCTTTTTTAAATATTTTTTATTGATGTCAGAGAGGAAGGGAGAGGGAGAGAGAGATTGAAACATCAGTGATGAGAGAGAATCATGGATCGGCTGCCTCCTGCACGCCCCCTACTGGGGACAGAGCCCACAACCCGGGCATGTGCCCTGACCGGGAATTGAACCCTGACCTCCTGGGTCATAGGTCAATGCTCACCCACTGAGCCACCCGGCCGGGCTCAATTTCTTTTCAGTGAGCTCCCAGGACTTCGCCTTCTCCTCTCCTGGGGACGGGGAGCTCAGCAGAGCCCAGAGGAGCACGTGAGACCGGCCGGCGGGGGAGAGGCCCGGCGGCTGCAGCCCGGAAGCCCCCACGGTCCACGGCCTCTGGGCCGCACCCCCACCCCCGGCAGGAGGCGCTGCTCGGCGGGCGAGCCTGGCGGAAACAGAGCTGCGCTCTTGGTGCCAGCTGTGGCCACGCCACCCTTCAGGGTCCCGGCCCCAGAACCACAGAGGCCGGCGGAGGATGGGCAGCCCCTCTGGAGCCTCAGAGCCGGCCGCCTGCTCGGACTCCCCGGGAGGGAGAGGGGACGGAGGAGGACGGGCGCGCGGGGCCATTTCCTGCCGACGGCTAACTGGGCGGCACCGCGCACCCGCTCGCTCGCTGCTCTCCCAACCCCCTCGTCTCGCCCGCCGGGTCCTCACAAGGGGGCCGGGAAGGAGAGTGACGACACGTCCAGGGTCACAGAGGTGGCCCGAGGTCACGTGCGCACGGGGCGATTTAGGCTGCGGAACAGGCCTGGCTCGTGGACCCGCGCGAGATGCGTTGCTTCTCTTCCCGCCACAGCTGGCTGGACTGGGCCCTCCTGGGAGCATCCTGGCCTTAGCCCTGGCTCCCCCTCCCAAACCCCACACCCAACCTGTTAACTCGTCCTCGTCCGCCACAGCGCGGCTTATCCCAATCGCACCGCCCGCTCGTCTTCCTGGTGATGATCTAGCTTCCTCTCTCGTTAGGCGGGAGGGAGAGAGCGCAGTGGGGCTGCGAGGCCGAGGAGAGCCGCTCCGTTGGACTGAGGGGCTCCTCACGGATCCCCCGCGAGGCGCTCCGTGTCCTGGCTCCTCCCCCCACACTCTGAGCCTGGCGCCCCTGGGAGCCCTCCTGCCCACCTGCATCTGTGCGTGTCCACTCGGCGCCCTGTGCCGTGACCACAGATGACCACAGAGAGGCACGGGGGGCAGCGGGGCGTTCAGGCAGTGACTGGCTCTCAGACGAAATGCCCTTGGCGGCCGGGTCCCCCGGGCGCCGTGACTGGGGGCACCCTCTGCCCACGCCAGGGCAGGGCTCACGCTACAGGCTGGTCACGGGCGGAGGTTGTGGGGCCACGGGAAACCCACGTCACTCCCTGTCCCATGCCCCCCCCCCCGGGCACCCCAGCACTAAAACTGACCGTGGCCCCCCCCTACGGGCTAGATGTCAGCACCAGGGACAGGTCACCCCCATCGCCCCGCAGGGGACAGGGGGTCGGCACCCGGGGTGGGACGGGATGGGAGGGAGATGTGGGGGACACTGCCCAGCAGTCGCCCGCCTTTGGGGACAGGCGCCGTCATCGCTCCCTTTTTCCCGCTGGGAGACCCTGCCGTCTCCCCAGGAGCCCCTTCAGGTCTCGTCGCCCCGACTGTCAAAGAGATTCCGCCTCGTGTCTCACACACACCTTGTCCTCCTTCTTTTCACCCAAAGGGGAGGAGCCTAGAGGCGCGTCGAGGGGAGCTTGGACCGGCAGCCGAAGGCACAGTGGCTCCCAGGAGGGGCAGGGTCACCCCCAGAAGCTGCAGAACAAAGCGGGTGCCCGAGGGGACGGGCCCAACAACAGCCCTGCCGCTTTGGGGTGTCAGAGGGAGGACTCCACATCGAGTGTGGAGGCAGCGGGGGATGCTCGGCGGGTGACCGGCACGCATCTGTGTCAAGTTCCGTTAGAACCGAACTGCGGGAGCCGCCCCGGCCTCTCCCCCCGCCGAGAGCGGCTGCACTCGGACAGGGGAGCGGCGGTTCCTTTTCTCCCTTCCCCGGGACGCCGTGACTTTTGGTCCCGCTTGATGAACACACCGCCGGCGGAAACTGTGGCTCAGACAGCTTTCATTCTCCCCGGTCACCTACTGGGGAGCAGAAAGCTGCGAGGAGCCCGCCCCGCAATAGATCAAACACGGGCCTTCCAGTTGCTCCGTGGCCCAATTTCTCATCGCTGCTGCCGCCTGATAACCCTCCCGGCCCCGAGCCTGCATCTCCCTTTCCCAGGGCTGGGGGCCAGGGCCGGACGTGGATGTCCACGCGGGAACCCTCCTGGCAGCCGGGAGCCAGGGCCGGAAGGACGGGGCCCTGCAACTGGGCAGGATCGCGCCCTTCAGCACCGGGGACAGCTCCTGAGGCCCCAGGGCGTCCCAAGGGCACATCCCTGCCTCCCTCAGCCAAACCTCGGGGTGTCACGACCTCCCCGTGTTGGGGAGGTGGCCGGTGGCGAGCCCTGCAGATGGCCAGATGGCCGGCTTTCACCACACCAGCCTCCCAGCCGAGGAGCCTGCACACCTTCGCCAGCAGCCTCGGCCGGGCGGGCCTGCTCTCGGCCTGGCTTCTTCCTTCTCCGGCTCCTGAGCCCTCCCCAGAGAGAAGCAGGCTGCTCTTAGCGCTACCTGCTCGGCCCCGGTGCCCGCAGCTCCTGGGGTCGCGCCGTCTTCCTTCCGGCGCAGTCTTATCCCCTCCCCACTCGCCTTGCTGGCGTCTCCCGAAAGGCAGGCTGACTTCTCAGCGAGCACCCGGGGGTCCCCGTGCTGGGTGGGGTGGGGGTGGGGGTGGGGGGGGGTGGGAGTGGGGGAGAGGAAGCCTGTGTGGCTGCCGTTTCTCCGCACCCTCTCTCACAGACCTGGTCCGGGTGCCATTCCGGAAGGCACCGCGCGGCTGCACAATGCGGGGAGGCTACGCGGGAAGCGCCCTTGTAAATTACCTCCCGGTGCGGGCAGGGAGAACCCAGCTCGGCGCGCACAGCCGTTCTCATCTGAGAGCGGGATCTTCCCGGATCAGAGCCTGAGCCCTCCTCCGTGCCACCAACACGCCAGGCCCTAGGGAGAAACGTCCGCATCGCGGCCGAAGGAGGCCGCACACGCGCCTGCGCCCCTCCCCCCGCTGCCTTTTTATCAGGACATCCCGGGACCTCGCCCCCCAGACGGACCCTGCCCCCGCTCTGCGTCTGTCCATTTAAATGTATGGTCCATAGAGTGCAATGGCCACAATGAACAGCACATGGATAGGAATCCTGTGCGGCAGCCACAGGATCTAACAGCATGGCGGCCGCTTGGCTGGGTGTGGGCCATTGGAACCCACGCTGGGAGGTGACCGGGTCTCTGCTGGGCTGGGAGGTGACCGGGTCTCTGCTGGGCTGGGAGGTGACCAGGTCTCTGCTGGGCTGGGAGGTGACCGGGGTCTCTGCTGGGCTGGGAGGTGACCGGGGTCTCTGCTGGGCTGGGAGGTGACCGGGTCTCTGCTGGGCTGGGAGGTGACCGGGTCACTGAGGGGCTGGGATTGTATTTGGGGGGTAAATGCCGGGAGAGGGTCCGTGGGGCCTGCAGCGGCCGGGTTCTTCTCTGGAGGGAAGAGTGGCTCGCTGTCCCTTTGGAGGCGGGTGGGAGGCGGGTGGGAGGGAGCGGGGAAGCCCTGATGCCGGGTGTGGAGACGGCAGGAGAGCGAGTGAGGGCAGGTCTTTACCAGCCGAGCAGAAGGATGGAGATGGACAAGCCCAGTGTCCTCCCTGCCCAAAGGGATCAATCCCCCCAAAGCAGCCAAAAAAAATGGGTGCCCGGCCAGCGTGGCTCAGTGGTTAAGCGTTGACCTATGAACCGGGAGGTCAGGGTTCGATTCCTGGTCAGGGCACAGGCCCAGGTTGTGGGCTCGATCCCCAGTGTGGGGCGTGCAGGAGGCAGCTGATCCATGACTCTCATCATGGATGTTTCTATCTCTTCCTTCCTCTCCCTTCCTCTCAGAAATCAATAAAAAAGTATATATTTTTAAAAATTGGTAAAAAAAAAAAATCGACGCTGTTAGTACGGACACCAACGCTGTCCCTGCCCGCTCCCCCCCCCCCCCAGTGCAGCCTCCGCTCCCACAGCTGCTGACAGGAAGCCACGTGCAGCCTCCTCCTCTCGCCCCGCCAGGCCCCGGGCCCCAGGCGCCAGGTGGTCCGAGGGGACCTGGGAGGGAACCTCCGGTGCCGAGTGAGGAGGCAGTTCTGCCAGGAGTCCAGTCCAGGCACAAACTGCCTCCTGGTTCTTGGCGCGGTTTCTCAGGACCTGAGGCGGGCGGTCCACGCCGGGGCCGCGGGCTCCCGTGGGCGAGGCACACGCTGGGCTGGGGAGACGTGGGGCCATGGACGGGGAAGTGCTCTGTGTGTCTGGGATAATGGGGTTGCACAGAGCAGACTGTAAATTCAGCTCCTCAGTTCCTCTCTACCTTTCTGAAGTGGCTGCTGGGAAGTCACGCGTGGGCACACGTGGCGTGCGCTGTGTGTCCGCCGGGAGGCACGGGCTCCAGCACGGGGCGCCGTCTGCACACCCAGCCTCGGCACCGTCCGCCTGTCATCGTCACCACCGCCGGTGACAGCGCCTGGCCGGCCGGCCTCGGCACAGAGTCCGCTGCTCCCGGTTCTACGCCCCTGGAGGGAGCGTCCCCCGACACTCACACTCGGGAAGAGCGGAGGCCACAGTGACTCCTGCTGGACTCAGAAGCCGGTGCTCATTTCTGCCGGGAGCTAACTTCCTGACCACTGCGGCGTTCCGGCGATGCCCCGACTTGTCTGCATTCCCGGAATGCCCACCGCTGAGTGTGGGGGGCTGTGCCCAGGAGCACGCTGGGCCCAGCAGCCAAGCCCGCCCCCCCCCCCCCGAGGCGGCGGACACCCTCTGAGAATGCAGCCGCGGGCGCTGGGCTGCGTCCTGATAATGTCCCCCCGGAGGAATGACAAGGACACCGGCTTCCGCTTCGAGGCTCTGCCTGTGGGGGCGGCTGGGCCGGGGAGGGCTGAGCGGAGGCCGGGGCCATGGGGGCCCCCACGGGCCGTGCTCTCTGTCCCGGCAGGCGTCGCCGGAGCCGGGTCCCCACGGCAGCCCCCCTGGGTGCCCCCCTGCTGTCGGTCTCTCTCCGGGCCTTGCTGTCTGTGCGTCTCCGTCACTTGCTCCGCCCCCCTCCCCGGGTTCTGTTTCTATTTGAAGCGCTTTCCTCCGGGCAAACCCGGAGACAGGTCTCCTGCAACAGACACCTCTCCCTGCGGGGGCGGGGGCGGGGGCGGGGGCGGGGGCGGGGCCTGTCTTCCCGGAACCGTGAGCTTCGCTGGCCAAGGGGGTCGCGGGGAACTGAACACCCCTCTTTACGGCCACCCCATTTCCCAGTGTAGGGTGGGGGCGGGGAGAAAACAGTGAACCCAGCCTCCTGGCCCTGCCTCGTCCTCAGCCCCCTCCCCACACAGCAATCTCCCGGTCTGGGGGTCCTGCCCGTTCCCTCGGCCGCCGGGCGACGCGTGGCCAGGACTGTCAGGGGCCCGATTTCCTCGGCGCCACGTGGCCTCGCCCTCCCAGGGCCTCGCTCTGTGCCGGAGCGTGGGGGGCGGCTGGCACCCAAGTGCCGTGGGTGGGACGCTTGGTCATCCTCCACACGGGCCAGAGTGACCGCCCCCCGGGAGCCCTGCCCTGGCCCTGCCCTGCCTCTTCCCCGTCCACACAATGGGGCGGTGCTTCAGACGCAGTGCATGGGGGGTGGAGGGGGGGGATTTGGGGTGTCCTTCCAGCTCTCAAGGGCGCACCTGTGTCCCACACGCCAGCTCATGACACACGTTCGCCTACGTCCCCTCAGTGTCCTTCACACAACCCAGTGAGACAGACGGGTACGGGGGGAGACTGAGGCTCAGAGAAGGTAAGGGACCCCAGAACCCACCGCCCAGACCCCTGCCCCCCGTCGTGGTTTTGGGGATGCCAGCGCCCCCTCTGAGCCCCCGAGCTTTCCAGAGCTTGTATTCCGCCATTTCCAGGGGTAAGACTCCACCTGCTCCCCAAGGATTCTGAGACCACGAAACCGAACATGGCCGACCGCTCCGCGGCGGGGCCAGGAGCCGAGAGCCGGTTTCAGGGGGAGGAGCAGGGGCGCCGTCAGGGCAGTCCCTGGGGAGCCAACACCACACGGAGCTGCCGCGCTAACGGGGTGACTGTGGCCGCCCCAGCTTCTCGAAGGCAGAGGCAGGACCACAAGGCCGCCAAGCCCTGGCCACTCTGGGGGGCAGGGAACAAGCTGGCAGGGGGGGCGCCCACACCCCTCAAGTGGGCCTCACATCTGCTCTGCTGGTTCCTCAGTCTCAGTGGGACCCGTTCTCCCCCAAAACCCTCACTTCTTCTGCAGCCCCCCAGCAAGTGCAGAATTGCAGGAGTCAGGCCAGGGCAGGGAATGTACTGCGTTCTCCCCCCCTCTCCCCCCCACCCCGTCCCCCTGTCCTGGCCCTGCAACCACCGAGCTGAGCTGAGCTGCCCGGGGGGGGGGGGGGAGGGGGGGGGTCTCTCCAGGGAGGGAACTCCCCCAGGGCAGGGTGGGAGGAGGAGGGCCCTTGGAGGTGCTGTCGCTGTCCCTGGTGCTGAACCGGCCCGGGGGCAGTTAGGGCACCTCTCTTAACTGGGGGCCCCCCTGCTGGAGATTCCGTTCCATCCTTAAAGGTGGGACAGGTGAGCCAGAACGGCCTGGTTGGGTCCCAGTTCTGAAAGGAATTAGATGCTCATAAGTCAGTCTCTACGCTTTAAAATGAAATGTGGTGAGACTCCAGCCCCTGTCCCACCCCCACGTCCCAGGTGCGCACGGGGCTGCACCGAGGGCAGGTGGGAAGCTCTCCCCCGCGGCCGACAGGCCACCCCCCGCCCGGGCTGCTCTCTCCAGGCATCCATGTCGCAGGCTCCTGATCATCAAACGCAGCGAAAAGCGCCCTCGCGCACGCCCCCCGCGGCCGGAGAGGCGGCAGGCGGCAAAGCACGGGGCCCACGTAAACGAGGAGCCGGCGGCTCGGCCCAAGCTGCCCGTCTGCTGGGCGTGGGGCGTGTGGGGGGGCACTGGGCCCTAGGAGGGTGGCGAGCCCACGGCGGGACACGTGCGCTTTGCCGTGGCCAGTCCCAGCCGGTCAGCGAACAGCCTCCAGGGGCAATCAAAGCCCCTCGGCAACGGGCAGGCATCGTGGGACCAGCCACGCCCCTCGGGCTGCCCCCAACTCAGGGCAAATACAGGAAAAAGGGGAGACAACCTCCACAGACAGAGCCCCAAGAGAGGTGGCTTCCGGGCAGAGCCAGAGGGGCAGCTGGGCCCCGGGGGCAGCCCTGCAGGTCCACACCGGGGCTCCTGGCTGCTCGGGAGAGGCCGGGGGAGGGACGCCCGCGCAGGCTGCTGCAAGGGTTCCAGCAGGAGCAGCTCCGCGGGGAGTCCTCAGAGCCAAGAAAGCTTTGCCGGGCTGGCGGAGACCTACACATCCGCCCCGTCGTGAAAACCAGAGGGAACTCGCTGGGAAAGGGAGAAACCCCGAACGGGCTCTGCGCCCCCTCCGAGGCAGAGGCGAGTCCGGAGGGCCCTTCCTCGGGCCACGGAGGCGGCCACGGCCAAAGGCGGTCCTGGAAGTGGGCAGCTGGGCCAGCCCGCCCGACGCCTCCAGCAGGAGCCCAGGCCCCCCCGCCAGGGCACCCCGTCCTCCGCCGCTTCCCCATCCGGCCCACGCGCCCCTGCTCCCCCCAAGCTGCCTCCTCTCCTCGCCTTGTTTTCAGTATCACCTTCTCTTTCCACCGAACACACACAGAGAGCGAGCGGAAAACCGCCCCGTTCGGCCGCAAGCCCAGCAGGTGTGTCCGACCGGCCCCTCGCTCCCCCAGGTGCGCTCTCCTGCTGCCCGGGGGTGGACGGCCCCGCCCTCCGTGGCTCCCCTGAGAGAGGGGGTCCTGGGGACGTGGAAAGGGGAGTGGGGAGGCGTGTGAGGTTGGAGAGGTGGGAGCGGGACGGCGGGATGTCTGCTTCCCGCAACCCCAGCGCTGGCAACCTCTGCTGGAGGCAGAGCGCCAGGCTCCTGCCCTCAGCACCGCGGCCCTCGGGGCTGGCCCTGCCCGGTGGCGGTTAGGGCGCCGCTCTTAACCGGGGGCACTGCTGGGGATTGGTCCACCCTCTCAAGAGATTTCTGTCCTCATTCTCTCCCTCCCCCCGCCTCTCTCCAGAACATGTAAGATGCTTCAGCAAGTCTACAAGCCTATCACTTTTTAAAAATATATATTTTTATTGATTTTAAAGAGGAAGGGGGAGAGAAACATCAATGATGAGAGAGTCGTGGATCGGCTGCCTCCTGCACGCCCCACACTGGGGATCTAGCCTGCCACCCGGGCCTGTGCCCTGACCGGGAATCGAACCCTGACCTCCTGGTTCATAAATTGACGTCAACCCCTGAGCCACGTGGCCAGGCAAGCCTATCCCTTTTTTTTTTTTTTTTTTTCTTTTTCACGATTATAAGCTCCTCCTGCCCTTGGAAAAGCCGGAGGTGGAACCCGGGCCCCTCCCTCCAGTGAGCTCACCTCCACCTCCTCGCTCCTGCCCTGCGCTTCCTCTTCCCTCCACCTCCCTGACTCGCATGGCGGCCGGGGGCGGCCACTAGGGAAATGTCCTTAAAAGTTACTGCAACCTTCAGGCCCCTCCCGTGCCTCCTCCTCGGCTTCCCGCCACGCCACCTGCTGCTCCCAGGCTCTCAGGGCCCCGGGAGGCACACGTCTCTGTGACATCAGCAGTCGTTCCGGGGAGAATGCCCCGGGTCCCCTGGGTGCCGCTGGAGACCCTGACGAGGCAGCCCTGACATGGGGGCGGGGAGCGGGGCCAGAGCGGGGAGGCCCCAGGAGCAGCACAGACCCCGGGGTGCGCTGAGATGCATGGGGCTCCCTCCTGCCGGGTCACCAACAGGAACCTCTTGTCCTGGCAAACGGGAGAAGCCGGGGCCGTGGTGCTACGGGAAGGAGGGGCAGCTCCAGGGGAAGTCTGGGGGTGCGTCCAGGGCGCCCCTCATACACATGACGGCATATCCCTTCCCCCGGACAGAGCTCGACAGCTTTCCAAGTTCTACGGCTAAGGCTGCGCTCAGACCGGAGCCGCCGATCGGTCGCGGGGAGACCCCTGAGGGCTTTGCAACGCCACTTCGCGAACACAGCGGGGTCCCCCAATCCTGCACCAAAGGACCCCGGGCCTGGGAAAGGGGACACATACAGACGTGACGGCTGTGGGGTACGTGGGCAGGGCTGACGTTCATACTGCTGATGCCGGAACCCCCTGGAGGCCCCTCGAGAGGGGAGTTGTGGAAAGCCGGATACAGGGCACTCCGGCCTCGTCCATCTCCGCGGTCTGCAGGCCCTCCCTCTGCGGTTTGCTCTCCATCTGAGCACACGCTGTGGGTGAGTGCACTTGGCATTGGGCACGGCCCTCGTCTTGGCTCTCAGGTCAGAAAAAATGATACCCCTCCCCCCAGGAAAACACAGGGATTGGACCCCATCAAGGCCTGAAGGAAGCAGGGGAGGTTCCCAGCAATCCCCCGTTCAGTGAACCCGAGGACGGGTGACTGCGGGACGAGGGCGGCCACGCAGCCCTGACGGGGCGGCGGCGCTGAATTACCGGCACCATCACACAGCCTCCCACCCGCACCGCGGCCGCCCGGAGACGCCTCTCTCCAGCCCGTCCATCGCGAAGGGGTGGGCGCTCTCCGCTGTCCCCCGGGAGGACAGTCGCATGCATCCCTCGTCCACCCCTGGCTGGCTCGTTGGCACGGGGCCGTCGGCAGGGTCTCGGTCGGCCTGACGTGGCGGAGAGCACCGTGCTCACGCCAGGCCTGAGTGAACTGGCCAGGCCGCGTCTCCGCTTCCTTTGACCTTGCTCCGACACCCCCCCCCCCCGCCAGGTGAGGCTGCCCTCCCCCGCACGTGCCCCCTCTTCTGCAGACACTCGTCCCGGTCGGTGGTCGGCCGAGGCTCCTGATGATCTCAGATGCGGATGCGGCAGAGGCTGGCCTGGGGGTGGGCATGGCGGCTGCTCCGCGCTGAGACGAGATCCTGATTCGGCCCCCCCCCCCCCCCGCCAGCCCCTGCCCGGTGACCGCGTGCCCCCACTTCTCACGTCGCTCCGCCTGCCCAGGGACCTGTGCCCACAAGTCCCCCGTGGGCGCTGGGCACGTGGGCCAATGAGACGGGGGCTGGAGAAGCGCGGGGTCACCCTGCCGGCCCAGCCGCCGAGCCGCACGCTGCCTGCTTCCTCCCCGCACCTGCTGCAGGGGACGGGCAGGTGGACGCTCACGCATCGCCGCCCCGGCCCGTCCTCCTGAGGCGCCGCCTGGCAGGTGCCAGAGAGCCGTCCTGACCCTTCCCTCCCAGCCCCACGCCTGCCCATGTCCTCGGGAAACGACGTAAGCGGAGAAGAAACGCTTGACGTGCGAAGGTATTTGTAGCCGCGGCAGAGGCCCGGCCGCCGGACCCTACGTGTCCAGGCTGGGAGGGCAGAGTGAATTATGGGGCACCTGCTCGCCGGCGGGAAGGCGGATACGGGGAAGGTGTCGAAATGCCGTGGAGGGCGGGCAGGACCGGCCGGGATGCGGCGGAGACTACCCTGACGAGATCAGACGGGGCCCCGGGAGTGGAGGCGGCGGTGTGAGGATGGAGTGGTGGAGGGTTCGGACTCCCGGGTCCCCCACGTGGACGCTCTGGGCCTTTCCACGGCGCTGCCCGCTCACACCCAGGAGACTGCACACGGCACCGGGCGGCCGACAGGGGCTGCTGCGCTGGGAGGGCCTCTCCCCGGCCCTCGCCTCCACCTGATGCCACCTCAGCAACCTGTGCGCCCCAAGGACGGGAGGGAGCAGGAGTCACGTGCCGCTGTCACTGGCCATGCCCCAAGCACAGCTGGGTGCCCCTGCCCCTGTCACTTTGCACCTGGCATTGCCGGGGGCTGGCCCTGCGGACGCCGCGGAAGCGCCGACAGGGCGTCTGCCCACTCGGACGGCTGCCAGCCCCGAGTGCCCAGCGACCAGGCCCATCGCTGTTTCTGAAAGCTGTGCCAGGGGCTGCCGGAGGGGCTCTGTGCGCCCCCTGAGCCGGGCACACGGTAGGTGCGCCATAAATATGATTAAGGGGAGATGCCTGAGTTTAGGGCCCTGATTGCCCCTCACCATGCAGACACGGCGCCGGCGTTGCTGGCACGAACGAACACTTTAACGATCCTATATGATAAAAGCCTGATATGCAAATAGACCAAACTGCGGAACAACTGGCGCAAAGACCCGTCGCTATGATGCACACTGACCACCAGGGGGCAGATGCTCAATGCAGGAGCTGCCCCCAGCCCGCAGGCCCCAGGCCAGCCAAGGCAGGTGCCAGCGGGGGGCGCCCCCCATCACCCTGCTGGTCGCCCCACAGATTGGCCCTGATTGCCGGCCAGGCCTAGGGACCCTACCCATGCACGAATGTCATGCACTGGGCCTCTAGTTTTTAATAAAAGCAACATGGAGGCCCGTGGGGGGGGGGGGGGCAGGGTCTACCTAAGGAGAGAGTGTGGGAGGCACCGGGCAGGTGAGAGGCGCCCAGGAGAGAGGTGGCTGGAAACCCAGGGGCCCGGATCCCAGGCCCCGGGAAAGGGGCCCCAAATCCTCAGGATGAGCCTTTTCCCTGCACAGACAGAACATTAGCTCGCGGTTAACCGGCTTCCGTGGCCCCAGGGCAAACTTGAAGAAACATAACATTTACAGGGAACCTGCTCAGCCCAGTTTGCTCTTTATTTCTGCAGCAATTACTGCTAATTTGGAGGCGGTTTGCTTTGCCAACTCCGCCTGCTGCCCATCAATGACGAAGCCACCCACTGCCCACCCTGGAGGCGGCGGAGGCTGGGGTGCCCATGACACAGGCCTGCTCCCCGCCCGCTCTTCCTCCTCAGAGAGGTGGCCCTGAACCCGGGCCAGGCGGTGACCTCGGCCAGGAATTCCGTCCCCGCCTGCCCTGCCGACGGGTGGCACGCGGCGTGCGGGGGACAGAGCGACCTCCGGTGGGAACAGCAGTTATGAAAGAATGATGACGAGGAGGAGGAGGGACCGCTGGAGGGAGCAGCTCCCCCACCGTGGGGGGTGCAGGGGACCCGAGGGACCCCCTTGGGCTGCGGCACGGTCCCGCTCGGCTCTCCCACTGCCCCCACCCCCCAGCACAGCCACAGAGCCCCCCCCCCCCACACTCTCAGTGATTCAGCAGAGAGGGGGCGGGCCGAGAAAGGAAAGGTGGGCGGGCGGAGGGGAGGCGGGCTGAGCGCGGCCCCTCACACCCGCCCGGCTCTGCGCCCTGATTTAAAGGGGCGCCTTCGGGTTCTTCCTGCCCACAGTGACTGGCGGCAGCTGCAGGCACCGCCCCCGCCCGGAGCGGAGTCCCAGGCCTCCCACCCCCCGCCCCGCGCCCTCCACAGACCCCGGGATGGGAGGGAGCCCAGGCGGCCGTCCTCCCCAGCCGCTGTCACGCTGGGAAGTCCTTCTTGGGGCAGCCCCCGGAACCCGCCCCAGGACCCTCGCTGGCCTTAGCCCATCTGAGGCCACACGGAGCGGTCACCGTGTCCCCCGAAGACCCATCCTGCCGCCCAGGCCTTCCTCCTCCGGGCACACAGCTCACACCTCATCAGACAGCCCCCTGGCGCACGGTGGGCACCTCCAGAGTGAGCCCGCGTCCCAGGGCCGCCCGGGCCAGCGTCTGCCTTCCCCACTCGGGGTGAACCTCTGCTCACACATCCCAAACAGCACTGGCTTCTCAGGGTGGCACCGGGGTGGAGGGGGACTGCCTCCCGCTGGCCGGGACACCCCTGGCTGACACCTAGTTAGTGACAGCACCTCCAGCTTGGACGGTCACGGTTATGGACTGAGTGTGTCCCTACAGATTCACATGTCGAAATACCCCCAACGTGACGGCCCCTGGAGCGGGGCCTTGGGAGGGGATCGGGTCGCTTGAGGTCGAGAGGGTGGGGCCCCGTGAAGGGATTAGTGCCCTTAGAGGACACGGGGAGGGGTCCGCAGCCGGAGGGGGCCCTCACCAGGACCAGCTGCGCCGGCACGCAGACCTCGGACGTCCCACCTCCAGACCGTGAGCAACAAACGTCTGAGTCTGCAGGCCGCTCAGTCTGTGCTCCGCTCTCGGCCTGAGGAACGGAGACAGGCCCCACACTGAACTGGCCAGTCAGCGCCGATGCCTGCAGACCGGAAATGCTGCCGCCTTCAGCCACCCATCGGGACCAAGCCCACCGCCCTGGTGCCGAGCCAGCCCCCCTGGCCTGCCGCCAGCCTCAGGACCAGAAGGCACCAGGTGTGGGCAGCCGGGCTGGCCAGGTGCCCACGTCTGTCTGCCCGTCTCCCCACCAGAGGCCGGCGTCCAGACGAGACCCGGCGGTTCCTCCCTCCCGGCGGCCCAGGGCACACGCCGCCCCCATCGCGGGCTCTGTCCCACGCGGACCCGGTGGAGTCGAGGCCACCTGTCCCCTCCTCTCACCCCGCCTGAGCTCTCCCTCTGCCTGTGGCTCGCGCTGTGAGCAACACTGCCCCCCAACCCAGCCCTGAACCCCCAACCCCGGAGCAGGTGGGGCGGCCGGGAAGTAAGCGTGCGAGAGACGCGGGTCCTGCTCTCTGCACCGTGACCCGCTCCGGCTCCCTGAAGCCGGATGATGAATTACTCTGGCCGAGCGGAACACGCCCGGACCGGCCTCCGCTCCGGCTGTAATTAATGCCCCGGGGAACACACAGGCCCGGGGCTTTATGCTTTCGCACACACATGCACACACGCGTGCACACGGGCTCTGCTTCAGCCCCCTCCAATCCCGGCTTAAGTGTTTCAGCACCAACCGCGGCTGCATAGACCCCCGGCTCTGGTCTTCGAAGAAACGTCGGTGGTTTGGGTGAACCCTCGGTGGTTAGTGTTTTGGGCATCTTCCCCTCCCCAACCCTTCTTCTCTCTTCACTCAGGGACAGCCTGAGTGACGGACGCTCTGGCCGAACCCCCACGTGCGTGCGTATCGGGGCCGGACAGCCCACCGCCCTGACCACCGACAGCTTTTCCAAAGGGCACGCGGGTCCGGGGCTCCGTGGGTGTGGCCGGGGCCGCATGGAGGGGAAGGGCTCAGAGACCCACACTCCAGCCGGACAGGGACCTCCCGGGGCCTGGAGCTACGCTCGGAGGGTCTCGCCGGAGCCGTGGGGTCATCAGACCGGAGGAAACACGGCCCGGGGCCCAACTAACAAACCTTAAACCTACGCTCTGAGAGGACCGAGTCACGCAACTTCCCCCCAGAACAAAGCACAGGAGCGTTCACAGGAACACATGTAGCCGGCGCCCGGGGGCACACTTGGCCACGCCCAGCGCCCCATCAAAGGCACGGGGGACGCAGGGACACCTAAGCCAAAGGGGAGAAGGAAGCGTTTGAACGGACACCCAGCGAGCAGGAGCAGACGCGGACCGTCCGACAGTCATCGCTAGATCCCGTTCGTCCTGCGTTAAGTGGAGACACCTCTGCAGGGCCCGCACCTGATGAACCACTTGTGTCGGGGTACAGAGAGGACCCCGCCCCCAAGCTCAACAGCACAGCGATAAAGCCAACACCCCGATAAAGAATGCAGGTAGAGCCCTAACCGGTGTGGCTCAGTGGATAGAGCGTCCGCCTGCAGACTGAAGGGTCCCGGGTTCGATTCCGGTCAAGGGCATGTACCTCGGTTGTGGGCACATCCCCAGTGGGGGGCGTACAGGAGGCAGCTGGTCGATGTTTCTCTCTCATCGATGTTCCTAATTCTCTATCCCTCTCCCTTCCTCTCTGTAAAAATCAATAAAACATTAAAATATATATATATATTTTAAAAAGAATGCAGGTAGAGATTTGCCCAAACCCTCCACCCAGCCAGTCTCTCACGGGCTCCCCACAGCTCCCCAGGCTGTGACCCCCCCCAGGCTGTGACCCCCCCCCCCAGGAGAGCCGCGGGCCGCACAGCTCCGGGGTCACAGTTCGTCATTCATGTGACACACATGGATCGTGTCCAGGCGGGAGGGCAGAGCGGGTCCTGCCCCCCAGGTGCCACCACAGGGACCCTGGACCGCCATCGCCTGGCCTCGGGGTGCAGGCCCCTCCGGCAGGTGTCGGATTGCGCTGAGGCGGCTGTTCTCTCCGCAAACCAAAGGGCCCGGCCCGCCAAGCGGTCCCCACGGAGCCGCCCGCTGCCCGCGGCGTTCCCGTCCTCACTCAGCGGAAAAGGAGCCGCGGGGGGCCGGGCCGGGCGGCCGTCCAGCTCCCCTGGCTGCGGGTCTTGGCGGCCGGCCCCGCTGTTTCTTTAAAAGCCGCTGCCCGGGTCCGAGCCAGCCCGGCGGCGCTCAGAGCCACCAACGCCGCAGCGCTCCCGCCCTGGGCCCCCCGCGCCCTGGAGGGCGCCCAGGACACGCCACGTTGGCTGGCCTCGCGCAGAGGGCCAGGCCGGGGCGGGGAGCGCAGCCCCGGGGCAGAGGCGGGCGGGGCCGGGGATGCTGGGTGGGCACTGCCCTGTGGCTGGGGCAGCACCGAGGGGGCAGGGAGCTGGGGGACCCACAGCAGCACGCACGCAGCACACACGCACACGACCCGGGCGCCGCCCCGGAACTGAGCACGTCTGCCCGTCAGTCATGCGGATGTGGCCGCCCTCCTCGGAAGCAGGCAGTCTCATCGCCCGAGCACATGCCCAGAAACCGCACTGCGCATGCCCCCAGGACGGTCAGAACCCGCCTCCCCCTCCCCACCGAGGACAGTCACAGCGGAGGCTGGAGCCGGGCTCCGAGAGGGGCCTGCCGAGTCCCCGGAGCCGGCGGGGGTCCCAGGAGCACCCCCGGATGGTGGGGGGCACCCCTGGACGGTGGGGGCGCCCCGCCTGGCGCCTGCGTGCCCTGTGACCCCTGGAAAATCACCGCACCCCGAGGAACGCCACGCAGGGCTTCCCCTCCTCTTCCAGGAAGGGGGCACCGGCTGCGCAGGATGCGGTTCGCCCGCCGCCCGGCCCCGCTGGCCCGGTCCCTAAGCCCTGGGCGAGCTCCTCACCCGGAGGGCCTCGGTGTTCCCATCTGCAAAACGGGGGCATGGCCCTGGCGAGGACCCAACGGGAAGAGGCCTCAGCGACACCTAGCCTGACCCGGGGACGGCTCACCCCGTCGGGCCGGCGGGCGACGAGAGCGCCTCCTGCGCGGTGAGCGGGCGCTGCGTTCCGGGTTGGAGCCCTCGGCACAGGCCGCACCGATGGGAGCCTTGTCCCTGGGCGGGCGGGGGAGCCCGGGCCGCTCGTGGGGGCTCCTGCGTGCTTGGGCGCCCAGCCCGCCGTCTTCGGGGAGAGGTGGACGGCAGAGACGCGTGGACGTGCCGAGCATCTCCTGGCCGGCCATTCCCCTCCCGCCGGAAGCGCCGCCCTCTTCTCCGCGGACACCTCGGTCAGCCGTCTCTCCGCTCTCCCGGCAAAGGTGCTCTCAGCCGGGCCTCTGCCTCCGGGGCGCGGCTCGGGAGCCGACCAGGAACCGCGGAAACGGAAGCCTGGGCCGGCCGGCAGGACCCGGGGGCTGACACGCGCCCCCTCCCGGCCCAGGCCTTTCCCGAAGACGGGCGGCAGCAGAGGCGGCAGGTCCCGTTCCCGCGTCCCACTGCCCGCACCCCGGCCCAGAGCCGGGAGCCCCGAGGCGCCTAACTTTTCATGACAGCCCCTCCCCGAGGAAAAGGGCCTTTTGGTCTGTTTGCATCCAGCATGGGCATAACCAGAAACGCATATTTCTTTGCGGGCCGTTAAAGGTTTAATGTTTGATTTATAGCTGCCTTCTCTGGCGGGGTGTCCAGGCACAATGTCAACATTTTTAATTAAATGAAATTTCTTTTTATCGCAAAGACATACACGAACCAGTTCACCTCCTCCGTGATGTGCGGCCTGGGGCGGCGTCACAGGGGAGGGGACCCGGGAGGAGGGTCCCAGGTTTCAGGTCACGGCCGGGGTCTGTGTCCGCTGGGGAGGCAGCCGCCCCACGAAGGCCCAGCCGTGTGGCCGGCGGTGGGAGGCGCCCAGCGGTGTGTTGAGCCCCCGTCCCAGACGGCTGACACACGGATGCACCTTCGAGGACCCCAACGACGTCAGGCAGGGGGGACTCTTGCCGACAGAGCCCAGACAGGGCCCCGCACAGGCCACAGGGGAGTGGGGGAGCTCACCGTGGGGCTGGCTGATTCCCAGACCCACGCTCTGTCCTCTCCGCACGCAGCCCCCCGAGGATGGGCTTGGGCAGGAGCCTGCTCCCCACCGTTTCCCGGTCATCGGTGACGAAGGGGGTGTCCTGGGCGCCAGGGCCGGTGGGAGGGGCCTCACCCACCCCTGCGGTCACTCCAGGTGGGGCCTGGATGGGACCTGTGTCCCCAGGGCTTGCGCCCCCAGCAGGGACCGTCGGCCCGGCCCGAGGGACGCCGGCCTTTCCCGTGGGCCCACCACGGGCTCTGCCGACCCCCTGCCCCTCCTGCTGCCTGCCTGCCCCGCCCTCCTCAGCCAATCCCCTGAGACTGGACCTCTGACCAGGACTTTCCTGCGGGTCCTGCCCAAGCCCACACCCTCCCAGCCAGTCTGGTCCCGGTCTGGACCCAGGAGAGGAAGCGGGCAGCCGGGTGACAGTGTGGTTGGGGGCGGGGCGAGAGGAGGACGCAGCAGCCCAGAGGGGGGGTCAAGGGGACGGTGCCCAGACCCGAGGTGAGGCCCCGCCCCGCCAGTGGCCCGACACCGTGACACTGAGTGACACGTGGGCACTCCAGCATCTGTCCTGTGACAGCCGTGCAAAGTCAACCTCGAGGGGCACGGCCACGCCCCCATCTCCCCACCAGGGCGCTGTCCCAGCTGTGCACAGGGCGAGGCGTGTTCCCGTGGCCCCGGGAGGAGCGAGAGGGCCGGAGCTGAGGCTGGCAGAGCCGCGGCCTCTAATGGGCACTTCCCCTCCCTGGGCGGTGCGTCTCCCGGGAAGGCGGGAAGACGCTGACTCAGCAATGCAGGGCGGCCCGGCGGGCTCAGCAGCCAGCACCAGCCTGGCCTCGGGGCCCAGCGCCGCTCCCACCCCAGGGCACCGGAGGCTCCGGGGCGGGCTGGCTGGGTGCCTCCCTCCCCTCCTCCACCTCCCCCAGAGAACCCCGGGAGAGGAAGCCCCTGCCAGACGCCCTGGGTCGGGGGACAGTGGAGCTGCTGGGGCTGACGCAGAGTCCAAACCAAGCCCCCGACTTTCATCTCTACTTCGGGCCGGGGCGCCCGCACCCTCCGCCTGCCAGCGCCAGGGACAGCAGCCTCAGGGGCTGAGGTTCATCCCAGCAGCCTCAGGGGCTGAGGTTCCTGACACCCCGCAAACTCCCGGTCACTGTCCTCTGAGAATGTGGGGAGCAGTTTCCAATGCGGGGACCTTCCATGGTCCAGAGAAGGGGGCTGGCTGGCGGACCCGCACCTGTGGTCCCAGCCGGGGACCCCCCCACTCCAGCCCCTCCGCCCGGGAGGTCAGAGGCTGTGGGCTCGGCTCCTTCCTGCAGAGGCGAGCGCGGCCTCCGGGGCCTCCGTTCCCATAAACCGGCCCCTCGTGCCTCGTGTGAGTCCACCTTAATTCCAAGCTAAATAGCGCGGAGGAGACGTTAGAACAAAACACGCACCCTACCCAGAGCGCCATGCTGGGCGGCCACGCTCCCAGCGCCGAGGCCGATGGCACTGCGATGGCTCCGCGCCACTCACTAAAAGCCTGAGTGTCACCAGATCAATAATTCATTTGCTTTAATGAGATCAGCACTTGGAGAGCTAATTGCAAACCTGCTCCAGTTACCCCGACCCGTCCCAGCCCTCCTGCTAATGGCAGGGCCGAGGCTGTGTGTGTGTGTGTGTGGGGGGGGGGGGTCTCGGGTGGGAGGCACCTGCTGTCACCTCCCCCTTCCTTCTCAGAAAGAGAAAGAGGTCTTGGGGTGGGCGAAGGTTGGGGAGCCCACGCACTTCGCTCTGTCGTCCAGCTGGCCGTGAGGAAGTGGGGCGCCCCCGACGCCACCCCGTGAGCCCGCCGGTTGACCTGCCCCTTCCGCTGGGAGGGGGAGCCCCCAGGAAGCCGAGATGCAGGCTTGCGCGCTGTCGCCAACACTGGGCGCCCCGAAGGCCTGTCCTCGGGCCTCCGAAGACCTTGGCCGTCTGAGTGTGAGTCCTGAACCCGCGGCTCGCACCGGGGACCCCGCACCTGACCAGGCTGCCGGGCACACAGCCCACCTGCTGGGAAGAAGGCAGCCGCCACTCCAGGCCACGTCCAAAGGGCCCCGCAAGCGCAGCCCCCAGCCCCCGGGCCCCGGGCCCCTAGCCCCCGCGCCCCCAGTGCTGAACTTGGGTGACCACTCTTCCTAGTGGCTGCAGCTGGCTTTGCATTCCAACCCACAAGTCACTGCTCGAAACCAGAAACGTCACAATCCTCCTTCCTCGTCCGCTCGCCCGGCAGGTCAGGCTGCGCGGGGCGGAGCAGGGCCCGTGCGGTGCGAAGGCCGCTTCCTGCACAGCCTTTCCCAGAGCACTGCCCGGCGCCCGGAGGGGCCGAATGGCATGGCCCGACCCGGCACCCCGGCGCCCGTCCCGAGCGGAGTCTGCCCCGCGGGACCCGTGTGGTGAGCTGTTCTGTGTGGTGAGATGTTCCAGGTGCCCAGCCCTCCCCTCCCTCCCCCACCCCCGCCCTGGGCCAGGGCCGCTGCCAGGAACAGAGGCTAATGGGAAAGGTCACGGCGGGTGGAGGGTCATCGCCTGGAAAGAGTTTCTCCTGTTTCTGAGAAGCAGGCACGGCGCACATCAGCCTCATCTGCAGGCGATGGGTGGGGGTGGGGGTGGGGGAGGGCTTTTAGGGCCCAGGAGAGAGACCTAGAGGGCAGAGCGGGGAGGTGTGAGCACGCAGACACGGCTCCCGGTGCCGAGCGGGTGGAGAGTGCTCCCTGCAGACACGGCTCCCGGTGCCGAGCGGGTGGAGAGTGCTCCCTGCAGACACGGCTCCCGGTGCCGAGCGGGTGGAGAGTGCTCCCTGCAGACACGGCTCCCGGTGCCGAGCGGGTGGAGAGTGCTCCCTGCAGACACGGCTCCCGGTGCCGAGCAGGAACCGGAACCAGGGGCTCGCCCTCGGCCGGCACGTGGGCTGCAGGCCCGAGCAGGCTCTCGGTGGGCGGCCCTGGCCCGGGAGGCTCGGTCCAGCGCACTGGGCCTGCGGTGCGGTCAGCGGGAGCGGCCCACGGTCCCGTGCCCTCCGGGGACAGATGCCGGCGGAGAGGGAAAGCCAGGGGGCGTGGGGTGTTACAGGCGCTTTGTCAGTTCCGGGGCGCTTCGGATTCACGCCATTTGTTCGGAGCTGAAAGGCACGCGGGCGCCCTTCTGCTGACGCGGCGCCCTCTTCGGGTCGGTGTTACCCGTTCGCGGAGGCCCGCACCTGGCGGAGAATCCCGCCCAGACGCCGGAGGCAGGGGCCGCTCTGAGGCTCGGCGAGCCCCCCCCCCCCCCCCCCCCCCCCCCGCTCCAGGCTGCACAGGTGAGGCCGCGGGAGGCGGACCACAGATGCCAATGCCGCCTCCCCTGCCCGAACCAAAGCCTAAGACATTCCTCACTGTCACCACGTCTCGGATGGCGCCCCAAGCACGGCAGAACCCCGTGTAGTGGGTGGATGCACCCACGCACGCTGCGGTGGGGTGCGAGGTGCTCCCCACAAAATGTGTCCAAGGCCTAACCCCAGAACCTGCACCCGGGACCTCACAGGGAGAGAGTCTTTGCAGATGCATGAAATTAGGGCCTGAGAGGAGGCCGTCCTGGGTCTGGCTGGGGCCTCCATCCAAGGACGTGTGTCCATGAGGGAGAGGGGAGGGAGGGGGGGGGAGAGGAGGGAGAGAGGAGGGAGAGGGGAGGGACAGAGGAGGGAGAGGGAGAGGGAGGGACAGAGGGGGAGAGAGGGGGAGAGGGGAGGGAGAAGGGAGGGAGAGAGGGGGAGAGGGGAGGGAGATGGAAGAGACGCCGAGAAGAGGCCGAGGGAAGACAGACAGGCGGAGACTGGAGAGATGGAGCCACAAACCCCGGAGTGCCCGGGGCCCCGGAACCTGGAAGAGGCAGGGAGGACCCCCCACAGACCTGGGGGGGGGGGCCTTGCCACACTTGCTCCCAGACTTCTGGTCCCCAGAGCTGGGGGGGAGTTCATGTGTCTCCTTTGTGACAGCTGTTACAGCGGCCACAGGAAGCTCATCCGCACCATCTGGCCTGGGGCTTAATCCTGGCCTTCCTCAGCCCTCCTGCCCACCCCCGGTCCTGGGTCCCCCTCCCCGGCCTCAGCGAATCCGGGGGGGGGAGGGGGGCCCCGCGTACAGTTCGGCCTGTTGTCACCGCTGCCCTGGGGGACCCTGGTCCAGGAGGAGGCAGGTCTGCGCAACAATTAAAAACAGCGGCGAGCCCGGCTGGGGTGGCTCAGGGGTTGAGCGTCGGCCTGTGAACCAGGAGGTCACGGTTCGATTCCCGGTCAGGGCACAGGCCGGGTTGTGGGCTCACCGATCCCCAGTGGGGGGCGTGCAGGAGGCAGCTGATGAATGATTCTCTCTCATCGATGTTTCTCTCCCTCTCCCTTTCCCTTCCTCTCTGAAGCCAATAAAAATACATTTAAACAAACAAGAACAGCGGCCAGAAAGCAGGCGTGCACGAAGGACCACGAGCAGAGCGACAATTCCAGCAACAAAGCCGCTGCCCTCGCCTGCGGGAACCCTCCCGGCCACGCGGCCCGGGAGCTGTGAGGTCTTTGAATTGAGGGCGGTTTCCTCCCGAAGGGCCCTGGGGGTCACAGCTACTAACGGTCTGCAGGGGGTTCTGGGAGCCGCCGGCCCGGGGCTCAGAGCCTCGCCTTAACGAGGGTTTAACCCCCAGCGAGACCGTCCTCCCTCCCGCCCCCTCCGCTCCGAGGTCTCGTGGGAAGGACTCAGCAAAGGCGGCTGGAGCTGCGGGTGAGCGATGCCACGGCTGCCGGGCACCTCCTGGGAGTAACTGTGCCGAGCGCTCGGCCGTCCCAGGACCGGCTGCCTCTCGGACACGGGAGCCGACGGACCTCATTACGCCCCCCCCCCACTCGGGCTGTGACTTCCAGCGATGCCACCCGCCCTCCCCCCGGGGCCAGGTCAGCGACTTTCCAACTTCCAGAAAGGACTCGCCATTCGAATCCCTTTCACGGTCCACTATTTTCCAGGCGCTCATCCCAGTAGGTGAGTCCCCGCCCCTTCCGGAGGCTTCCAGGGCTGGGATCCCACGGGCAGCCTGGAGACGGCTTCGCCGGGGCCGCCGCCAAGCCTGCCCCCTCCCCCTCCCTTCCCCCCCCCCCCCCCCTGTGCTCAGTGAGCCCCGCCCAGGGCTGCCACCCTCAACGCTCCTGCTCCCTTTCCACGGGCCGTGTGACACCCACTCTGCTCCCCCCACCTCTGACCCTGACGCACCATCGGTGACCTCAGCTCCCAGGCCACGGCCACGGCCACGGCCACGCTTGCTTGAAACCGCATGACGCTGGGATGACCATCAGCGTTTCCCTCCGCTCAGGCAGCCTCTGCCCGCGGCCCGGGAGCTGGGGGTGCGGTGGGGCCTCAGTGCCCCTCCCTGCGCCCCAGGGCCTCTCCCGGGAAGGCCCCTCCGCTGGGACTGAGCACAGCCTTCCCAACGCCGGGAATGGATTCCTCGGTGTCTGCACAGCTCAGCGTGGCTGCCACGGCCGATTTTGTCACCTGACGTGCTTCTGTGTGGAGCCCGTCCCTGGGCTGTGGGGAGGCCCCTGTCTGCGGGGAAACGGGGTTCACACCATCCCAGCTCCATCCCCATCTCCTGACAGGGGGGCTTCAGGGGCCGCGCGCCCCCTGGGGTAGAGAGAGCCACCTCCTGCCATGGAGTGGCCTGGCCCTGCCCTCCCGGGGGGGCTGCCGGCCGGCTCGAGGCCCCTGGGTTTCAGCCTGGTCCCCCACCCGCCCGCACCCCCCCCTCCCGCCCGCAGCCCTCCCCCCCCCCCCCCCCCGCACTGTCCGGATCCCGCACCCTGAGGCCTCGAGGACTCGGCCGGGGTGGGGCCGCTGGGCTCACTCTGCACCGTGAGCTGTAAACACAGATACAAGCATCGCACTTTGGTTTAATATTTAATACAACCGGGTTAATACGCTCCCAGGTCATAAATAACCATCAGCGAGGCTCCAATTGTGCTGGTGGGATCCGCCTCATGACTGATTTAAAGGCCAGAAGACATTCCCGCACCCAGCTCCCCGCAACGCCCTCAACCACCCCGCAGCCCCGACTCTGTGGTCAGAACGACGGGGTGGGGTCTGCCTCGGAGGGGACGGCTGCCCGGGGCTCTCTCCCCAGCACACGGCCTGGCGGGCGGGGAGCTGGCAGGCTGCCCGTGCGGGGCCTCGGACAGCGTCCCGGTCGGGGGGGCAAAGCCCGTCCTGGGGGTCATGTCTGGGGCGGGGCTGGGGGTGGCGGGAAGGGTGCTGCCTGCAGGGCACAGTGGGCGGCCGCACGGACACACCTGTTTCCGGGCTCAGGGGACACCGTGTGCGAATCACAAGTCCTGGCCCTGTCGCCCCGGGCAGGACTCTCCAGATGACGCTGCCCCGAAAGCTCAGGGCGCGGTGACCCCTGCAGGCTCCGGGGTTCTGTCCAAGCCACCCGAGGGCGCCCCTGGGGAGGGCGGGGGCCCCAGCTCAGGGCACGCGGACTGGCGGGCTCTCGTGTGGAGGAGTCTGGCCGCAGACACACAGACCCGGCGTCAGGGCCTGTGGCGGTCACGTGTCCCGGATGAGACAGGGTCGCCCCCGAGGTCGGAGCCATGGGCCGCTGGGCTCCAGGGTCCGTCCCTGCTGATCCCGGCTTCCCTCTCCCGCCCTGAGACCGGCACAGAGCAGGAGCCAGGCCAGGCTCCGCGTGTGTGTGTGTGTGTGTGTGGTGGGGGGGGGGGGGGGGGCTCACGTTTCCATCACAGAAAAGCTGTGGGCACGGGGAGGGGGGCACGGCTCTGCCGCCCATCGCCTGTTCCTTGGAACATTCCAGAAGAACCCTCCGTGAACCGGGAGGGGCAGGACCCAGCGTCCGAGAGCTGGAAGGGCCTCCTGAGCACGGCACCACCTCGGGGGGCAGGTGGGGGCTGGAGGGAGCGGAGCCTTCAGCCGGGCTGACTGGTCCAGCCCCTGGCGCTGACCCGCCCTGTGGCCTTGGGGCCCGAGTCCCCACCACCCAACCTGGGCTGCGCTGTGTGTGGATGCGAACGGCCTGGCGGGCGTGGGGGTGACGAGGGTTCTCCAGGGCAGTGGTCGGCAAACTGCGGCTCGCGAGCCACATGCGGCTCTTTGGCCCCTTGAGTGTGGCTCTTCCACAAACTACCACGGCCTGGGTGAGTCTGTTTTGAAGAAGTGGTGTCAGAAGAAGTTTAAGTTTAAAAAATGTGGCTCTCAAAAGAAATTTCAGTCGTTGTACTGTTGATGTTTGGCTCTGTGGACTAATGAGTCTGCCGACCACTGCTCCAGGGGCCCGGGCACCCGTGTGGCCGAGCACCGGCCAGGCTGGGACCCCCCCCCCCCCGCCCCATGGCTCTTTGGATGCGGCATTCGCTGCCCCACGAGCCAGCACTCCTGGCTCAGCCCGGCCCTGCCCAGTGACCACCGTGGGGGACCGGCTGGACGGGGCGGCGGTTGCCGTTTAACTCTTCGGGGCCTTTAAACCACCAAAGGGCGTTGCCATCGGCAGGTGGCCCTGCGATTAGGAGATAGGCACCGGCTTCCACTGGTCAATCCCCGCCGCCCCCCCCCCCCCCCACCGGCAGGGGCGGGCGCTCAGGGGCCCCGATGAGGGGAGCAGCCGGCGGGGAAATAGCAGCCGCACGCCCACCCACGGAGGAGGGAGGGCACACACCACGTGGTCCCCCGCGTGGTGGGGGGGGCTCGGCCACAAACACGGATGCAGCACTGCCACCTGCTACAGCCTGGACGGACTCCCCGGCCAGAGGCGACCCCGGGCCCGACTGACAGCACCTCGCAGGGATGGCCCCTCCCTCGCCCGGAGGCCCCGCCCGCCAGCACCGCTCCGCCATTCCCCGTTCTGTTTCCCGGGCCCAGTCCACAGTGCCCTCCACCGGACGACCTCATCCACCCCAGTCTCAGCCCCTGCACACAATGCCCCCCCGTGGCCTGTCTGACCCAGCACCCCCTGATCTCAGCGTGCATGGGGGCAGGGGGGGTGGGGAGAAGGAGAGTGTTCTGGGCAGAACCGCTGAGGCCCCGAAGCACCCCTGGCCTTTCTGTGGCACCCACCGTCCCCCGCCTCCTTCCTTTCAGGGTGCAGCGAGGGGCCTTCCTTCCCCACACGCGGTTCTGACCCTGACCCAGCCTCCTGGCTCACAGGACAAACCCCCCACCCCCCGCCCGCAATTATCCTTAAGCTGCTCCCGCTCTCAGCCTCGGTTCGGAGCTGCCCGGAGAGCGGCGTATTTTCTCTTTAAGCACCAGGGTTCCTACAAAAAGGGGACAGTTCGGCTCTAAGTGGGATGAGTCGGAGGAACGGCTCTCTGGCGGCTTTCTCTCGAGGACGCGGCGTCAGTAGCATCGATTGCTAACGTCACTGACAGCACGGGGCTGGGCGCAGGGCGCTGGCCCGCCTCCACACAGGTGCCCCGGCAGGCGAGGTGGGGGAGCCCGTGGGTGCCTGTGGGTGCAGGACCTCCCCAGGCACTGGAGGTCAGGAGGGGCGGGGGCAGCCTCGGTTTCCTCCCCTGGAAAAGGGAGGTTTGTGACTCACGCGGCGCCAGCATCATGGGACTCCGGTACGGACGCGGGGACAGGACTCCAGGACGGACGCGGGGACGTGGCCCCCGGCCAACACGGCACACAGGACGCAGCTCGGTTGACACGGGGCACGACAAAGCTCACGCTCGCCGCGGTCTCGGGAGGGATTCTCGCGAGTGGTTAGCGGGTGGGATCTGGGACGGATGCGCGCGCCCCTCGCTACGGCCCGGGAGGCCAGGCCGAGGGAAGCAGGGGCGTTCCGGAGGAAGGCGACCGCGTCAGAGACACTCTGGTGGCAACAAGGCGGACGGACGGCGTCCATTCTGTGCATCTTGTCGACGCCCAGGGCTTCCTCTCTGAGCTGGAAGACTGGTGGGCGGAGCGGCTCCCCAAGGTACCCCCCACCCCCGTTCCCTCTTCTCCCGGGGACCTCGGGGCTTGGAGAGGAATCTGCTGGGGCGAGGCAGGTCCTCGGGGGGGTCAGCCCCCCACCTCCCGCTGTCTAGAAAGCTAGAAAGTTGTGCTTGCCCAGGCCCTCCCCTGCTCCCCACCCCCTCCTGGGCCCCAAGGGCACAGCAGTTACGTGCGGTGCTGCGGGCTGGGGAGGGCAGGGCCGCGGGACACGGCCGCCTGCGGGCACGGACGAGCGCTGCTGAGCTGGCCACTCGAGTCTCAGGGAACAGGACTCCCCGGGACCTTGCTTTGGCGAACCGCCCCTCCCCGACCGCCCGCAAAGAGGCCCCAGAGTGCTTGCTGGGCGGGAACACGAGACGGAGGTCTCAGAAGCCACTTCCGTTTTACGAGGCCGCTCTCATTAACGCCTTAACGTTTATACGCCGTCCCCCAGCCTCTCAGAGCCACACGAAGTCTCTGCCTCATTTGATCCTCCCGACAGCCCCAGCATCCCCATTTCACAGGCGAGGAAACTGAGGTCAGCAGGCCAGCTCCCCGCATCCCCATTTCATAGGCGAGGAAACTGAGAACTTGGGGAGGTCAAGACTCACCCAAGGTCACACGGGGGTCAGCAGGAACTGTCCCAGGTTCTTTTTTTTTTTTTTAATATATTTTATTGATTTTTTACAGAGAGGAAGGGAGAGGGATAGAGAGGAGTTAGAAACATCGATGAGAGAGAAACATCAACCAGCTGCCTCTTGCACACCCCCTACCGGGGATGTGCCCGCAACCAATGTACATGCCCTTGACCGGAATCGAACCTGGGACCTTTCAGTCCGCAGGCCAACGCTCTATCCACTGAGCCAAACCGGTTTCGGCTGTCCCAGGTTCTTGTCTGCTGCTCACCCCAAGTCACTCTGTGGGTAACCCGCTGCTGTGGGGGATGGCGACGAGGCGGGAGGGCCACCTGTCACCATGGTGTGCGTCAGGGGCAGGAGACGAGGCCCACGGCCAGGGCTGTGGGGTCCGTCCGGGGGAGGGCCTCAGCCCAGGGCCGCTCCAGGACGGAGAAATGAGGCAGGGCTGATGGGAGCCTCGGCCGGCACGGGCGGGCCTCACGCGGGAGGCAACGTCACGGTCTCACACGCAGCCACCCGTCCAGCGACCAGGACAGGCCAACATCCAGAGCGCCGGCTACGAGGCTGCCCACGCGGCCTCACGCGGTGAGCAAAGCAACGCAGTGGGGGGTAACCTACCAAAGGCCCGTGCGCGTGCACGCGTGACCCACGGACCGACAACAGGGCGGGAGGGGCGGGGGCAGGGAGGGCTGGAAGGGGTCCGGGGGGGGAACACAGGGACATGTGCAATAAAGGCTTTTTAAACACACATTTTAAAAAAAGGAAAGAAAAGCAAACCGAAGCAACTCGCTCGTCTCCAGCAAGTCGCCGCTTTTTCTTAACGGCTCCCCCACGCTGTAAGCCCCCCCCGTCACACACACCCCCGCCGGCAGGAGGGAGGCCTAGGGCAGCGTGGCAGGTCCGATCAGGCACGCCTGCCCGCACATCCCGCACCTCACACCCCTCACGCCGGAGACGCCTGGCTTCTCCCAAACAGGAAGAGACACGGGGTGCGGAGAGCAACGCGTCAGCACCACGGACAGCGGCCGCAGGGCGCCTGGGGGCCGCCCCTCCTGGCTCCGGGGTCGGGGGTCAGGGCTGGTGCCGTGGCCTCAGCGTGTCTGTGTCCGGCGCCTAGCAGCACCCGGCACCCATTCCTCACCTGGAGCCACAGCCACAGCCCAGGGAGGCTCCGGTCACGACGGACCTGCCCCGTCGATCTGGAACCTGACGGCTCACCACCAGTTTCCACTCCTCTCCGCACGACCCTCCGTCCACTCGGACAACTTCCTAAGGTTCCGTCCGTGACAGGAAGCGGTCGCCCCTGAGGCGGGTGAGGCTGAGGTTGGTGACGGGAGAGGCCGGGCCCGCTGAGCCTGACTTTCTACCGAGAAAAGGGTGAGCACAGCTGTGCCCGAGCCCAGATCGCCTTCCCACCCGCTCCTCGGCCTTGGCGGAGGCTCCGTGCGCGAGGGAGCGGCCGCCCGGACGGCGAGGTTAGGGGATCTTCTCGGAGGCCTCTGTTTTATCCGGCGCCGGCGGCTGGGGCCCGGGAGACGCGCGGCGCGCAGGTAACTCTGCCGTGTGTGCACGGTGCGTCCGCCACGCTGGGAACGCCTGTGGAGGCGTCCTGCCTGCCCACGGCACATTCTCCAGACCCTGCAACTGGAGCGTGTTAAGGAGGAGACACGGCTGCTGCCGGGACTGATTTCCTAAATCGAGATTCGTTCTGTGGGGAGAGCAAGAGGGGACTGGATGCGTACCGGGCGTGGGGGTGGAGGGGGAGGGGAAGGGCTGCTTGCGGCCCTGGCCTCTCCGTGCATTCTGGGCGGGAGCCAATTCCTTTCTGGCAAGTGGCTTCCAGCTCAGGGAACGGGGGGGGGGCGGGGGGGGAGGGGGACCCTGCCCATGGGAAGTCGGAGAAGATTGGCTGACTCCAAGCTGAGAGCCGCGGGTCTGAGCCTGAGGGACGGCGCTGAGCACAGGACCCAGAGGTGCTGGTTTGCATGTTGTGCTTCCAAACATTCTTGCCACGTCACACGTGGTGCTCTGTCCTGCCCCTCCCCCGGCCTCCCCACGGCACACCATGCCGGAGGGGAGCCACGGGCCACGGGGCCGCTCCGGGCACGGCTCAGGGGTGAGCTGGCGTGTCGGTGCCCGGCCGAGCGCGGTGGAGTGCGAGGAGAGCCAGCATGTCGTGCTGGTCAGGCGGCGGCCCTTTACCAGACGCTGGGGAGTGCGAGGTGCATGGCATGGGCGGGCGCGTCTGTCCGCCTGTCTGTCTGTCCGCCGGTCTGCGGCAGTGGGACCGTGCAGCTCTCTGTATACAGTCCTGAGTCGCGGCGTTCCCGGGAAGGGCCATCTCCATTTCCCCACGTTCAGGTACAGCTGGTGGGGGGGGTGCTGGGGCAGGAGTGGGGTGCTGGGAAGGGGCTGGTGGAGGGCGGAGGCCGAGCGAGCGAGGTGAATTAGAGAGACCTTTGTCGTGTTTAATAGCAGTTCATTCCGCAGAGCGCTGACGCAGCCAGATCCACCGCGCGGGGTGTATGGGGCTCCCCAGTGCGCAGACTCAAACAGAAAACACAAAAAAACTTTTCCAAAAATGACCTGCCATCAGCAAGATACTGTGACAAACTCTAACCCCCCCCCCCCCGTAGAAAAGGTTACCACTGTCCACACACACACACACACACTCGCAGAGTCTGGTGGGAGTTTCTCCTTGGTTTAGGGCGTTCGGCCTCACTATGTAATAATAACCACATCATGGCCGGAGTCATGCCACGCTCCACACAAAAGTGCCAGACATGCACGCAGACACAATGAGGGGGATGAGGGTGCCGGCAAGGGGCACCCCTGCGTGAAGGGCGAGCCCCGGGCCGGGAGGAGGACAGTGGTCCTCAGGGGTCCCCTCCCCAGGGGGCTGGGCTCCCGGGAAAGGGCCCGAGGAGGACCCTGTGCCCGGGCCAGCGGGTGCCTCCTCCGCAGCCACGTGGCACCTGCCCTCCCCCTCACGCCCCTCCCCCTCCTCCCCACCAGCTGGTTCTCTCCGGCTCCGGGACAGCGTCCCTCTGTCATTTTCACGTGCTCAGGGCCTGCGGCCTTCCTCGTCAGGCGCCCGAGCTCCCCCTTCTCCCCTGAGGGGCCACGCTCGGGTCCGAGGCCTCCCGAGTTGGGGTCACGTCAGAGCTGAATGAGAACGGCCCCCAGCAGAGCCCTGGCCTCTGGGCTCCCACTCAGGGGTTCAGTCGCTGCACCTCCCCGCTGTCCTAGGGGCCAGGGCCTCCCATCGCCGGCTCCTCTGCGGCCAGGGTGCCCTCCGTCCATCCGGGGGCCGGCCACTCGGATGGGAGGGAACCTCGGTGCTGGAGGGGGCGTCCGGCACATCCCAGGTCGGCCCCTGAGTGGGGGGTGGAATCCGGCTCCCCTGGTCATGTGACCTCCGCAGCCAAACACCTGGGCACCTGGGCGCACAGGACACGGGGGCGTGTCCTTCCGGACAGAGGGGTCACAACACACCAGCCACACTGACCGTGCGCAGACTCCAGCCCGCCCAGCCGCCTTCAGAAAGCTGAGCCTTCGAGCCCTGGCTGGTGTGGCCCAGTGGATAGAGCGTCGGCCTGTGGACCGAAGGGTCCCGGGTTCGATTCCGGTCAAGGGCATGTGCCTCGATTGCAGGCTCCTCTTTGGTCCAGCTCTGGTCAGGGTTCGTGCAGGAGGCAACCAACGATGTGTTTCTCCCCCATCGATGTTTCTCTGTCTCTCCCTCTCTCTCCCACTCTCCCCAAGAATCGGTGGGAAAATACCCTCGGGTGAGGATTCACCAACAAACAACAAAAAGCAACCCGCGCCTTTGGTCAGGGCCGGGGCAGCGGGCGGGGCATGGCGGCCAGGACGCGGCACCTGGCAGGAGCGGGCGAGCGTGGGAGGGCGAGGCCCGCCTCCTGCATTTCTGCGCCGCAGCTCTGCACCCGGAGAGCGGGGGTGGGAGGACGCGGGTCCGGGCGGAAGAGGGTGAGAGGGTGGGTCCTGGCGGGGCTGCGACCTCAATGGCCGGGCAGGCAGACGCGAGTGCCCGTCCTGGTGGCGGGTGGTCAGCGGCTGACGCCTGCTTTGGAGCTGGGAAACCTGCCGGGGGGCGGGGCGTTAAGTAAGTGATGGCGCTTCTACGCGATGAGATGATGTTCAGTCATCGGGTGGAGGTGGCCCCCGGAACACACGTCTGCGAAATACTGTGGAGCAGCGGCAACCCCGGCTCCGGGCCACGGCTGTGGCACGAGTCCACCTGCCAGACGCCGCGCGCCCTGTTTTTCTGGTCCGTTTCCACCCTGAGCACCTGCTGCCGCGTCCTGAGGGCTCGGCGCTGGGCCCTGACCGCGGCCTCCGCAGGTGCCCTCGGCCCGCAGCACCGAGGCCGGCCGCCCTGAGGCCTGGCACGGCGTCCTGGGGCCGGTGCACTCACACCCCCCTGCCTGCAGGACACCCCAACCCCCCTCTTCCACGTGGCTGTTTCTCACCCCATTTCTCCTGGCGGGGCCACACGCATTCCTCAGACGCTGGCCGAGCCCCTGTGCTGGGGCAGGTGCCAGCCCCACGCGGCCTCGCCGTCAGCCGGTGCTGAGCCCGCGGGCCACACGGGAGGAGGCCCAGCCTGGCAGGAGGCACGGGTCCGGCTGTTGCTCATCGGTCATCCACCCTCCCAGGCAGACAAGGCTCCCGACCTCTGACCTCACGCACACGCCTCCAGGGCACGTGGCCCCGTGAAATCAATCCACGCCTCCGCTGTGCGGCCCCCCCCCCGCCCGAAAGCCACACCGAGCCCTGTCCTCGGACCCGCCGGCTGGGCGCTGGGCCTGGTGGGGGTGGAGCCGGAGGGGGGTGACGGGAGCCCACGCCCCGCCCGGGCCCGTCGGCCACGCTCGGGGAGCGTCTGGGACAGAGAGGGCCAGGCCCTCTGGAGGGACTCTTCCTTGGCATTTGTTAACCCACTTCCTGCCCTGGCACCGGAGCGGGGAGGGACCTCAGCCAGGCTGTCCACGGGCCAGGTCCTCCCGGGGGAGCCCAGCGAGCGGGCGCGCAGCCCAGGTGCCAGGCCCAGGAAAGGTCGCTAAGTCCGCCGGCATCCGGGCAGCGCCGCGGCGGGCGGAGGGCGGCCTGGGAGCTGAGTACCGCCCGCCTGGTCTCCGCCTCCCGGCGCTCGAGCCCTCTGCCACGTGCCGGAGCCGGGCCCGCTGCCCCGCGAGGTCCTGAGGTCACGTGTCCAGCCCAGGGCAGGCCCATGGGAGAACCTGGGCAGCAGGGGGGGGGGACCCGCCAAGATGACACACAGCACACGGGCTGCCCGTCAACAGAGCTTGATGAGACGCAGAGCGGGATCGTGGGCAGCCCGAGGGTAATCAAAACTATTGACCGCCTCCCCGCCCCTGCTGGCTGGTCACCTATCGATGATCTGTGATTCACTCGCCGATGTGCATTCTGTGACGGGACCGGGAAGGGCAGCGGGAAGCGCCACGGGTCCAAGAAGGACGGGGGCGGGGTGGGCCCGCCTCTTTCCCGGCAGGGCCCCCAGCCCTCCAGGCCACGTTCCCGCCCCGCCCGGCCTCCAGCCTCCGAGGGGCCGGGATCGGAGAGCCAGCGGGCGGAGGGAGAGAAGGCGCGGCCAAGGCACTCACCTCCTGCAGGCGGCTCCGGGACGGGCCCCGCCGAGGCCGCAGAGCAGCTCGGGGAAACGCGGCGGCTCCTCCCGGGGGATCCGACTCCTCGCCGCGCTGTGGGGAGAAGCACAAGAACAGGACCGTTTCGTCTCCGGCTGCTGGAGGGCGTCCCACGCCCCGGCCCTGCTCCTGGTCAACACGTGCTAACACGGCCCGGCCCGTGCTCCTGGTCAAACACGTGCTAACATGCCCCGGCCCTGCTCCTGGTCAACACGTGCTAACACGGCCCAGCCCGTGCTCCTGGTCAACACGTGCTAACACGGCCCAGCCCGTGCTCCTGGTCAACACATGCTAACACGGCCCCGGCCGTGCTCCTGGTCAAACACGTGCTAACACGGCCCCGGCCGTGCTCCTGGTCAACACGTGCTAACACGGCCCCGGCCCTGCTCCTGGTCAACACGTGCTAACACGGCCCCGGCCCGTGCTCCTGGTCAACACGTGCTAACACGGCCCCGGCCCGTGCTCCTGGTCAAACACGTGCTAACACGGCCCCGGCCCGTGCTCCTGGTCAAACACGTGCTAACACGGCCCCGGCCCGTGCTCCTGGTCAAACACGTGCTAACACGGCCCGGCCCGTGCTCCTGGTCAACACGTGCTAACACGGCCCGGCCCGTGCTCCTGGTCAAACACGTGCTAGGACGGCCCCGGCCTGTCCTCCTGGTCAACATGTGCTAACACGGCCCCGGCCCGTGCTCCTGGTCAAACACGTGCTAACATGGCCCCGGACGTGCTCCTGGTCAACACGTGCTAACACGGCCCCGGACGTGCTCCTGGTTAAACACGTGCTAGCACGGCCCCGGCCCTGCTCCTGGTTAAACACGTGCTAGCATGGCCCCGGCCCGTGCTCCTGGTTAAACACGTGCTAACATGGCCCGGCCCGTGCTCCTGGTCAAACACGTGCTAACACGGCCCGGCCCTGCTCCTGGTTAAACACGTGCTAACACGGCCCAGCCCTGCTCCTGGTTAAACACGTGCTAGGACGGCCCCGGCCCGTGCTCCTGGTCAAACACGTGCTAGGATGGCCCCGGACGTGCTCCTGGTTAAACATGTGCTAGCACGGCCCCGGCCCGTGCTCCTGGTCAAACACGTGCTAACACGGCCCCGGCCCGTGCTCCTGGTCAATCACGTGCTAGCATGGCCCCGGCCTGTGCTCCTGGTTAAACACGTGCTAACACGGCCCCGGCCCGTGCTCCTGGTCAAACACGTGCTAGGATGGCCCCGGCCTGTGCTCCTGGTTAAACACGTGCTAACACGGCCCCGGCCCGTGCTCCTGGTCAAACACGTGCTAACACGGCCCCGGCCCGTGCTCCTGGTCAATCACGTGCTAGCATGGCCCCGGCCTGTGCTCCTGGTTAAACACGTGCTAACACGGCCCCGGCCCGTGCTCCTGGTCAAACACGTGCTAGGATGGCCCCGGCCCGTGCTCCTGGTCAAACACGTGCTAACACGGCCCCGGCCGTGTTCCTGGTCAAACACGTGCTAGGATGGCCCCGGCCCGTGCTCCTGGTCAAACACGTGCTAACACGGCCCCGGCCCGTCCTCCTGGTCAACACGTGCTAACACGGCCCCGGCCCTGCTCCTGGTTAAACACGTGCTAACACGGCCCCGGACGTGCTCCTGGTCAACACGTGCTAACACGGCCCGGCCCTGCTCCTGGTTAAACACGTGCTAACACGGCCCCGGCCCGTGCTCCTGGTCAAACACGTGCTAGGATGGCCCCGGCCTGTGCTCCTGGTCAAACACGTGCTAACACGGCCCCGGCCCGTGCTCCTGGTCAAACACGTGCTAGGATGGCCCCGGCCCGTGCTCCTGGTCAAACACGTGCTAACACGGCCCCGGCCGTGTTCCTGGTCAAACACGTGCTAGGATGGCCCCGGCCCGTGCTCCTGGTCAAACACGTGCTAACACGGCCCCGGCCCTGCTCCTGGTTAAACACGTGCTAACACGGCCCCGGACGTGCTCCTGGTCAACACGTGCTAACACGGCCCGGCCCTGCTCCTGGTTAAACACGTGCTAACACGGCCCCGGCCCGTGCTCCTGGTTAAACACGTGCTAGGACGGCCCCGGCCCGTGCTCCTGGTCAAACACGTGCTAGGACGGCCCCGGCCCGTGCTCCTGGTCAAACACGTGCTAACACGGCCCCGGACGTGCTCCTGGTCAAACACGTGCTAACACGGCCCCGGACGTGCTCCTGGTTAAACACGTGCTAGGACGGCCCCGGACGTGCTCCTGGTTAAACACGTGCTAGCACGGCCCCGGCCCGTGCTCCTGGTCAACACGTGCTAGGACGGTCCGGCCGTGCTCCTGGTTAAACACGTGCTAACACGGCCCCGGCCCGTGCTCCTGGTCAAACACGTGCTAGGATGGCCCCGGCCTGTGCTCCTGGTTAAACACTTGCTAACACGGCCCCGGCCCGTGCTCCTGGTCAAACACGTGCTAGGATGGCCCCGGCCCGTGCTCATGGTCAAACACGTGCTAACACGGCCCCGGACGTGCTCCTGGTCAAACACGTGCTAACACGGCCCCGGACGTGCTCCTGGTTAAACACGTGCTAGCACGGCCCCGGCCCTGCTCCTGGTTAAACACGTGCTAGCATGGCCCCGGCCCGTGCTCCTGGTTAAACACGTGCTAACATGGCCCCGGCCCGTGCTCCTGGTTAAACACGTGCTAACATGGCCCGGCCCGTGCTCCTGGTCAAACACGTGCTAACACGGCCCGGCCCTGCTCCTGGTTAAACACGTGCTAACACGGCCCAGCCCTGCTCCTGGTTAAACACGTGCTAGGACGGCCCCGGCCCGTGCTCCTGGTCAAACACGTGCTAGGATGGCCCCGGACGTGCTCCTGGTTAAACATGTGCTAGCACGGCCCCGGCCCGTGCTCCTGGTCAAACACGTGCTAACACGGCCCCGGCCCTGCTCCTGGTCAACACGTGCTAGCACGGCCCGGCCCGTGCTCCTGGTCAAACACGTGCTAGGACTGCCCGGCCCGTGTTCCTGGTCAAACACGTGCTAGGACGGCCCGGCCCGTGCTCCTGGTTAAACACGTGCTAACACGGCCCCGGCCCGTGCTCCTGGTCAAACACGTGCTAACACGGCCCCGGCCCTGCTCCTGGTTAAACATGTGCTAGGACGGCCCCGGCCCGTGCTCCTGGTCAACACGTGCTAACACGGCCCCGGCCGTGTTCCTGGTCAAACACGTGCTAGGATGGCCCCGGCCCGTGCTCCTGGTCAAACACGTGCTAACACGGCCCCGGCCCGTCCTCCTGGTCAACACGTGCTAACACGGCCCCGGCCCTGCTCCTGGTTAAACACGTGCTAACACGGCCCCGGACGTGCTCCTGGTCAACACGTGCTAACACGGCCCGGCCCTGCTCCTGGTTAAACACGTGCTAACACGGCCCCGGCCCGTGCTCCTGGTCAAACACGTGCTAGCACGGCCCCGGCCCGTGCTCCTGGTCAAACATGTGCTAACACGGCCCCGGCCCGTGTTCCTGGTCAAACACGTGCTAGGATGGCCCCGGCCCGTGCTCCTGGTCAAACACGTGCTAACACGGCCCCGGCCGTGTTCCTGGTCAAACACGTGCTAGGATGGCCCCGGCCCGTGCTCCTGGTCAAACACGTGCTAACACGGCCCCGGCCCTGCTCCTGGTTAAACACGTGCTAACACGGCCCCGGACGTGCTCCTGGTCAACACGTGCTAACACGGCCCGGCCCTGCTCCTGGTTAAACACGTGCTAACACGGCCCCGGCCCGTGCTCCTGGTTAAACACGTGCTAGGACGGCCCCGGCCCGTGCTCCTGGTCAAACACGTGCTAGGACGGCCCCGGCCCGTGCTCCTGGTCAAACACGTGCTAACACGGCCCCGGACGTGCTCCTGGTCAAACACGTGCTAACACGGCCCCGGACGTGCTCCTGGTTAAACACGTGCTAGGACGGCCCCGGACGTGCTCCTGGTTAAACACGTGCTAGCACGGCCCCGGCCCGTGCTCCTGGTCAACACGTGCTAGGACGGTCCGGCCGTGCTCCTGGTTAAACACGTGCTAACACGGCCCCGGCCCGTGCTCCTGGTCAAACACGTGCTAGGATGGCCCCGGCCTGTGCTCCTGGTTAAACACTTGCTAACACGGCCCCGGCCCGTGCTCCTGGTCAAACACGTGCTAGGATGGCCCCGGCCCGTGCTCATGGTCAAACACGTGCTAACACGGCCCCGGCCGTGCTCCTGGTCAAACACGTGCTAACACGGCCCCGGCCCTGCTCCTGGTCAAACACGTGCTAACACGGCCCCGGCCCGTGCTCCTGGTCAACACGTGCTAACACGGCCCCGGCCCTGCTCCTGGTTAAACACGTGCTAGGACGGCCCCGGCCCTGCTCCTGGTCAAACACGTGCTAACACGGCCCCGGCCCGTGCTCCTGGTTAAACACGTGCTAGCACGGCCCCGGCCCGTGCTCCTGGTCAAACACGTGCGAGCACGGCCCCGGCCCGTGTGGCTCAGTGGATAGAGCGTCGGCCTGCGGACTGCAGGGTCCCGGGTATGATTCCCGGTCAGGGCACAGGCCCGGGTTGCGGGCTCGATCCCCAGTGGGGGGCGTGCAGGAGGCAGCCGATCAACGACTCTCCCATCATTGGTGTTTCTCTCTCTCCCTCCCCCTTCCTCTCTGACATCACTAAAAAGTCCCAGGAGGGAGCGTCAGGGGAGCGGCGCCTGCAAACACTGCCCCCGAGGAAGCAGGAGGCGCCCCTCACCGCCGGGCACAGAGGCCCAGCTCTGCCCGCTCCGGTGGCGGGGCTCACCACACACGGACGGGGACACCAGGCCGATGGCGGGACGCCCAGAGCCCTCTCTTCACTCGAGCAGACGGAGCCGTGGTGGGACAATGCTCAGGGTCACCCTGGCTGGCGTGAGCCTCGGCAGGCAGCCGCGCGCCCAGCTCTGGCCCTGGTCCCCCTCGGAGGCACCTGCGGCGTTACAGCGAGTAAAAGCCGCGCGATCAAACCCCAGGTCATTCCTCGGGGAAGGGGACCCGCCGGGGTCCACAGTGACCTTTCCACCGGTCGGCACGGCCTGCGCTCCTGCGGCCGGAGGTCCTGGGGCTGCTCGCGACGAGCGATGCACGACATGTCCGTGGAGACGCCGAGAAGCCAGGCCGAGGGGTCCTGGTACTTTGGGGCTCGCAGAGGAGGCGGGAGGCGTCCCCGAGCCGAGCCTGAAGGGAACCTCAGTAAGAGCCAGACTGGAGGGAAGCAGTTCGCGCTGTGAGGGGAGGTCTGCCGGCCGGGCTGGGGGCGGGGGGCATTTTACTCCGAATCGTCTCCTTTGCTAACACCTCCCGTGCCGTGGCGCCCGAGTGCGCCAGGGCCGCCAGCACCCACCGCGCACGCAGGCTGGGGGTCCGGGCTGGATTTTCCAAGTACACGTCGATGAGGCCGGGGGTGCCGACAGACAAGGAAGGGGCAGAGGTGCCCGGAGCGGGAGGCGCAGGAGGAGAGGAAAGGTCCTCGGGAAAGAGGGCGTCGAGGCGGACGGCTTCTCCCGAGGACTGAGCCACAGGAGCACACGCAGGCCCTCCCCCGGACGCCGGCCCCCGCGCCTCCGCCGACCTCTGCCGTCCGCTCGCTCTCCCTGGTCCCGGCTCCGGCTCCCGGGACTCTCCCTCCCCCACTGCCACGCAGGCGCCTCCTCTCTCCCCGGCAAACGCCACCTCCGACCTCCACGCCATCCCTCCGTGACCTGGAATTCTGCCCACGGGTCGCCCACCGACCTCCCCCATCACACCTGGGGGCCCCCTGCAGCCTCCCACCCCCTTTTCTGTTGCCTTCACCCTGCCCGTCTCCTCAGCCGGACGGGGCGGTGTGACTCCGCCGCACGTCCCCACACACCGGGCAAGCGGCACGATTCGGCGGCGAGAGGGAACCACGGTTTGGTGAGCGCGTGATTCCTGGGGCCCGGACGCGGGCCTGGCGCTCCCACACCGGAGGCGCGCCCTGCCGCGGTGCTGACGCCGGGCTTGATGAACGGAGAACAGTGAGGGACAGGAAGAGAGGACATCTGTGCCAACACCTGGGGTCGCGGTAACCACGAGAGCCAGCTCCTCGTCGCAGGCAGGCGAGGCGGGGGGGGGGGGGTAGACGCCGTGTGCGGACGCGGGAGAGAATGCCCAGCCCGCCCCTCCTCCCGCGCTGAGCCCCGCTCCCGTCTGAGGGTCACGCCCGCGAGGCGCGCTCGGGAGACCAACCGGCATCAGGACGGCCTCGGGGGGCGGCCGTGGGTTCCCCAAAACGTCACCTGAAGGGAGGATGACATGTACCTCTGCGTGTCTGCGGCGTGCACTCATGCACACGGGAACACAGGTGTGGCTGCACACACGCACATGTGTGCACACATGTGCATTACATAGTTGTGCACACAGGAATTCAGGCAAGCATATATGCATGTGTGTGCATGTACAAAGCCATGCACATAGCACCATGGGCCTCTGTACATGTGTGGGCATGTGCATAGTTACCCTCACAGGGACTCAGGCATGTGCTTATGGAAGTGTGCATGTGTGAGTGTGCGTGTGTGTGCATATGTGTGTGCATGTGTGAGTGTGTGTGTGTGCACACGTGCTGAGTCATGCACACAGCACTGTGGTCACCTGCACATGTGTGGGCACGTGCAGGTACCCACACAGGAATTCAGGCATGTGCTTATGGCAGTGTGTGCACGCGTGTGTGTGCCTCTGTACGTGTGTGCGCGCGTGCGTGCACAGGAACATCCAATAGAAGTTCACCGATTCCAGCTCATTTCTGCAGCTCCCCTGGCGCCTGCCCAGACCGCCGGCACGGAGAGCACCCCCCTGTCCATCTGGCCCCACCGCCTGCCCTCCTGGCGTGTAACCACTCCGCTCCATGTCCCTGGGCGCCCAGCCCTGAGGGCCAGGAGGCGGGGAGGGGCCGGAGCGGGGTGTGGGCGGCGGGCCTCCACTCCGCCTCGCTGTCTGTCCTGCCGGCCACCTGAGCCGTGCAGGCCTCGCACTGTGGCCTCCGCCGGCCTCCCGGGGCCGGGACAGAGCCCGGAGGCCGCCTCTTCCTCGCTCCCTCGCCAGGTCCCGCTCGGCGCATCCCCGTCGGAGCAGGCCGAGGAGGGAGGTCCTGTCCGCTCCCAGGATGCAGCCTGCCAGCCCGAGCCGGCGGCGGCGCTGCCGCACCCGCCACCCGCCACCCGCCACCGGCCGTTAGAGGCAACGGAAGCCCCGCTTCCCCGCCCCGCGCGGCTCCTGTCTGGGGCTCCTGCCGTGTCAGCCTTTCCTCGTGTAATATTCATCACGCGGGTTATTCACGGCCCGCGTGGGAGCGCCTGGCGGGCTGGTGAATAACGCATGAGCCGCGGCGCTCGGCGGGCGGCGAGCTCCTCCCTGTCAGCTGCAGAACGGCCTCCTCCCGGCCACGGCTTCCCGGGAAATTTATTTGTATTTTGTTGGCATTTGTTGGTGTATTTTTTCTCCTCTCAGCCGGGGGATGCCGGTCAGAGTCTGTTCTTCTCTCTCTCTCTCTCTCTTTTTAAATATATTTTATTGATTTCCGAGAGGAAGGGAGAGGGAGAGAGACATAGAAACATCAATGATGAAAGAATCATGGATCGGCTGCCTCCTGCCCACCCCCCACTGGGGATGGAGCCCGCAACCGGGGCCTGTGCCCTGACCGGGAATCGAACCCTGGCCTCCTGGTTCCTAGGCCGATGCTCACCCACTGAGCCACGCCGGCCGGCCGGGCAGTTCTTCTCTCCTCTGATTAACCGCGGGGGCCTTTGCCTGCTGAGCGAGGTGGTGCGCAGGCAGGAGGGCGAGGTGGGACCGGGCAGCCCTGAGCACTGCCCATCCTGCCCCTCGGCCCCAAGGGACACTGTCCCAGCCCCGGGCCGCGCCCACCAGTGAACCGGGCTTCGCTCGGGAGAAAAAGGGGCAAACGGGGCCGAGAGGGACCTGGGGCGCTGACCGGCTTCCCGTGCAGGCGGCGGCGGGGCGGGGGCGTGGCGCCTGACCCCAAGGAGAGACGCAGAGAAGACAGCCCCCCACAGTCCCGTAGAGAGCTGCCGTGGCCTCCGCAGACGCTGAACGGGAAACCCCTGGTGTCCGACGGCGCTGGGCGTGCGGCCCCGCTTCGTGAGAGGGTCCTCCCTCCTCGTGGATGCCTCTCTCTTCCGCCCCCTCCCTCTCGGAATCGATGGAGAAACAAGGAGAGAACCCGCCAGCGGCCCTGTCACCGGGAGGGCGCTGAGGTCTCCTCTCTCTTTCCTTCCAGGAACCGCGAGAGGCGCCCGGAACCTCCACCCAGGAGGCCGCGGCCGGCGCGTAGTTCACGGAGACCCGCACGGCCGTCCTCCCGCCGGCGGGTGGGGGGGGGGCTCTGTCCACGCGGGAGGCTTGGGCGCGACCCCCACCGGGCCCAGGACACCGGCGTCCCTCCTGCTTCTCCCCGGGGCCCGGGGTCAAGGTTCGCTGCCCATCCCCCCCTAATACGTGTGTGTGTGTGGGGGGGGTGCTATCCAAAGGGGTGGCCTCATGACCCTCCCTCACAGGCCACCGGGGCGTCCTGGTCTGCCTTCCCCACCCCCCGGGAGTCTAAGCACCCCCTCCCCCCATGAACGTCCGCACGGCCTTCCCGTCGGCCCGGCCGCTCCAGCGGGGACTCTGTGCTTGGCTCGGGCCTCGGGCAGCCCTCTCGGTCCATACAAACCTCTGTCCGTCGTGTGTGGCTGACACGTTCTTCCCGCTCAGCTGGAGGGACCGCCCGAGAGGAGGAAGGCAAGAGAGAGCGGACGAAAAGCTGCTGGTGCCTCGGGGCCGGGCTGTCTCTGGCTCCCTGACGGGTCCCCGGCACCTGGCACGGGCGGCGGTCACAGCCCGGCCTCGGGGACAGCACTGCGGACGAGCCCCCGCCGCCCAGAGGTGCCCAGGTCTCGGCCGGAGACGGGGCGCATGTTCCGGTCCCGCCCGACGCGTTTTGTTTTGTCTGAGCCCCTGGGAGGCGTGAGTGACGTCTGAGCAGACACCACCTCGCTGACTCACCGGAGAGATGACACCCGACTTCCTTCGCAGGGAGGGTGAGGACGTGGGGCGCAGGGGCCGCGTGGGGAGAGGGCCGAGCCCGTGGCTCCCCCGGGACGCATGTGGGGCCCGGGTCCTGATGTCTCCTGGCTTCAGGCACCACCTGCCATTGGGCCCTGGGACCCACCCCCTTATCTTCCGCCTGAGAATCAAACACTCCGCCCCTCGGGCCACAGGGGACCTGGGCACGCGGCTCGGCGCCCCCACACGGGCCCCCCTCCTTCCTCCGGGAAGCCGCCCCGGCCCCCAGGCCCCAGCCGGTCACTCGGTCTGGCCTCTCTGAGTGCCGGAGGCCGCACCCCTCCCTCTCCTCTCCCAAGTCCGCCCCCCCCCCAATTGTGAGCACGGGGCCCCGCCTCCCGCCGCCCAGCCGGCTGCACGAGGCCTCCCAGCAGAAGGACTTAATTGCGTGTCAGAATTAAATCTCTTCTGATGAAGAACAATTCAGCCACGGCTCCGACTAATCAAATTAACAAAGTCTTTTTTGATTTTCAATTATCTCCTTCGAGGACACTTCACCGAGGCTCCCGCCACGGCTCCGACAGCGGCGCATTCAACCAGGGTCCCGCCCCGGACACGCTGACCTCGGCCGGCGGCTGCTCCCACCCGGGACAGGGCCCCACGCGCCCGGACACGCTGCTCCCACCCGGGACAGGGCCCCACACACCCGGACACGCTGCTCCCACCCGGGACAGGGCCCCACGCGCCCGGACACACTGACCACGGCCGGCGGCTGCTCCCACCCGGGACAGGGCCCCACGCGCCCGGACACGCTGACCTCGGCCGGCGGCTGCTCCCACCCGGGACAGGGCCGCCCACGCTGGGCTGCAGGAGCCGGAGGACGGCTCGCTCCCTCGAGGCCATGACGCCAGCGCTGGGGCTGTCGGTCACGTGGAGCGAGGCAAGCTCTGCAGACACTCAGATCCGAGCCCGGGGCCTCCTCCGCCCAGGCCTCCCCACGTGCGCGGGACCCGGGGCCTTGAGCCCGTTCGGGGCTGGGCTCAGCCCTCCCCGTCTGGGCCCCACCCATCACGCCCCGGAGCAGCCTGACCCTCGTCGCAAACGGCAAAAACAAGTCCCTTCCGAAGGGCACCGGCCTCGCCCGGGTACTGGGGGGCAGGCTTGCTTGCTGGGAGCCACCCCCACAGCCGTGAGCGCCCCTCCCTCAGCAAGGACCTTCCCCACATGCGTGAGCGCCACACGCACACGCGTGAGCCTGCGAGGCTGGTGTCCGTGCGGACAGCTTTCGGGGGCCACTTGCCCGAAGCCGTCCCCCGGCCGATGCGCGGCTCCTCGGGGCCCCTCGCCACCGAGGCACAGGGAGCGGGCGCTGCCCCGGGAGGGTCTGGGCACCCGCTGGGGACACCAGGGCGGAGGGGGCGGGAGCCGGGCCCGTTGTCCTAACTACCACTGTCCTCACGCGGCCCCTCGTCCGCTTCCACCTTCCGAGGCTTTGTCGTCGCTGCAGGAGGAGAGCAGGCTCCCCAGCCACCCCAGCACCTGCCACCCGAGGGCAGCAACGCCGAGGGACGGAGCCCGGCTCTCGCTCCAGCTCCCCACGGGGGACCGAGCCTCAGTTTCCTCATCCTGACAATGGGTGCTCCGTTACCTCCCGTTCCCTCTGCCCTACGTGCCTCCTGCCCAACCAGGGCAACGCCACGCTTTCCCGGGGCTCATGCCGGCCACACGGGGTGGGATGGATTGGAAATGAGGCCCCGACTGCGAGGCCAGCGTGCGTGCCGTGGGGTGGAGTGGGGGGGCGGGGGGAGGTACGTAGGGACCCAGGCCACTGGGGCAGCAAACCTCCCTTCCGGCCCCCCCGTTTCTTTATCTGTAAGAGGAGGGGTCCCCTTCCTGGATCCCAGGCTCACTTGGCAGGTGGCAGGTGGTTTGTGAGAGGACACTGCTGCCACCTGGTGGAAGAAACGTGCATGGCACTGCTCCCCACCTTGGCCAATTGGTCCCAGGCTTCCTGCTGCCATGGCAACGCTGCTGACCAGCATCCGCAACTGTGTTGGCCTGGGTAGGTTTATTTGTCCACTGGCTTCCTCCTCCTCCTCCTCTCCCTCCTCCTCCTCCTCTTCCTCCTCCTCCTCCTCTCCCTCTCCCCCTCCTCCTCCTCCTCCTCCTCCTCCTCTCCCCTCCCACTCCCCCCCCTCCTCCTCCTCCTCCTTTTCAAGTTTGCCATAGTTTTCATTTTTTTAAAAAAAGGCAAGAAGCAAATATTTTTCTTTTAATTTTCTGCTACAGTCAGTTATACCTATAAGAAGCCAATACACAAACGAAGCTGCCCCCTGCTGTAAAACATCGGCCTTTCAAAGGGTGGCGAGTGCTCCTCAGACAACCACGAAGGGTGCCCGCCACCTTCACGTGGGCTACAGGTTTTAGAGTGGAGCGGCCCGGCCGGCGTGGCCCAGGGGTTGAGTGTCGACCTAGGAACTAGAAGGTCAGGGTTCGATTCCCGGTCAGGGCACAGGCCTGGGTTGTGGGCTGGATCCCCAGTGGGGGGCGTGCAGGAGGCAGCCAATCCATGATTCTCTCTCATCATGGATGTTTCTCTCTCCCTCTTCCCTTCTCTCTGAAATCAATAAAAAATATTTTAACGAAAAGAATGTTGTGGACAATTTTAGGTTCCATGCATGCATGCGTTTTGGAAAACAGGCTGGAGCTTTTATCCATAGAAAAGGCGATTGCTGATCTAAAAGGCTAGAGAATCATCGTTTCAACGCTCATCCTCGGTCCGATTTCAGCTTCCTCCTCTGCATCCGCCATCTCACTGTGCGTTTGCAGGACAGACGTGGGGCTAAACGGAGGTAACCGAGGCAGCCTGGCCACCCTCAGGCCTCCTCCCACCGGACGGCTCTGTGCACAGACTTCCTGGCCACACGGCCTGAAACTCCGCTCACCCCGTCCCAGCGGCGCGGCCCCGAGCGAGTGGTTGAACCCTGTGTGCGTCAGAGCCGGGCCATCCACGGGCTGGTCACTGCTGGGCACGTGGAGAAGGCGGCCGTCCGTGTGCGTGGCGGCCACTGCTGGGCCCAGCGCCGGGCTGCGGGTCCCTCGCCATCCGGACTTGGTTCAAGCAGTGATGGTGGGGGGGGGCCGTGTCACTCCTGACAGAAGCTGTCAGAACCCGGGTGCAGGGCCTCGCCCTGGAGTCCGGCGTTCAGCGACCGTGAGGCGGGGCCGTCCCAGCGATGCACACGCAGCGTGGCCAGAATCACGCTCCGGGCTCCGTGTTCCCGAGCGTGGCCCGGCCGGTGCCGGCGCGTGATGACGCCGCCGAGCCTCTGAGAAGGAAGGCTCCCCTCTCACCGGCCCCCATGGGTGCTCAGTCACTAATAAGGGTGAGTTCACACGCGCACACACTTCCTTTCCCAGGACTGGAATTCCAAGCAAGAGCACCAGGGACGTCCGCAACTCAAAGACGTCATCACGTGGGCGAGGCCAAGAGATGAACCCCTCGCCCCACAGCCTGTCCGGAGGCCCATCCGGGCTTTCCCGCTCCGTCCTGGCGTCCCCTGAGACCGCCTGCCGACAGCCAGGAGGCACAGGCCTGGGGCGCCTCTTCCAACCAGCCCCCCACCGGCCCCTGACCCGCTCATTGGAAGACCACGTGGTCGGTGGGTGGAACCTCCGGAAGGAGAGGCGGGGAGAACGGACCAGACGCGCATCCCTGCATCCTGGGAAGGCCGCGCTCTCCCTGTGCCGCAGCCTTTGGCGCCGCCTTGTGGTGATGGTCGGTACCGCAGGGCCAGCTCACGGCCCGACCAGAGCACCTGTGCACCACCTTCAGGTAAACCTGAGCCCCCCCTGGAGCCTGGGGCGGCCCTCCCCGCGGACAGAGGCCGGAACCGCCCGCCTTTAATTCTGGGAGAAAGTGCTAAAGGGCCGGCAACGTCCGGGCGAGAGAGAGCCCCGTCGCCACGTCTCCGCGTGCCCACCCGGCTTTCTCCGTGCAGGCTCCTCCCCGACAAGGCCCGGCGGGTGGAAAGAACCTCTACCTTCCCGCTGCGTGTCCTCCTCCTTCTCGCCAACTCCGGCTTCTGGGTCGCAGAAGCCGGTCACCTGCGCTCAGAAGTCCGAGGCCTCCGGACTCACCAGCCCGGCCTCGGCCCACAGGAGCCGCCGAGTCCGTACGTGAGCAGGGACGTCAGTGGGTGGGGGGAAGCCCGGCAATGAGGTAGGGGACCCCGAGCTCCCGCTCGCTGACCTCGGGGCTCCCCGGGAGGTGAATGGAGGGGGGCAACGGGGAGGAACCTATCTATATAAAAGGCTAACATGCTACGTGTCCTCCCACCATCCATCCAGTCGCTATGACGCACACTGACCACCAGGGGGCAGACACTCAACGCAGGAGCTGCCGAGCTGCAGTGACTTGGCAGGGCGGTTCTCGGGTGACGCACCCCGAAACCAGAGAGGAGGGAGCCCGATTCCTCGTGGGGCCGCGCGATTCCACCTTCGGCCGTGGGTTATGTTGCTGGGGCGCTGTCGACCCCGAATCTGGTTTACTGCACACTTGTGTTTGCGTTCCACACCCTGTACGACAGCAACTTTGCAGAGTGGCCTCTCGCACTCGGGACCCCTCGGGGGATGTCGGAGAGCCGGTTTCGGCCGATATCTGCAGGCCAGGCCAGGGGACCCTACCTGCCGGAGGGACCCCACTCACTCCGAAGACGCCGGGGAGGGACCGCGGAGGTTGTCTCCAGGGCATGTCCGGCCCGTCGCCCAGTCCCATCCCACCGGCCACCTTCTAATGAATTTCCTTTCAGTGTGCGCGAGTCCGTGCACCGGGCCACTCGTAAAGGATAAGGAACACCAGAGGCTCGGACGGACGGACGGACGGACAGACGTAGCAAGTGCCCGCGGGACTAGGAAATAGATGGGATGAGGGGTGTCCTGGCCCCCGTGCTGAGCAATGACGCCCCCCGGCCATCTCACAGGCAGGGTGCCTGGCACGTAGCAGCCACACAAACTCCTGCGGGGAGGGCCCCCACCTGCCCCGTCACGGCCCTGACCTTGCCCACACTGGGGCCAGGACCCAAGTCCCCCGGGCTCACTCCGAGCGGCCCCGCTCTCCCAGAGGCCCCAGGAGCTGCCGGGGGCGGAGGCGGGGGCACAGGCTCCTCCACGCCGAGGACACGGCCCCAGGCTCACCAGGACAGCAGGCAGCACGTTCTTTTAAAAAAACGTTTTAAATTGATGTCAGAGAGGAAGGGAGAGAGAGAGAAACTTCAATGAGGAGAGAGAATCATGGACCGGCTGCCTCCTGCCGCCCCCCACTGGGGATGGAGCCCGCAACCCGGGCCTGCGCCCCGACCGGGAATCACACCGTGACCTCCTGGTCACAGGTCCGTGCTCAGCCATGCCAGCGGGAGGAAAACCCAGACTTTCCGAACAGCACGTGGGCGCGCTCACTGTCACTCCTGCAGCCCCGGCGCCTGTGCTCACAGCAGCCACCCCACGCGCTCCCCGCCGGGGCGGGTTCTAGAACGATCCACAGGGGCGGCCTGGAGTGGTTCACGCACAAAGGCTGCCCTGTGGGTGGCTCGCCTGCGCCACCAGGTGGTTGACCATGGGTATTACCGCTCTAAACAAGTAGCTAACTTTGAACCAAAATCGGGAGAAAGGACAGAAAAGCCAAGAAAAAAGACTCCCCGGGGAGCAGGGGCTCATGCAGTCAGCGGGCCGGCCCATCAAGGGCCCCAGCGTGAGGGCACCCCTCGGGCCGGCACAGAACCGCCCACACGTGTCCTGCAGGTGCACCTGGGCTACCTGGGCGCCAGGCGCCTGAGAAAGAGCAGAAGCAGGTGCGGCCGTGCCCTGCCTGGAGCCTGGTGAGGGCCGTGAGTGCCGGGGGGGAGGCTGGGGGGGTGCCATGTGTGCCGGGGGGGACCTGGGGGGTGTGCATGCTGAGGGTCCTGGGGTAGGGGGGAGTGCGTGCTGGGGGGGTGCTCTGGGTGCCGTGGGCGCTGTGTGTGCCGTGTGCGGGCAGCCCCGCTCAGCGGACAGCGGGTCTCCGGAGAGCTGTGGGAGGGGCCGGGAGGCAGGACCCATTGGCAGCTGCTCAGCCTGAGTTGGCACCTCCTGGGCCGGCGTGGAGCGAGCAAACGACCTGCGAACCCCCGAGTGGGAGTGAGATTCATTAGCCGATGCGCGGACAGCTAATTACTCTCCACCGGGCGCGCCTGAGGCAGGAGCCCAGGGCTCTCCTGGTCTGAGGGGGGGTTGGCCGACTGGGGGGGCAGGCGGAGGCTGAGCACCCAACCCCCCATCACCGTGGGTTCCGGGGAGTAGATGGCGTGAGTTTGTCTGCACGGAAGGGGGAGGCAGCGAGGCTCCTGCGGGAGGTGGGGGCGCAGGAATGTGGGGGGGACACCTGGAAGGAGGGGCTGTGGGTGCCGCGGGCTGTTCCGGGGAAGGTGCCCTGGGGCCCGGGCCGCCTGTGGCTGTCAGTGTCCTCGTCGGGGACGTGGGAGTCAGGGACGTGGGAGGCAGACGACGGGGTGAGCAGAGGAGGCCAAGGACCGGGCCTGGGGGCAGGGTCGGGGGGGGGGCAGAGCCGGGTCAGGGGGCAGGGCCTGGGGGCAGGGTCGGGGGGTAGAGCCGGGTCAAGGGGCAGGGTCGGGGGGCAGGGTCAGGGGGCAGAGCCGGGTCAGGGGGCAGGGCCTGGGGGCAGGGTCGGGGGGGGGGCAGAGCCGGGTCAGGGGGCAGGGCCTGGGGGCAGGGTCGGGGGGCAGAGCCAGGTCAGAAGCAGGGCCTGGGGCAGGGTCGGGGGGCAGGGCCTGGGGGCAGGGTCGGGGGGCAGAGCCGGGCGCACCTGGCCCCTGAGTGCGGAGCAGGGCTGGGGTCGCGGCTCTGACCCCGGCCAGCTCCCGCGGCCTCTCTGAGCCTCCGGTTCCTGCCTCCAACACGCGGACGCGGCAGCCAGAACGCCACAGGAGCCACCAGCACCCCCTGCGCAGCCGATGGGCTCAGGCGCCCGGCCACCGCGTGAGGGCTCCTTCGTTCTGTCGTTTAAAGGGCCAGCGTCCAGCCAGGAGCCCTGCCCCACCCCCCAAGGCACAGGGGGTGCAGCTGGGTCCCCCGAGCCCCCTCGGACCCTGCCCTCGCCTCCGTCTGGCGGGAGCAGGACCCTCGCCCACGCATCCTCTGGGCTCGCCGCCCCTGGGGCGCCGGACCATCCCTGAGGCCTCCGCGGGCAGGGCCCCCCCATCCGTCCCTGTGCGAAGTGGATCCACGTCCTTCTAGAAGGACACACCAGAGCTCTCCGCGAGGACAGCCCGCCCCCGAGCGCCAGCCGGCCCTGCCCCCGGCCCCCGGACGCCGAGCGGGCAGTCGGCGCTAACACGCCCGTCTGTGGGGTTCGCACAGCAGCCCGCGCGGAACCACACGCCACGCCACGGTGGCGGCTTAGTTGGTACCCGATGCGCATGGGGCACGTTCTGGGGGACACAGAGACCCAAGGCTGGGTTTTCCGAAGGAAGACAGCGATCGTGGGGTGCCAGCTACGGGCCCCCGACGCCCAGCACGCCCCTGCGTCCCTCGGGCACTCAGTGAGCGACACACGAGCCCCTCGCGGGAGCCCGGCAGTGACAGCGCGGTAACACAGGGTCTGGAGCGGCCGCGCCGTGAGGGGCTGCCCCGGGGGAGCCGCGAGGGGGGCCGCCTTCCAGGCGCCGGGCACGCGGACCGTGGAAATGTGCGCGGAGCGTGTCCTGCCTTCGCCCCTGAAGCATGTAATTTCTCTGGAGAGGCGCGATGGAAACAGGCAATCACTCACCACGCGGAACGCCAACCAGGCCCGGGTCTGGTCGGGTTCGGCCAGGAGGCGGGAGTGACAGGAAGACAGGAGGTTCCGGGGACGGGGAGGAGGAGGCCCCCTGAGAATCGCACAGGAGGACGGGGTGAGGTTCACCTTGGGCAGGCGGGAGGGAGGGGCGAGCGGCGGCCGGAAGGAGCCCTGTGTGCAGGCTCTGACTGGATAACAGGAGCCCGGGGCTGTTCCTCAGCGTGTGCATTAGCTGAGCACCGACCACGTGCCCTCAGCCAGTGGCCCTGCCGGACTCGCGTGTGCTGGACGGGGAGGTGCTGGGACCCGCTTGACTGCCCTGTGCCCGGCCGGTGTGGCTCAGCGGTTGAGTGTTCACCCAGGAACCAAGAGGTCACCTGTTCAATTCCCGGTCAGGGCACAGGCCTGGGTTTCGGGCTCAATCCCCAAAGTGGGGTGTGCCGGAGGCAGCCCATCCATGAGTCTCTCTCATCACTGACGTTTCGCTCTCTCCCTCACCCTTCCTCTCTGAAATCAATAAAAATATTTAAAAAAATAAGAAGAAGGGGACTCCGGGGACCAGTGGGCACGGAGGGGCCGTCTGAAGATGCGCGGCAGGGGCGGGCGCGGACAGCGCTCAGAGGGCACAGGGGCCGGGGCTGGCCAGCTGCAGGGAAGCCTCGAACCCTCGCACCCGCGCTCGGCTGCGCCCTCGGCGCCCCTCCCGGGCCCAGGCCCCACTCCTGTCCACACCGCGGACATGCCGGCGGCATTCTGTAACAAGACGCACATCAGCGATCGCCTGGCTGAAAAGAGAGGGGGGAATCACTGTAAACAAAACCTCTGTCGCCATGGAGACCATTAAAAATAGCTTGCCCCCCATCCCCCTCCGCGGGGAATGCACAGCTAAGTTCCTTCTGCGGGTCATTATTACTTTTTAATTATGAGAGATCCCCTGCTCCCCACAGGAAGATGGGAGAGGGCACAGGACTCCCCAAGGCAGCCGCCGAGAGGATGCACCCCAATGTGCCAGGAGCGTTCGTGTCACCGTTCGACCCCCGGTCCCACCGTCTCCCCGCCTCCCCGCCTGCTCCCCGGGGTCACGGCCCAGAATCAGTGAACCTGAACCCACTCCCAGGGAGGCCCGGCCCTGCAGGCAGAGGCTCTGGGGCGGCCTGTGTGTTGTTAGGTTTGGGCCACGGCCACGGCCACGGCCACGGCCACGGCCAGGAGGTGAGGTGCCGGGAGCTCTGGACCCTGAATGAACAGCCCACAGAGCCCACCGAGAGCCACGGCCAGGCACCAGCCGCGCACGCCGCCCGCCGCCACTTGCAGGCCCCGCGCAGGCAGCGGTGGAGTGACTCGTGGTTTCCGTCCTCCCCCCACGCCGAGGCCTTTTCCCTGCCCGGGCCTGTGGCTACTGAACAGCATCGCGGCCACACAGGGTTCCCACTGAACAGCCAGCGGCCGCGTCTGGTCAGACATGTATTAACTCGCCCGGTGCCTCGGCCGGGCCAGGCCAGGGGATGTCACCGCCTTCTCCGGCCACAGGCCGGACGTCCCGCCCCTGCTCTAGAGTCGTCGGCAGGGACTGACCCGTCGCCCCCGGGGCGTCCGGGACCCTGGTCACCACCCCCGTCGGCCGACCAGCACCGGTCTCCGCTCGCGCTTCTGCTCAAGATCGCTGTTCACTTCACGCTGTGGGATCGTTAGCGACGAGGGGCGGCCGCACCGTCGCTCTGCCTGCGCGGAGCCCATCCCACCGCGTGCTTCCTGGGGCGAGGGGCGCGGCACAGCCTCGTGCTCAGGGGCACGGACAGCACCCCGGCGCTGCGCTCAGGGGCCACCGTCAACACCGACGTCACCCCCAGAAAGCACCAAAACGCACAGACCAGGGCGCGGAGTAGCCGGCGGCCCACACCCGCACCGACCGAGGAGGCGGCGTCCCCTTCCCGCCGGAGCCGGAGCCGGTGCCGGGGCTCTGCCGGGACCTCCGCGCCGCCCGTGCCGTCTGCGCCCTCTGCGCCGCTTTGTGCTCACAAATCAAGGTCGGCAAGTGGGCGAAGTGGCAAGTGGAATCCGACTGCACACCTCACCCTCTGTCTAAGCCAACGCCTCACGGGTGGTTGGCCGCACGGCCAGAGGCGACTGGGACAAATGACGGGGACCTCGGGGGCCGCGGCCCAGCCGCCAGGTGAGCAAGTCCAGGCCTGTCCAGGCCGACGGCCACGGGACGAAGCGGGTTCTGCCGACTCCATCAGGGTCAGAACCCACCGTCTGCACCTCGATGGGAAACAGAGGCCACCTGCGCCTCCCCATGCCGCGCCCTCCCCACGCCACACCTCCCCCTGCCCGGCGCCCCGTCTCTCCTCCCACGCCCGCCCGCACCGTGTCCTGGGGATCCAGACCACGGTGACGTTGTCCTGAGCAAAACGTGACTGGGAAGGTGACCCTCCCACAGCCCAGTCACCCCTGCACCCCAGCCCCGGGGCCTGCCGAGCTCGCCCCTGGCCGTGCCCCTCCGGCGCCCTCCCCCGCGGCCTGCGCGGCGTTCTCCTCGCCCAGCGGGTACACGCAGCAGATGGGTCTCCCGGGAATGTGGGCGGCGGCTCACGCAGCAGGCAGCCGCGGGGCATCTGCCCGTGTGGGCAGCGTGGAGACCGGGGCCGTGGAGACGGGGGGAGGGGCACACGCGGGCAGCAGCCCTCTGTGGGGGCAGCGGGGAGGGAGGGTTATTGGACACGAGCGGGGGGCCCGGGTGCGCCCAGAGGAAGAGGGGGCCGAGAGGAGGCCAGGCCGGCAGAGGCCCCTCTGAGGCCGGCCTCCGCCCTCCTCGAAGCTGCGGTCCGTTTGTGAAGGCCACGCTCTTGGGCCCCTGGCTGCCCCCCCCCCCAGGCCCAGTGGCGCCCCGGCCGCCCGGGGAGGGCAGGAGGGTCCTCGCCGGGCCGCGTCCTCTGCTCTTGGGGAGAAGCCGGAAAGAGACGGAGGCCCCGGAGCCAAGGCCACACCCAGGCTGGCTTGTCACTTTGTGACCCGCCCCCCCACTACCCTCCCCACTGGCCACTCCCCTCCTTGCAGGGGCCTCGGGGAGCTCAGGGCATTGGAGCCCCTGCCCTCCGTTTTCCAGCATCACCCCTGCAGCTGTCTGCTCCCCACAAGCCTCCCTTGGAGTCGGGTGTCCCTTCCCCCGCCCAGGTCTGCCATGACCAGGGCCCGTGCCCAAGGCCTGGGAGGGGCCTGGCCTTGACTGACAGCTGCCGGGGCGATACTGCTCCGTCAGAGCGCCCTCCGGGGATGGGGTCTCTGCCCCCCTCCACGTCCCCCCTCTCCCGTGACTCCTCCAGAATCAGAAAGAGACGGTTAAATAAATGATGAGCACAGGGGCGGAGCCGGGCGAGGCACTGCCAATCGCTGTCACCCTCCGTCTCACGGCGTCGCTGGGCTCCGGGGTCACAGAGGGCAGGTTTTTGGGGGCCTCTCGAGCAGTCCATCCCCAAACACCCCCACCCCAGGCAGATGTCCGGCTGCACCCCTGAAACCTGGGTCTCCTGGCCTGGGGGGGGGGCGGGGTTTTCAGGCCTCTGGCCTGGTTGCCGTGCCCTCTGGGGTCTGGAAACATTTGTCCCAGCGCCTGCCACCCCCATCCTTCTGCACACGCATGTGCACACACATATACACGCCACCCTCCGTGCACCCCAGGGAGCTGACGGGAACTCCCACCGCCCCCTCTCTGCTGCCGGCCCAACTCAGGGCCCAGGCCCCGCACTGCGTTTCCTGTCCCATCTCCCTCGGCCCCTCTCCCCAGCTCCTCCACCAAATAAAACTAAACACGAAATGCAGATACCCCGTCTTTCAGAGCAGGACCTGGGGTGACCGGCCCCTGCTCTCCAAGCTCAAGTGACCGGAGCGAGGCCCACGCGTCCCCGCCCAGAAGCCACGCAGCGTTGCTTGGATCTCCAGACACGGCTGGGAAATGCAGCCCACACGCATGTTGCTGCACAGTCGTGGGCCGCTCCCGCCCGGGCCTCCCCTCTCCCCGAGCCTGGCCCAGGACCACGGGGCGGGGGGCTGGCGGGGATGGGCCTGCGGGGCGCGGCCTCCAGGAGCCCAGAGGCTCGTGTGCTGGGACCTCCCTTCTCCGCAGTCAGATTCCAGCCAGACCCGGTCATCCCCCCACCAGGTGCCCGCCTCCTGCCTCTCAGGTCAGCCAGGCCGCCCCCGTCTTCCCTCCCGAAGGGCTGCTCTGGAGCAGGAGCAGGGAGCGGAGCGGGGTGGGGGCAGGGGTGGGGGCAGTCCCGAGGCCGGGCCTGGAACCCGGGGCAGGAGGAGGAAATCCATCCGGGTGGGGCCTGCAGCTCTGGATCCTGGTGTGTGGGGCTGAGGGGGAGAGGGGGGCACTGGGAAATCTCTTTCTTCCCAATTCCCGAGTCCCGGGATTTTAATTTTACGGTTCACATTTCTCCCAGCAGAGCCGGATGACAAGGTGGAAAGTCTGCGTGATTAACTGTCCCGCTGGCGCCGCGGCAGCCGTGATGGATGGCGGGAACAGAGCCGGGAGAGCGGGCGCAGGCGGCGCGGCCCGGCCGTAAATCCCGCTCTGATGGGCCGAGGTGAGTGGGCGTTTGCGGAGGGACAGCAGCCAGCGGCTCACAGAGCTGGGGCCCAGGCACCCCCCTCTGCCCGGGCGCCCCCTGCTCTCACGCGGGGACACTGTTTAAGGGAGACGGAGTGGAATGGCTCTGTGTGCCGTTGATTTTTGATAAAAGCGGTAACGCTGCAAAGCTGGCGGTCATTTCATCTCTCCTCTCCTTTGCCCACAGCCCACCCAGCCGGCAGTGGCAATGGCCGGCATCGGAGGGGACAGGCCAGGTCTCTGAGAGGTTTCCAGGAGGTCTGGGCTCTCCCTCATCTTTACACACGTGTGCACAAATGTACAGTGCACATATAAGCATGCATGCAAGTGTATGAGCATGTGTGCATATAAGCACATGCCACACATGCGTGAGCATCTACACACTTAGCACACTACACACACGTGTGTGTGCACATGCACGCTCACACTGCAGATACACATGCATGCTCACACTGCACCCACGTGCACAGATACACATGCATGCTCACATTGCACATGTGTGCACATGTGATGCTCACACTGCATGCACACCCACACATTCAGCACACTGCACACACCTGTGCACATGTGTGCTCACAATGCACACTCACACTGCACCTATGCACGCACACCCACACACTCTGCACGCTGCACGTGCGCACGCACACACATACACGCCTGGTTAGCCAACGAGGGGGGCCAGCGAGCCTGCGCTCCGCTCCCGACCTCACTCTTCAGTCTCTGGTGACCTTGGGCCCGACATGAGTAACAGGACACGCCAGGAGCGGGCAGGCGTGCGTGAGGACAGGAGGGCAGGTGCCTCCTGAGGAAAGATGACAAATGGAGGCTCAGAGCGCCAGAGTGGCTCCATGAGATCGTGGGAGCCGGAGCCTGAACCCCCAAGACCCGCTCCTCCCGAGTACCCGGCTGACCCGCGATGCCAACACCCCTGCCGGTCATCACCAGCCTTGGGGGGCCTCTAGCCATCATCACCAGTCTCGGGGGGTCTCTGCCCAACATCACCAGCCTCGGGGGGTCTCTGCCCAACATCACCAGCCTCGGGGGGTCTCTGCCCGTCACCACCAGCCTCGGGGGGGGGTCTCTGCCCAACATCACCAGCCTCGGGGGGCCTCTGCCCCCAGCAGAGCGGGTACCGCCCTGCCCTGTAGCTGTCCCCAAGACCCCTCGGGAGGGGTACAGGCTGGGGTTGGGGGGACGAGGCAGGGGAGCCCGGCATGGTGGGGCCACGCACATGCCCCACACACCTGCACACATCTCAGCACACCCACAGTGCACACGTTTGCACACACCTACACCCTTCCCACACAGACTCCTGCACACACCCACACACCCCACACACCTGCACACGTCTCAGCACACCCACAGTGCACATGTTTGCACACACGACACCCGCCCCACACGTGCCCCTGACGCAGGCCACAGGCCAGGCTGGCTCATGGCCTCATGGGGACAGCGGTGTCACCCTGCGGCCCAGCGTCTGGAGGCTGGCTGTGCCCCCAGGAAGGGCTGGGGTTCTCCTCTGGCGAGGGGCGTGGGGCAACGGGAAGAGGAGGCCGGGATTGATGCCCGGACGGCCCCCACCACCAGGAAGCAGAAGGTCAACGTGCTGAGGTGGAGCAACCCTGACACCAAGTCCAACACGGGCTCCGAGCGACCACGCCGGCCGGCGCCAGGGAAAGCACAGAGCGAGCGCGTGGGAAAGCGCTGCCTCCGAGGCGGGGCCACGCCTCCCCCGCGGCCCACGGAGGCTCCGGACTCTCCAGCCCGGGCGGGTGCTGGCCTCTGCCTCTGCCGTGGCGTTCAGCCCACGCGCTCTGGGGCGGGCAGGAGGGGGGATCTCTTAGCATCCTGCTATTGCCACGGCCGCCACGGTCACAGCCGCCACGGCCACGGCCACAGCCACGGCTGCACAGGCAGCAGCATCCAGGCCTCTCCCCAGGCTGCTCTGCAAGCCGATCTCCTCCTGGTGAGCCCTGAGGCCCTGGCAGCCACCGTGACGGGAACGCCCTCCTGCTTTGCTGGCCTCCGACCGGGAAACCCAGATGGGACGCACCGAGAGCGCCAGACCCCCAGCGGGCGGTGGCATCGCGAAACCTCCCCCTTCGCCCCACGAGTCGGCGTCCTCTCCCCCAAAGCACCCCAAGCCCCGGGGCACTGCCAGGGAGTCGGTGATGGAGGGAAGAAGAGGGAACTCGGTCGTGGGGGCCACGCCACCGGCCCTCGGGTTTGGGGAAAACGCCACCAAGACCGACAATGGGAACGAGAACAGGGACACAGCCGGCCGGCTGGCTCAGGGCTGAGCGTCGACCTAGGAACCCGGAGGTCAGGGTTCGATTCCCGGTCAGGGCACAGGCCCGGGTTGTGGGCTCGATCCCCAGTGGGGGGCGTGCAGGAGGCAGCTGATCCATGATTCTCTCTCATCATGGATGTTTCTCTCTCTCTCTCTTCCCTCCTCTCTGAAATCAATTAAAATAAAAAATTTAAAAAAAGAACAGGAACACAGATAAGCCTGGCAGAGGTGCGGGGGCGGGGGGGGGGGGGCCTAGCCCACAGAGGAGGCTGCCGGCTGCCCGGCCCCAATTAAATGCGGGTGCATCTGCCGGGCGGTCGGAGGACGGGCACAGAGTCCCCCGCGGACAGCTGCCTGCAGGCGGCGTGCGAGGTGTGGATGCCGGGGGAGGCCGCAAGCTGGTTACCTCTGCCCGGGAGAGGGAGGGAGGGAGGGAGGGAGGGCAGGACGGGAGGAAGGCGGCTCTTTTTATAGCAAGAAAACAAACAAGCGGTTTTGCTCTAAGAAGCCAAAGCGGGAAGGAGGGAGGGAGAGCGTGTCTGCTGTCCTGGAAGAGCTCTCAGAGCGGCCGGCACGGTCGCCCGAGGAGCGAGGAGCGAGGAGCGGGGCCAGGAGCAGGCCCGCCGAGGCCAGGACCCGCCTTCCCGCCCCCGACAGCCGAGGACGGGCCGGCCCGTGCCACGCGGCCCCGGCGATGGGCTGGGCACCCGCCGGCACTGTGCCTCCCGCTCTGTGCAGAGTCAGGGGTCGCTGGACGGTCGCTCCCCCAATTGCACAGCCTTGGGGCTCGGCCGGTGCATGAGGCCTGGGCAGTGAGGGGGGAGCGGGCTGGCCCAGCTCCGAGCCCGCCCACCACGCGGTCGGGAGGGACCCAGGGTCGTTCCCAATGAGCCGGCCTGAGCAGAACCCGCCCGAGCCTCTCCCTCCTCCCCCTTCCGTCCCCCTCCTCCGTCCTCTGCGCTTCAGAACCTCAAACGGGTTCAGGTCTCCGTGACGGCGGCCTCCAGCGCCACCGCCCGCCCGGGAGCTGGCCCTGCGCTCCCGCCTCCCGCCTTTGTTCGCGCCCGCGGAACCCGGCTGCTCCTCCGCTCCAGCCCATCACGAGCAGCAGGAACTATTTATAACCCCGCCAACATCTTTATTATTATTTCTCTCTTCTCCACCAACAACCGCCCGCGGCCCTGCCGGGTCCCCGCCGCCGGGGCCTGGAGGGTGGCCCGGCGCTCCCTCCGGCCCTGCCCGGCGAGCAGACGGCGTGTGGGCGTTCGGTACCAGCCCCCTGGCAATCGGAACATCTGTTCCCGTTAGAACACGCTAATTGCCAGCCATCAGGACGGCACCTACCCGCATTGACATGCGGCGCACACGCAGGGAAATCTACATTTCCCCGCGCCACGCTCGCCGCATGCTAACCAGCCGGAGCGGCCGGAGGCCAGCGCCTCCTCTGAGGGACCCGCCCCAGGACCCTCGGGAAGAGAAGGCGTCCCTCCGTGGGCACCCCCTCCCCTGGCCTCTCACCCGCCCGCCCTGGGGTGGACACGGGGTCGGGTCCTCTGAACAGAACGCTGCGGAGACGGGGCGGCCCGCACCTCAGAGCTCTCCTCCTCCAGGGGGACGGGGCGGCCTGGCTCCCAGCAAAGTCGGGGCGTCCCCACGTCTCCCAGGAACCAGAGCTTCCAAATTAGAAGGGCGCCCCCCAAGTTTCCCGCCCGAGCGCGTCGGGTAGGGCTCTGGGTTCACGGCCCGGCGGCCCCGCTCCTGTGTGTGCCCCGTGGCAGGTGGGACCCACCGGGCCCATCCCCCATCCTCTCGCCCTGGGCACGGGTGTCTCCAGCCCCTGGGGCTGCCGTGTGGGTGACACCCCACTTCCCGGCCCCAGAGGGAAAGCCACGGCCGGGACGCTGTGGGCCTCCCGTCCGCAGGCACACGCCCGCCCCCCCCACCCCCCGCCGCAGCCGAGCACAGCCGCCAGGGCCCCGGCTCCGGGCGCCTCCCGTTGAGAAAATTATAACCAGCCCTTCCCTCCGGCCCAGAGAGCGAGGAAACCGCGCTCCCTTCGCTTCCTAGGCAGACGCGTGCGCCTGTGCCTCCCCGCAAACACGCCAGCACCCCCACCCGCAAAACGCAGGCGAGTCAGGTCCACGCGCCCCTGCAATGCAGCTCCCGTGGGGTGGCCCCCCCGTGCCACGCTCCTGGGTGGTGGGGGCGGTCGGGGTGCTGAGCAAAGCCCGAGGCCGGGCGCGTGCTCGGGGGAACAGAGAGCCAAGCATTTTGCAAAGAGCGTGCGGGGCCGGTGAGGTACTAAATAATTTAAAAGCCAGGCTGCCCTTGCCTGGGGAACGCTGTGAGCAACAGAATCATCTAGAATAACGACCGAGCCAACGACCTGCTGGCTCATAAACAAGAGACAACGTTCAACCATTTTTATTGACTTCAGAGAGGGAGGGAGAGGGAGGGAGAGGGAGAGGGAGGGAGAGGGAGGGAGAGGGCGAGGGAGGGAGAGGGAGGGAGAGGCAGGGAGAGGGAGGGAGAGGAGGGAGGGGGAGAGGGAGGGAGAGGAAGGGAGAGGGAGGGAGAGGGAGGGGGAGGGAGGGGGAGGGAGGGAGAGGGAGGGAGAGGGAGGGAGAGGGAGGGAGAGGGAGGGAGAGGGAGAGAGAGGGAGGGAGAGGGAGGGAGAGGGAGGGGGAGGGAGGGAGGAGGAGGGAGAGGGAGGGAGAGGGAGGGGGAGGGAGGGGGAGGGAGGTGAGGGGGAGGGAGAGGGAGGGAGAGGGAGGGAGAGGAGAAAGACACATCAGTGGTGAGAGAGCATCATCCCGCATGCCCCCCACTGGGGATGGAGCCCTCACCCCGGGCCTGTGCCCAACCGGGAACGGAGCCAGGACCCCCTGGCTCACAGGTCGACGCGCAGCCCTGAGCTTTAGAGACCTACTGTGTGCTGAGCCTGTGCCCTTAAGAAAGCCACACAGGGACCGGGACAGCGATGGGGACCCGGGACCCGGAGGGAGGCCGTGGCGGAGACGCAGAGCGGCTGCCCGCCCCCGCTGCACCACCCTCCCGGGCCCCCGGGCAGAGGACGAGGGCAGGGCCTGGGCGACGCCGACTGAACACCCTCCCCAGACCCAGGACCACGGGCCTGTGTTGAACTCGGGGTGCCTTGAGCACTTCCGGGTCCTTCCACGAGGTCGACATCCTGGTCGCCCCTCGGTAGCTGCAGGTGGCCGCCCCTGTGCGTGCTGCCCTCCGGCCGCCGCTCAGCGTCCCCGGGAGCCAAGGTCACCGCACGCCCACACCATCTGCGCCCGCCCCCCCCACCCCACCCCCGTCCCTCCCAGGAGAGAGATGGCTTTGTTCCGCCCCCACGCGCTGCCTCCCCCTCCCACCCCCACACACACACAGGCTCACCTTGACTTACTTCCCGTTCCCTCTCATCCCCGGCGTCTGCTGACTGCGCTTTCTCTGCCCACAGAGCACAGGGGCCTTTGAAAGCGCCGGGCCTGGGAATTCTCCATGCGCCGCGCGAAGCGGATAAACAGTTTCCTGCCGGCCCCTCTGCCCGCCGTGGAGGTCACCTCCGGCCCGGGTGTCCGCGGAGAGACCGCGGCGAGGGTTCTAGGGCATCGCGTCGAGGGGCCCGGCCGGGTGCCCGTGGGGCCGCGAGGTCAGCGAGACCAGCGTCCACCTCCAGGGAGGACGACGCCCGCCCTCGGGGCCTTTGGAGAAAAGCCCACTGAGTCTCCGGGCGCTGCCTTCAGGGTGGCCCCCGGCCGGGAGGGTCTGGGTGAGGTCGGTACCAGGGGGGAGGCGGACACGGAGGGGAGCAGTGGGGGTCATGCAGAGGTCACCCTTCCTCTCCTCGTCTTTCTGGCCATTTTTTAAAAAATATATTTTTATTGATATCAGAGAAGAAGAGAGAGAGAGAGAAACATTGATGATGAGAGAGAATCATGGATCGGCTGTCTCCTGCACGTCACCCCCACTGGGGGTCAAGCCCACAACCCAGGCATGTGCCCTGACCGGGACTGAACCGTGACCTCCTGGTTCCTAGGTTGATGCTCAGCCCTGAGCCCCGCGGGCCGGGCCCTCTGACAGCCTCAGGTGAGAGTGGGTAATGTCCTCAGAGGCAGAGGAGCAGGTCCTGACCCCCCGCCCCTGCGGGCGTGGCCGTTTGGACTTGGGGTCTTTGCTGACGGCTCGGAGCTCAGGTGAGGGCCTCCTGCAGTGGGCGGGCCCTAACCCGAGTCTGCTGTCCTTCTGGGGGGAATGTGGCACAGGCAGGGGGGACACAGGCAGGGGTGAGGGGGGCAGACGATGAGGGGGGCAGACTGCACGGACACCCCTACCCGCGAGGGGCCGGCAGCGATGCAGGTGACCCCGGGGCCCGGACTCCCCACCTCCAGCATCAGGAGAGAATAAACCTCTATTGTTTTAGGGCCCCCTGCCCCCCCATCAGTGGTCCCGTGTGGCAGCCCCTGACACCCCCAGGCACCTGGATTGGGGCCCCGCCCACAGGTCCCGCCCACGTGGCGGCTCTGATGAGGTGTGGGTACAGCCTCTCCTCGCCCCTCCCATCTGGGAGCAGCCAGCGCTCCAGGGCCTCTGCAAACTCCTCACCGTCATTGCTCTTCCTGCTCCGGCACCTGGTGACCGGCGGCTCTAACGGGGCAGCGCCCGGGGCGGGGCGGGGCGGGGCGGGGTGTGCTGCGGCCCCGTCCCCGGGCCTCGGGACGCTCCGGAGCCCAGAAGTCACCAAGACAGAGCACTGGCCACCTCCCGTTTTTAAGACAATCCCCCCCCCCCCCCCCCCCCCCGCGCCAGCGCAGCTTCACCTCCCACCCACCCGGCGGGGCCAGGACGGGGATGAAGGCGCCGAACGCAGACGCACGGAAGGTCAGCAGTGCCCGCGAGGTCCGGCCGTCCGTGTGGGCAGCCAGGAGGGTCCGGAGGCAAACCGGCCTCGCCAAGGCCGTGGGCGCGGAGAGCCATGAGGAGCCGGTCCAGGCCGCCTCGAATTTACAGAAACGGCGGCGGCGGGGGGGAGGGGTGAAGCTGGTCTCAGCATGCTTCCTGAATCTTCTCCAGTGCATGCAGCCATGGGCAGGAGCCGGGAGCTTCTAGAAGGACCCGGTCGCCAAGCTCCGTCTGGCGGGGGAAGCCGGCAGGTGCCCGCGGAGGGGGGAGCCTGTGGGTCTCTCGGGAGGGCACCTGTCCCACCAGCGGCACCGGGCTCCCCAAGCGGCAGGAATGCTTCCGCCACGAGTGAGGGGACAGCCCCTCGGCCCCGGTGTAACCACCGAAAGCCCCGCTCTCCCTCCCGCCATCGCCACCGCCACCGGGAGCGCCTGATGCCGACCAGGGCCGGGCGATGGATGGGCGGGAGCGGGCCACCCAGGTGACCTACGGGAAGTCGCCCGGCGCCACGCGTGGATCCGTCCCCGGGGTAGACAGACAGGTTTGAACGTTGGGGTGCGGATGACCGCCCGCAGGGTGCCCTCCACAGCCCGCCACGCTGCGTGCGGGGCGGTGGCCTGCGCTGACCGCGGGGAGCGGCTCCGTGCGGGCCCCCCCAGCCTGCCCTTTCGTCCCCTTTGTAGTAACCAGAGCCCTGGGCGGGGCTCACGTGGGCTCCACGGGTCTTTCTAGAAATGATCGGAACGAGGGGCGTGGGCACCCTCCAGTGTACGGCCACCGGGTCAGAGCACGAGGGGCTGGAGGCGTGGCTGGGCCGGTGTCTCGGGGACAGGCCCTGGGCCTGGGTCTGCCACCAGCTCCGTTGTCGCTGCCAGCGGGGAGGGCAGCCTCGCTCGAGGTGGCACGGGCGAGCACCCGTCCCCTCTGAGCCGACGAAGGCGTCACCGGGCCCACGAGCAGGGACGGTCAGGCCCGTCCTGGCCCCTGGCGATTCGTGCCGACACCAGTCGGGGGCACCACACCCTGGCCCCTCCGTCCCCGCTGGGCTCCTCCGCGGCCAGCTGGCAGATCTCGGGGTACAGAGAGCAGCCACTCCTCACAAGTTCCCCGACACATCCCCGGGGACCTGCCGATGCCCCCGGAGCCACGTGGTCTGCGCCCTGACACAGCAGAGCGCCCTGCGGTCCCGGAGCGAAGAGAACGCCATGCGAACCGTGTCCGTCACAAACGGCGGCTCAGCACAGGCGTGGCGGCCGCGGCCTTACCTGGCGGGCAGGTGCGCGCTCTCCTCCGGGCCTGGGAGGCCCCGCGGGTCCCAACGGAACTGCCTGGGGGCGGGCGGCGGCGGGCGGCTGGGGACGGGTTTCGGCAAGAAGAGGCTCAGGAGCTCAGAGAAGGCCGCTGCCTCCTACCTGAAGGAGAAGAGAAGAAAATCGCTGAGCGCCTCGGGACAGAGGTCTGTTCTGATATGAAGCAAACCCTGAGCAGCGGGCCCTCCGGTCCCCAACGCCCCCCCCCAGCCCCACCCCCCGCCACCCCGTCCTGCCACGCCCTTGGCCGGACCACACCCGAGACGTCCAGCCCGGGCCCTTCTCCGGGATCCCCTCCTTCCAGCGCCACGCCCAGGCGCAGCCCTCCTAGGAGCCCCCAGGCCCCGAGCTATTTGGGGGCCCTCACCCCTGAAGTGAGGGAGGAGGTCCCAGAGCTTGCCGTCAACAGATGGCGGCTCCTGTGTGCTCCCAGGAGGGGCTCGCCGGCCAAGGGGAGAACTGTGGCGCTGGGCCTGGCACAGGATGGGAGAGAGGTCAGAGAATGAGGAAGTCGCCGCTCCCGCCCCCCAGGACCACCACCCCGCCCCCCGAGTCTGCACTGCAGGCTGTGGCCTTGACCTTGGGCCTCCACGCGCTGGGCAGGCTGGAGCGTGGCATCGGTGTGCCTGTCTGCTCGCCTGCCCCAGGCTCCACTGTGGGGAGCAGGTGTCTGGGGGGCTGAGCCATCATGACATCCAAACAGCCCGGCCGGCGTGGCTCAGGGTTCGAGCACCGACCTGTGAACTAGGACGTCAGGGTTCGGTTCCCAGTCCCTGGGTCGCGGGCTCGACCCCCAGTGCAGGGCGTGCAGGAGGCAGCCCATCAATGTTTCTCTCTCCCTCTCCCTTCCTCTCTCTCTAAAATCAATAAAAACATATTCTTAAAAAAAAAAAAAAAAAAAGAAGGCCCTAGCCCCGTGGTCGGCAAACTGCGGCTCCTGAGCCACATGCGACTCTTTGGCCCCTTGAGTGTGGCTCTTCCACCAAACACCACGGCCTGGGTGAGTCTATTTTGAAGAAGTGGCGTTAGAAGAAGTTTAAGTTTAAAAAATTTGGCTCTCTAAAGAAATGTCAATCGTTGTCCTGTTGATGTTTGGCTCTGCGGACTAATGAGTTTGCCGACCACTGGCCTAGCCGGTTTGGCTCAGTGGATAGAGCGTCGGCCTGTGGACTGAAGGGTCCCGGGTTCGATTCTGGTCAAGGGCACATGCCTGGGTTGCGGGCTCGAACCCCAGTTGGGGGCGTGCAGGAGGCAGCCGATCAATGACACTCTCTCATCACTGATGTTTCTCTCTCTCCCCCTCTCCCTTCCTCTTGAAATCAATAAGAACATTTTTTAAAAAAGACCTGGCTGGCTTCCCGCCTCCAAAGGCACCGTCTGCTCCCCGTTCTGCCCCGGAAGCTGCCCCTCCCGTGGGCCTCGCCCAGGTCCTCCCTCCCGACCTCACCAGGCCCCCGTCCGTCCGGGAGGCTGGCGGCCTCCCCCTCGGTTCCCCAGCGCTCGGTTCCCCAGCACCCCGATTCCACCTCCGCCTCTGCTTCCCCCGAACCCAAGCTGATCACCGGAACGGGAGTTTCTGTTTATCCCCCTGCGCGCGGCGCTCAGTCTCAGCGGCAGGATTGCGGGGAGGGCGTGAGATCCCCGCCACAGAGCCGCCCTCTCCCGCGTTCCAGCCGCTCCTGGCTTCCCTCCGTCGCCCCTCTAGCCTAGGAAGCCCGACTCCGGCAGAAACCATCCGGGCGTCATCATCCCGGCGTCGGGGAGCCGCCCGCCCGCCCCTGCGCGGCGCTCCCCGTTTTTTCTTTCCTAATCTGCGTGTGGATCACACGGCGCCCCCAGGCCTTGCTGGACCGGCTCCTTATCCCACCGAGGGAGCAGGGCGGGAAGGGCCTTTAAGGGCCTTTGTCACCTCCGCGTCCTCAGCCTGTGTGCGAAGCTGGCGGACGGAGGGCGGTCGGTGCGAATCGCCGCGGTCTTCCCCAAGGTCGGGAGAGCGTTCTCCGGCGGAGAGGCCGGAGGCTGTGTGGCCGGGACCCGGGCCAGGAGGCCAGGACCAGGGGCCGGGGGACTGCAGGCCCCAAACCAAAATGTTCCCAAATCACAGAACTCCAGCCCTCCACGGGGGACGGGGTGGGGGGGGGCGTCCCTGGGCTGCGTGGGGTCCCGGCGGCCTCCAGGAGAGGGAGGGGCCAGGGCACAACCCTCAGTGTCCCCAGGCTCGCCTGCCCAGCCGGCCAAGCCGCCCGGAAATCGACGAGAGCGGTGGCCGGGCTGCCTCAGCACTGGGGGCCTGCGGGGCCCCGGCCACCGAGCACCTGCCCCGAATCACGCCTGGAGCCCCCGGTGCTGCGTGCGGGGGACACAGACCACGCGGACCTGCCCAGGGGCTCGAGGCGTGGAGGGAGCGAGGACACGTAAACGGAAAAGCCCACGGCGGAGGGCCGGGGCCGGGCCGCGCGAGGTGGCAGGCACGCAGGGCAGACCCTGGCGCGGCTCGGCTACCGTCTCAGCCTTTGCTTTGCATCGACATCGGGAGGGATCCTGGGGGCCGTGCTCCGTGAGCCTCCAGCCCCGGGAGAAAGCACCCGGGCCCCGTGCGGGCACCAGGCCTCGCCGTCCCCTGACCCCAGCGCCGGAGGCCGAGGGTGTCCTGGCGAGACATACCCTTTCCTGGCGACCGAGCACAGGGATGCCAACCTCTGGGCCTCTGTGTGTGACCTCAGGGGCTCGCAGAGCGTCAGCCTGGATGCCTGTCGGCGCCCCCACCTGGGAGCCCTTGGAGACAGCATTGCCACGTGGAGGCACGTGGACACCTTCCCGGTGACTTGCGTGTGACCTCCGTGGAGGCGGCGGAGGAGCCGATGACCTTGCGCAGCCCTCTCCCGCCTCGGACTCCTGAGCCCGGGGTCACCTGCCCTCGTGGCATCACCCCCCCAGGGGCCTCAGTCCCTCGCCCCCCCCACCCCACCCCCCATCAAGGAACCGTCTGGAGAAACACGAAAGCTCCTCTCTCAGCGCAGGGGTCACCGGGGCCCACGCTGTCGGAGCTCCTAGACCTCGACGGCTCCATGTTCCGATGACGAGAAACCGAGGCCGGACGGGCCACAGATCTCGAGGCAAACAGGGCTGGTCCCCACGGCTCCCGGGCGCGCCCACGGCGGGGCGGGCGACAGCAGCCCCATCCATGTCTGCAGGAAGCCGCCATCGGGTCACGATGCCGAGGCGCCCACGCTTGGGGCTGGGAGGCCCGTCCGGGGGGCCCATCTGGGGACAGGAAGGCCACAGCCACGCGTGCCCCCACGGCCTCCGTCCGCATCGGTGCGCGTCAGCTCCCGTGCCCGGAGATGACACGGGACGGCGTCCTCACCCCTGACCCCCGCGCTGGCCCCCTGCACGCCTGGCACAGGGACTGGAGGCCACGCCGGGCCTCTGGTTGGCACCAGGCAGGGACGGGCACGGGCCCACGGGGGGCCGGTGTGGAGAGGCAGGCACAGAGCAGTGCAGGGGGGCTCCCCTGCTCCCCGGGGCACACCGCCCCCATCAGCGCCGAGCAGACACCCCGAGCCTCCCCCTCCGGAGGGACGAGGCCCGGCCCTGGACCGGCCCCCTAACAACTGCAGGTGCAGGAGCCGGTACAGACGGGCGGACGAGGGTGGGCGGGCAGGCGAGGGTCAGCACAGCCCGCCTCTCTCTGACTCCGCTTCCTTGCTGAGCGGCTCCTCCCCCACCTCCTGCCCTGCCCCTGGGAGTGGGCACGGCCCAGGCCACCAGCAGCCACGAGTTGGAACCTGTAAGAGGGTCTGGAGGAAGGACAGGGAACCCGGAGGAGGGATGAGGGCACTGAGACGCGGTTCCTGCAGACCCGGCCTGACATCTGTGCCCGCGGCTGTCCTCCACGGAGCCGCGGGGGGCGGGGGGGGGGGGGGAGGCGGGCCTGGGAGGGGCCGCGGGGCCAGGTCCCGCCGGTGGGCGTGGCTGCCGGGCCCTTCGGAGCACAGGGCACACGTCCAGGACTCTCGGTTGTCCCTTGGCTCCCGGACCACGAAGCCATCCATCACGGGCCGGCGAGGAGCGCTGTGCCGCCATCTGTCGGGGGAGCTGGGAGCAGGTGCCCGCTGGGCAGGAAGCTGGCCCGCGTGACCTCCGCGTCCTGGCCCCTCTTGGCTCCCAAGTGCTGCCCAACTCTCCAGGCGGGAGCCGGCCGGCCCCCCCCTCCTCGTTCCAGCCGCTCGGCCTGGCCACAGAGCCTCTGAGACAGCAACCCGCGGCCGGAGCCCGGGCGGGGTGAGGCCGGGTCAGGGCAGCAAGGACGGGGCGCCGAGCGGGACCCCGGCCCTCACCCCGCCCTGTCTGTCCCAGGTCGGGAAGCGGGGGGCAGGGATCACGCCGCCAGCTCAGCAGGCCTCGGCAGGAGGAAACGCCGGGTCCGGAGGAGAAACGGGGCAGGCAGGGAGGGGAGACGTGCCCGGCCTCCGCCGCGCTGGCCCTGCTGAGGCCGCCCGGGGCCCTGCGTGGGAGGAGCCAAGGTCGGCAGACGTTCCCACCCCCTCCCATCCCGGGAGCCCGCCGGGCAGGGCTGAGCCTGGGACACTCCTGGGCCTCCCCGGCCGCCCTGGCCGCTGCCGGAGACATTCCGGAAGCCCGCCCCCTCGGGAGGCGGCCGGCGGCCTCAGAATCGAGGGACGCTTCCGGTGGCGAGATGCTTCTGTCCATCGAGCCCGGGCTCCCGGCCCCAACTCCCTCCACGCCGCGGGTCCCCGAGGCAGCGGCATCTCGGACGGGCCGCCGGAGCCGGGCGGGCTCTCCCCACACCGTCCGCAGGAGCCGGGTCCGGCCCGTGCTTCCACAGAGCTGCCTCTCCGGCCCGCTCGTGCCTCCGTTTCCCCAGCTGCGAAGGCGGCACGGCACGAGGTCATCAGCAAAACCCCTCGGACCCTCCCGTTGGGCCGAAAGCCCCGAAAAGGAGGCATCTGCCAGAAGTTTCTAATGAGCACGTGGTACCTTACAATCGGAGAAACGCCGACCTTGCACCAGGAGCAGATGAGAGGGGCGTCCACACATCCCCCCAGCCCCCGAGGACGGCGCGGGGCCTCACGCACCCGGGACACCGCCGGCCACGCCCCAGTGAGGACGGAGCCCCAGAACCGCCAGGTGTGGTCAGAGGTTTCTCGGAGAGCCGCCACGCCCGCCCCGTGGCAGGAGGTCCGTGGTTGTGCTCCGGGCAGGGGTCCTCGCGGCCCCCGGGGACTCAGCTCTGACCCCGGGGACCCCTGGCCCGCCAAGCCCTGGCCCTCGCTTTCCAGGGTGGCCCACAGCGCACCCACGCCCGGGTCCGGCCAGCATGCAGGCCACGTGGGCGAGAGCGAGGCGCACGGCACGGCTGGCAGCCGCCCCCCCCCCCCCCCCCCGCCCTCGGACGGCATGCTGATGTCTATGCACCACTGGGCCTGCCAGGTCCCACGACCTTGGCGCCGGGGCCACGGGGGAAGGACGCGTGCCCGCTCAGCCCCTCCGCCGGCGCATCCATTAGCATTCACGGCGTTGGGCTGTAATTACAGCGAGTGATGAACGGCCCCGGGCGCCTGTCACGCGGGAGCAGATTAACCGCGGGGGCTGGGCGCGCCGCGCTCTCCTCGGACCTCCTGTGCCTCTCAGACAGCGCCGGCGCCCGGGGGCTGTGATTAATGGTGGGAGAGAGCGGGACATCTCCCTGCACCGTCTCGAGCTTTTTCCTCTCGCTGGCCTGGAAGGGGGGTGCGGGGGGGGGGGGCAGGGAGGAGCAGGCCTCGCTCCACCTCCCACAGCCACCGTGCACCCCGGGCAGCGGCTCCCCAACCAGAGGAGGAGGCAGGGCAAGGCCACATCCACGTGGGCCACAGGCATCGGGAGCCAAGAGACACGGCCCTGCCCTCCCCTTCCCGACGACGCCCAGGCCGCTCCCTGGCAGGGGCCTCGGCCAGGACTGTCGCTGTCCAGCAAGGGCGCCAGGTCAGCAGGACACCTGCCCAGCCAGGAGAGGGCGCCGGGGAGCCTGGGCTGGGGCACTCTCCTGAGGATGATGGGGCAGAACCCCCAGGCGGGGGTGGCGGGGGAGTCGTTGGCAGGCACACGGATGTTCTGGCATCCATGCAGAGGAAACAGCGCTGTGCGGTTATGTCACAGGCTGACACGCAGCGTGACACGCCGCCCATTCATCCAGGTATTAAAGCGCCGTGGTGGGTGCCGGGAAGCGGACCGTTTAGGGACAAAGTCCTGCCTAAGAGGCTCTCGGACTTGCAGGGGCAGGTGGTCACGGGAACCCGGCATGTGACCAGGGCTCCCACAGGGCACGGCTCTGCCCGCGTGGGAGGGGCAGGGCAGGAGGGGGGGAGCGGAGATGACCCTGAGACGAACCATGAAGTCAGGTAACGCCTGCTGGAAGCCCACACCATCACACAGGCCCACGGCCACGCCCAGCCTCCCACGGCCACGCCCAGCCTCCCACGGCCACGCCTACCGCGAAGGGGCGCCGCAGGGTGGCCTGGGCAGGCCTCGCAGCCACAGTGCAGCCCCTACGAGCCGTGTGGCCTCCGCGACGCCCCAACGTCCCGTCCTTGCCTCTCTCCTCAACGGAAGTCACAAAAGTGAGCAGAGGGCGGTGCTGGCTCGGACCCGGCCTGGCCCCGAGACCCGGTGCCCCGGACCCTTCGGCTGTGAGCACGGAGAGCCCAGCCAGCTCTCAGCACACTCAGCCCCGGCCCAGGCGACCACACGCGTGCCGGGCGCTGCACTCACCAGTGTGCCCCTGGCACCTCACTGAACCCCGCATCGACCCACGAGGAAGGTTCTAGAACCGCCCCAGCTCGCACACCTACTCCAGGAGCTCTGAGTCGGCTGGACCACGACACCCACCTCTTTCCAGGCTCCAGCTGAGGCGCTGTCTCCAGCACCCTAGCCAAGGTCTCCCCGCCTTCCCCCTCCTCACCCCGCCCCCCGAACCCAGACCAGTCTCCGTGCCACAGCCAAGCGCGTTCCCGGACAGCAGTGAGCTCCCGCCGGGAGGGTGAGCTGCCGCCGCGTCAGCCAGCAGCCCCGCGTGACTGACGTCTGACACAGCAAACGGAGAAAATCCCCATCGCCTGACACGCTCCCGTCCGCACTGGGGCTAAGGTCCAGCAGGAGGGGGCGGCGTTGAACCGAGACGCAGGCTTGGGCGCGGCCCCTGCCCTGGGGTCCCCGAAGCTCCCTCCTGGGCACACAGAGGCGGGTATGCAACAGGACTCGTTCCGGGGGGGCGTGGCTGTCTCGTGCTGAACTGCACCCCGAAACCTGCCTGTCCCCCGGGGCCCCTCTCTGCCTGCCTCCCGCCAGGCCCTGCACGCATGGAGCCTGGGGAGGTGGGCCCAGACGCCGCGCCCTGCCCGCCGTCCTCCTGCTCAGTCGCTGTCCTGGTGTCACTGCGCACAGGACCTCCCACCTGTGTCCTGCCGACGGCATTGGCGACGCCTGGTCTGGGGCCAGGCCTGGGCCCGAATGAGAGGTTCCGGCCCCACACGCTTGTCCCTGGCCAAAGCCATCATGCGCCAGGCACCGAGGACCAGTGCTGGGCGATCCCACGCACAGGCGGTCCCTGGAGCAGCCAGATCCACGGAGCCGGGGGTGGGGGGGGCGGGGGCTGGGGAGCAGGGTCGGGGGGGACGGACGGGGTGGCGGCTGCACAACGTGGGTGCGGGTAACGCCGCTGCCCGGGCCCGTAAACACGGCCACTCGGTACATTTACTCCGCGTGCGTGTGACCTCAGCAAATGCAGACCAGCCAGCAGGCATGCTGGGCCCTGGAGGGGCGAGGGGGTGCGGGAGGGCGCCTCCTGCTGGCCGGGCCGCCCTAGCACCCAGCGCGAGGAACTGCGGGCACAGCCCTGGGCCCCCTGGGAGGCCGGGCCGGGAAAGCCTGCGTGCCCACGCGGGGACTTCATCGTCACGTTAGCGTCCCCGCAACCTCAGGAAGCGTCCCCTTCCAGACACGCAGCCCTCGCCCTCCCCAGCTCCCACGAGTCAGCCCTCAGCCGGGCCTGACTGGACCCAGGCTCGCGGCCGCTCCAGCCCGAGAGCAGCGGCGGGCGGCCAGGGATGCGCCCGGTGCCGGCGGGAGGCGCGGAGCGGCCGCGGGCGCCGTAATTACAAGGAGATAAGACGATCAGGTGTAATTAAACCGCGTCCACGGGCAGACCCTCCCCTTCCCGGGACCGCAAAATAAATCACCCCGGACGTCGGCAGGGCTGAGCTATGGAAACAATTAAACAGAAATTAAATCTAATTCCCTCCCGCTCCCTCCTCGCCTCGCCTTGCTGCCGGGCGATGATGGGAATTAATCACCGGGCAGGCGATGAACGCGATCCATCACGCGCGAGCGCACCGACCCACGCGCTCGGCCGCTGGAAAACTCGGAGGAGACGCCGTCTGGGAGGAAGGGGAGGCCGGGAGAGGGGGGTGCTGGCGAGTCCGCGTGGCCGCCGGGGAAGGACCAGCTTCCTGCGGTCGGGGTCCAGCCGGAAGGAGGCGTGGAGCCAGCCCCGTGTCCCTGGGCCTGCACATCCCTCTGAGCGAGGCGCACACACGTGTGCATAGGCTCATGTACCCGTGTGCACGTGTGAATACAGGTGCACATGCACAAACACGCACGTGTGCATGCTCGGCTCGGGTGCTGGATCTGCGGTGCAGGAGAGGGTGGAGCCAGGTTGGTGTTCACCACCAGGGGATGCCCCAGGGAGAGGCGCTCTGAGCAAACGCTCCCTCGGCCTCGAGAGGAACCGGTGGCCACCCCCCTCTCCTGCCCCCCCCCACCCCACCTCCACCCCCGTGCTCTAGGGAGCCACCTGAGCGGCCACCGGCCACTCCGCCTCCCGGCGGGCCGTCCCCCGCACTCGCTCTCCTGAGCCGGTGCTTCTCTCATTAGCGCTGAGCAGCTCGAGGCCAGGCCGTCGCCACGCGCCGCGCATGCCCAGGCCTCACAACGGTCAGCCTGGCAGGGAGCTGCGGCACACGGCACACACTTCACCGCCTCAGCCGACCGCGGCAGGGCCACCCCCGGTGACTTCTCGGCCCCTTATGGCCCGGGGGCCCGCCGCTCCCCGCCCCTGCTGTACACGAAGCGGAGGGGAGGGTGGCCCCTCCGTGTGCCCGGCGGTCCCGTGCGCCGCGCCCATCCCCGTCCCCAGCTGGTCTCTCGCGTGTCGGCGGCGGACGGGGGGGCCTGATTCCCCACGGGCCACGCGGTGAGTTCCCATCCAGCCCTCCAAGGAGGCTCCGAGCCGGGCAAATGGCGCCGTGTGCCAACCGAGGGCTCCTCCGTCTGCTCCACGCTCCCACTTCCCTGAATAACTTGCTCGGGGTGCAGCGTGCGCAGCAGATGAGCCGGCGTTATTTTTGTAAACCCAGTTGGTCCCGGAGCGCCGGAGGCCACCAGGATAGGGGCGCCCGCTGGGACGGAGGCTGGGGGCCTGCAGGCAGGCGGCCCCCCGCTGGGACGGAGGCCGGGGGGGGGGGTGCTGGCCGAGGAGGGGGGCGCAGCTGGGTCCCAGCAGAGCGGCACTCGGAATCCTGCCCCCTCTGCTTGTCGGGATTTGCAGGGTTGAATTGTGCCCCCCCGCCCCCCCGGGGAAGATAAGTGAGGCCGTAACCTGGCACCTTCGTGGGAACAGGGACTTCGCAGACGTGATTAGATGTAAGTTAAGCCGGCCGGCGCGGCTCAGGGGTTGAACGTCGACCTGTGAACCAGGGGGTCGGGGTTCGATTCCCGTCAGGGCACAGGCCCGGGTGGCAGGCTCCATCCCCAGTGGGGGGTGTGCAGGAGGCAGCCGGTCCATGATTCTCTCTCATCATGGACGTTTCTATCTCTCTCTCTCTCCCTTCCTCTCTGACGTCAATAAAAATATATATTTAAAAAAAGATGCAGGTTAAGATGAGGGGTGCTGGCGGAGGCTGGGCCCTGACCCAATATTACGGGGCCCTTACACGTGGAGAGGACACGCAGGGAGAGGCCAGGGGAGGCCGGGGCAGAGGCTGGGGCTGCAGCAGCGGGAGCCGGAGGGGCGGACGGAACCTCCCCCGGAGGCTGCAGACCAGCCGAGCCTGCCCAACGCCCCCCCCCTCCCCCGCCCCAGGCTCTGGCCCCGCTGCAGCCAGCCCACCCAGCCCCACCCACCGGGCTCTCCCAGCGCTGCCCCTGCCCAGCGGGGCCTCCCAGGTGCAGCAGAACTGGGGCAGGGTCTATTTTTAACGCCCGCGGTGCCCGCACTTCCGCCTCAGGGCCTCAGGGAAGGTGCTCAGAACACACCTGCAGGAGGAAGGCAGGAGCCTCAGGGGCCGCCAGGGGGAGGGAGGGGAGGGGGGGGAGGAAGTGAGCTGGTGGAGGTGACCTGGGAAACACTGCTCAGTGTTCAGACCCCCGACTGTTCCCTCTAAGACCCCACTTCACGCCCCGAGGACGCAGCTGCCATCTCACGCCCGCCGCCTGTCTGTACACACGGTGTCCCTGGGACACGGCCGCGTGTATTCCCGTGTCGGCTGCGTGGCCTCCCTGTGACCACGGCAGGGCTTGTCGCCGCCGCGGGGACCGTCTGGCCCAGCCGCCTGGACCCCGCTCGGGGCCTTGACCCAGCACGTGCACAGGTCCCTGCCCCCAACGTCTGCCCGCATCCGCAGCCGAGGGGTGACTTATAACGGGGTGCACAGATATTGAGCCCCCCCCCCCCCCAGAGGAGGAGCCGCCCGGGAACTCCGTGAGGCCGGCAGCCAGGGAGCACCGCACTGTGACCTCCACTTAACCCCGTGTCTTCGGGAAGGGGACGTGCCAGGCGTGGGTCAGCGTCCGGTGTGACGGGACAGGAAGCCCAAGCGAAGACCATCCAGAGTCCAGAGGGAAACACAGCGGCCAGAACGGTGTCGAGGCAAAACCTGACCCAGGAGAACCGAGGCTGTCAGGGACCCCCCCGCCCCCCCCCGCCATGACACTCGGCGCTGAGTGGCCAGCCGGCCCCGCGAGCCGTCCAGGGCGGGCAGAGTGGGGGGAGGTCTCTCCCAGGGGTTCGCCCCTCACTCCAGCCTGCACAGCCCGGGCCTCGGGGACGAATGAGACTGTGCTGGCCTCGGGGCGCCCATGGCGGAGCCGGGGGGACAGCGATACAGCCACATCAGTCATTACCCAGAGCAGCCTGGCGTCCCGGCGGGCGTGTGCCCCGGCGGTGTGGGCACGGTGCCGGGCCACAAAGGACAGCCCCAGGGGCCCCTTTAGCGGCGGACGCCAAGCAGCGTGGGGTTAGCGTGCAGGGTTTCATTGTATGTGGGGCGGCATTCTGTGCGTGCTCTGCCCCGCCACGGCCTCCCGGCGTCACCCCTGCAGGAGGGGGCTGCTCCCCGGCCTGAGCACAGGGCCTGGCCCTCCCCCCGCTGCCGCCGGAGGCCCCAGGCGGCCGGGAAGCTGGCGGCGCCTCCTCTCTCCGCCTCAGCATCCTCGGCACTTGCGCTGCTCCGCTTTGCAGCGACGCTGAAGGACAAGCACGCTGCTCGGGGAGAGTGGCCGCGGCTGCGACTCATCAAGGCACGGGGTGGGGGAGGGGCCGAATAGCCACCGCGTCCCGCCACGCGGGCGCTGGCCGAAGGGACCGCCTCGCCCACACGGAAAGGGAACGGCCCTTCGAGGCCTGGCCCCAGCCCAGCCCGCAGGCCAGCCCCACGGGCCACTGTCCCCGCCTGGGGACCTCGGCCCCCATCCCCCGCACCCCCTTCCCTTTCTCACTTTTGGCTAAAAATACAGCCTCTTCTGGCAGCAAAACTCCCTCCCCCGAACAGCGGCTCCGGGAAGCCCGGCCAGGGAGACGCTCCTTCCCGAGCCCCTCTGCTGAAGGTGCGTCAGGCCAGTGTGTGTCAACCATCCTGTCCTCCATGGCTCACCGCATCCCGGACACGCTTCCCTCCGGCCAGCCCTGCCCGCACACGACACACGGCACGGCACACGGTCACGGCTGGGAGGGAGGACGGCCAGGACGGGGCAGACTCGGTTCTCCGCGATCACTCCTGGCTCGTGCTGGTGGGAGAGCAGCTCTGGGGGGGGGGGGGGGGCCGGGACCCGGGCGGGGCATAGAGGGGCTGAGGGTAGGAGGGGCGACCGGGGTCCCCCGGGTCGGGGAGACTGAGCTGCTTTCGGCAAGACCCGTGGTTATAATTTTGTCCTCATTATAAAATAAAAACACATTCGTGGTAGCAAATGCAGACACTACACATATCAGAAAAGAAACATTTAAAATAGCCCGCAATCCCACTCACCCGAAATAACTCCCGCTCCCGCTGCGGCACGCGGCCTCCAGGCGGCCCTGTGCTTGGAGCGTGCGTGTGGTCCCCCGCGCGGTCCCACGGCTGCCCTGGCCCCGCACACGCCAACGGCGACCGGGACGCGAGGACAGGTCTGCCCCACGGCCCGCAGGGCGGCCTTCAGCAGGAAACGCCCTTTGCAAACAAGTCAGCTCTGCGATCGCAGGAAAATGTGGTTTAAACAAAAACTTTAAATATGTTTTCATTGATTTCAGAGAGGAAGGGAGAGGGAGAGAGAAACATCAATGATGAGAGAGAGACATTGATTGGCCGCTGCCTACACGCCCCCCACGGGGGATCGACCCCAAGGCATGTGCCCTGACCTGGAATCGAACCGTGACCTCCTGGCTCATGGGTTGATGCTCAACGCCCGAGCCACGCCGGCCGGGCTAACAAAACCATTTTCTCTTTAGTCCAGATTCTGCAAGATCGAAACACCACGAATGCTGCCTGGCTTGAGGACATGACACGCAAAAGCGAGAACCCTCGGCCGGGGACACGTCTTCACCAGGACACGGCGCCACCGGTCCGAAGGGCTGACCTCTCATGGCGGGGGCTGCGGCCTGAACGTGTCCCCTCAAAATTCATCTGTTGACGCCCGAACCCTCAATGTGACGATATTGGGAGATGAGCCCTTTGGGAGGGGATTAGGGTTAGATGAGGTCATAAGGTCATAAGGGTGGGGCCCCCGTGATGAGATCAGTGCCCTTCTAAAGAGTGACAGGCAGCCCTGGCCCGCAGCCCCCGGGCATGGGGCGGCCTTGGTGCTGCAGGCCCGGGCACCCTCTGCGGGAACTGTCCTGTCCAACCGCGTGGTGTCAGGCTCTGCGTGCCGGGAGCCCCGGGCAGGACGCCAGCCTCGCAGCCGCACTGATGTCTGTCCGGACGCTCGGTGTGTGAGCTCTAACAGCTTCCGATGGAGTCTGGACCGCGTCCTCAGCACAGAGCGAGCCCGGCCCGGCCTCTCAGCCCCAGCTGGGAGAGAATTCACACATTTCACACTGGCCTCCGCCCCGTAATGAACAGGAGGAGTAAATTAGATTCCGGGCTCGGGGTCTATTTATGCAATTTCATTACGTGCCCGTGAGCAAGCCTGGTTTCCTCCGAGATGAAAGCGAGCCCTCGGAAACGCGCGCTCAATGAATGGAGTGATTTAACCGCCTCGCGGGGCGCCTGGCGGGGAGCGGAGGGCAGGCCACAAACGGGGACATGGAACGAGAGGGGCTGACGCCCACCGCCCCGACCGAGCGATGCCCGCCGCGCCCGAGCCTCGTGCCCGCGGTGAACGGCTGCGGCTGTCCTCGGTGCTCCGGTGACTCGAGGGCAGGAAGGCGGAGGGACACGGTGTCCCTTGTGAAGCCGGGGCTGGTGCCACAGGCGCTCTGCACACGGGTCCACGGGAGACCAGGCCCCGGAGCCCACGGGTCCCAGCGAGCCCTGCCTGTAAGGGGGCGCCGGGGAGGCCCGGGACGTGCCGCCTCCTGGTGCGGCTCCGTGGTCTCCTGGTGGTGACGGTGTCGGGGAGGAGGATCGAGGACATATTGGGGGGGGGGGGCGCCCCAGCTGCCGGGACTGAGATGGAGAACGAGGAGCGGGCAGGAAGGGAGGAGCGACGGAGAGACAGAGAGAACGGTCCTCCCACAGCCCGGAGGCTGCTGCTCCGTTGGAGCTGCCCCACGCCCCACCGCCCACGGCCACGGCCACCGCCACGGCCACGGCCACGCCGCCGGACACCCTGATTCCACCGGCGGGGGCTCCCGGCCGCCTTCCCGGAGGGACCGAGGCGGACGTCCCTGCCTCCTGGCTCCGTCGGCGCCCTGAGCCCCCGACACTCTTGTGTAACTCGGGTCCTTCCTCACCCCACGCAGCACCGTCCTCAAGTCCCACCCCCCAGACACGGGGGTGTAACATCTGCTCGCACCCTTCTCCCTGAGAGAACACGCGCCTCCCCCACACCCGCACCCCGAACGCGAACACTGCCGCCTCCCCCACGCAGCAGGGGACAAAAAATAAAACGTGCACCGCCACCCGCCACACCACCACGGCGAGAGAACAAAGCCGCCTGCGGAGAAACCGCACCGCACCCGGGGGGGGGGGGCGGGCGGCGCGGGCGCTCCCCTTCCCCTCACTGCTGCTGAGGTCCTCGTCCACAGTCCCCGCTGTGACTTTTCACTTTTTTATTTTATTGATTCAGAGAGGAAGGGGGAGAGAGAGAGAGAGAAACATCCATGAGGAGAGAGGATCCTGGACCGGCTGCCTCCCGCACGCCCCACACGGGATCGAGCCCCCACCCGGCCTGTGCCCCGACCGGGAATCGAACTGTGACCTCCTGGTTCCTAGGCCGACGCTCACCACTGAGCCGCCCGGCCGGGCATGTGGACTCTTTATTCCATGCCCACGTGGAGGAGCGGCAGGGGGCCAGAGCCGACAGGGACCAGGACAGGAGGTCCGGACCCCCCAGTCCTCGGGGTCCCCGCCAGAGGGGGGTCCAGCGAGCAGCTCTCCCTGCCGTCCGCCTCCTCTCACGGGCACTGGGTCTCCTCTGCTCTCTCTTCCCCCCAAAATCAAGGAAGTGACGTGGAGCCGCGCAGGACGCGGGAGGAGCCTGCCTCCGTCGGGATGTAAATCACGCGCCGCCGGCCGCCGGAGGGGCTCGGATTGGTTCTCGGCGGCAGCACCAGCCGCCACGGCCAAGCGTTTCACCCCGAATGAGGCTGAAAGAGGCCCACAAGGCCGTGCTGACGTCATACACACGCGTCCCCCCAGCTCCTGGACACACCGCAGCACGACACCTCCCGGCCGCCCCGCAGCGCCGAGTCTGGGAGGCGGCCCCGCACGGCGCTCAGGGACGGCCTTCCCTCCCCAGGGCCCCCAGGTCCCAGGGTCAGGGCCCCCAGGGATGGCTCCGTGGGTGACGGGGCCCAGGTGAGGGGCTCCCCACCCAGGATCCCAGCAGGAAGGACTCGGCGAGCGGCAGGGATTTTGCCTCCGCAGAGCGGGCTGGGGGAGACGGCGCTGGGGTGCGAGCCTGAGCCGAGGCCTCGGAGCAGGTGCGTGCGGGTGGGGAGGGCAGCGAGCCGGCCTCGGAGGCCTGGCGTTTCTCGGGAACATCTGAGACGATGCGGATCTGAGCAAACAAGCCGCCGGGATCAATAACCCGCAGAAACCACCACAACAAAGAGGCCTGGGCGTGTGGGAGCGCAGTCAGCGAGCCTTCGGGAGAAAATCGAACTCTCCGTGAGGAGGAAGGTGACGGGGCCGAGGCTGCCGCGGGGCCTGGCAGGGCCTGCGCCCTGGGGAGCGGTGTCTGCCTGGGGGAAGGGCAGGGCCGCTGGCTACCCGCCCCCACCCCCACCTTCGTGCTGCATCCTCCTCACTGAAGACAGGCTCTCCTTGCCCGGCCAGCGTGGCTCAGTGGTGGGGCATCGACCAGGAACCAAGAGGATGCTGGTCCGATTCCCGGCCAGGGCACATGCCGGGGTGCGGGCTCCATCACCCGTGGGGGGCGTGCAGGAGGCAGCCCGTCCATGATTCCCTCCCATCATGGATGTTTCTATCTCTCCCCCTCTCCCTTCCTCTCCGAAATCAATAAAAACATATTTTTTATTAAAAAAAAAGAAGACTGTTTTGTGGTTTCTGAAACCCGCCCCCCCCCCCCCCCGAGGTTGGGGACGGCCAGGTGTGCCCTTAACCTCAGAACAACAGGCAGACCCTGTCCCCCTGGGAACTGGCCCCTCCCTCCCAGCCTGCCTGTCCCCAGCGTGTCAGCTCCTCACCCGCCCCGCCTGCCCCCGCCGGACGCCTGCCGACACAGCACGCAGCGGGGCTCATGCCCCTCGGACGCCCGCTCCCCTTCCGCCACCGGCCCTGACGGACCGCGAGTGAGATAACCGCACCCGCTGCGCTGGGCCGGCTCCTCCGTCCGAGAGGCCGAGCGTTAATGAAGCCTGTCTCCGTGCGGCATCGCACGTTTCCTCGCTGCCTCGCGGCTGCTGGTCATGGGGCTCGGGACACTCGGCCGACCGCGGGGGTTCGCGAACCTGACATGCGGGCCTGGCTTCCTCCTCCCGCCCCTTGAGCCGTCCGACCAAGGACCCTCGCTGCCCGCTGCCTGGCCCTCTCCTGCCCCGAGAGGAGCAGAGCCTCCCAGGGGCCACGGGAGGGGAGAGGGCCCCCCAGGAGGGAGAGGAGAGGGCCCCCTGGGAGAGAAGAGGGCCCCCCGGGAGAGGAGAGGGCCCCCCGGGAGACGGAACAAGCTCAGGACCCGGACCACAGACCGCCCCACCCCCGCCCCCACCCCATGCCCGCGGCTCCTTCCTCCAAACAGGTCCCCCGACAATTCTGCTGGAGCAGACGAGCGAGGACTCTTTGAGAACCTGGTGGCGCATGAGGTCGCCAAAGACACCCAGGACCCCGAGGGGTGGCCTCGGCGGGAAGCCGCCGCCCCAGAGGAGGAGGAGGGTGGCGGGGGGTCCTCAGGGGCCGGGGGGCTCAGGTGGCCAAGAAACTGCCCCAGAGGGCAAGGGGCTTCTCCCCACACATCTCAGAGCTCCGAGCTCCATCCAACTGAGGACACAGACTCCACTTAAAACCACCTCTTGTTTGTTTGCTAATCCTCCCCCGACGATACCTGTCCATTAATTTTTTAGGGAGAGAGAGAGAGAGAGAGAGAGAGAAACATTGATGAGAGAAAAACACATCGATTGGTTGCCTCCTGCACGCACCCCGACCAGGGCCCAGGCCAGGGAGGAGCCTGCAACCAAGATACGTGCCCTTGACCGGAATCGAACCCGGGCCCCTTCGGTCCGCAGGCCGACGGACGCTCTGTCCACGGAGCCACGCCGGCCGGGGCCGAACCATTTTAATGACGTTACTTCCGGGGGGGAGGGGCCGGGGGGGGGCTTGTGTTTCTAGTTCCCGGTCCCTCGACGAGAGGCCCATGTTTCCCCAAGTGCAGTGTTAACAGCGACAGTGCGTCCTGCCCGTCCCCCCGCCCGGCCCGGCCCGGCGCACGCACCCTGTGGCGCATCCTCGCTGCCGGTTCAGAATTGGCTCCGGCTCCTGGAGCAGCTGGTCACCCGCCTCCTCCCCAAATGGCCCGGAACAGGGAGGGGGAGGGGAGCAGAGGGGAGGAGGGCGGCCGGGGCCGTGCAGGGTGCTCCCTGGACCGAGGCCGCATCGGCTGCAGCGCCTCCATGCCCACGCTCTGACCGCGGCCAGCCCAGGGCCCTGGCACGAGGGTGCCTCTGGACCACAGCCACGGGGATGGCTCTGCGGGGCGGCACTGCCCACAAGCTCCGAAAACAAGCATCCGCTCAGCCTGGCTCCCGCTGCCCCTGCACCTGGCCCCTCAGCACCCCACTTCCTGCGGCAGGGGCCGGCTGGCTCACGGGAGGGCAGCAGGCGGAGGCTCCGAGGGGAGGAGGGCGGCGGAAACCTGGCCATTCCGGTGCCTCCCTCTCGTCTCCCTCGCCCACCAGGGTTTCGCGATGCCGGGCAACCTCCAGGTCCAGAGACCCCGCAGCTGTGTGCCCACAGCGGCTCTGGGGGCGCCGCGTGCAGGCCTGTCCTCGATTCGCTCCTGGCTGGTCCGTAATGCAGCGCCGACGGCCGGCCGGGCACAGAGCAGGCGCGGACGGGGCCGGCAGGAGGGCGAGCGGGCACAGGCCCTGCACTCCGCCCCCGTGGCCGTGGCCGGGGAGGTGGCTGCGGCCCGCACACTGACCGCCCTGTCCCTGAGGCCCGAGGCAAAGGCTAGGACTCGCTCGCGGTCCTGGAACCCCCTCCCCGGGCCACGAAACCCACGCCCACCCCGCCCTTCCCGCATCCCCAACAGGGCCCGCTCGGCGAGATGCCCTCCGAATTCACAACGACTGTGGGAAAGGAAGTCCCTGGTTTGGCTTTAAAAATAGAATAAAAACATGAAAACGCAGCCCTCGCTGCAGCTCCTTCGAGAAAGTCAGAGGCGCCGGAGCTGGCGTGGGAGTGCTCGGCGTGCGGGTCTGAGCAAACCGGGGATCATTCCAGAACTCTGCCATCCCCCCGGCACAGGGCCTGTGCCCACAGCTGACAGCGAGCGGGGCGCACCATCACCACGGACCCCGACCGCGTGGCTGCGGCTGCGCCGGCTGCCGACTCCCGGGCCCATGACACCCCCACAGCTGCGGCCGGGGGTGGGGTGGGGGAGAGGGCTGGCTGGCTGCACCTTAGACGCGGCTCCAGTCACCCCAACGTCCCATCTTTTTGCAGCCCTGAGGGTCCCCCTGGCCGGGTGGGGACCGCGTCAGGGGCAGAGTTGATGTGGGGTTTGGGTAGGGAGAAGGGACGTGACGCAGAGAGAGGGTTAAGGGGAGTGGCAGCTTCGGAGAAAGAAGCCCTGATTTAAACAGGGAAGGTGCCGGAAACCAACCACTGTCTCACTAATAGAAAAAGGCTGGTCAACCTTGAAGCTCTGAAAGGTCAGAGCCAACCACTCTCTGTCTAATTGAGATCTGGTAACGGAGGCAACGTCCCCATCTGTAATCGTGTAAATCCTCACTGATACGATAATCCGCTTGTTACCCGCCTAAGGGCCATGGGTGTGTCCCAAACCTGCTCACGGGTAATGGGTGTGTCCCACAGTCTCAACAAAAGGCACAGCAGGGCCAGAGCCTAGTCAGGCGGTCCTCCCACTAGAGGCGGGCTCCCGCCTGGCCCCCCATATCGCCAAATTAAATTTCTTCTCGTCTCTTTTAATTTACGTGCGGCCCTTCTCCAGAACCCGAACCCTGAGTCACGCGGGACGTGAAAGGGGTTCCCACAGAAAGGAAAGAGCTGGGTGCAGCTGGGAGGCGCCCCTCCCCTCCCCGGCCTCCCTGAGGATTTCCCGAGGGGGGGGCACAGGAACCCCCAGAGAGCCACACACCCACACATCTGGGGCTCACCTTTGCCCCAATTGCCCCACCCCTCTCCCTGCCTTCCCCCTGACCGCCCTGCTCCCCCCCTCCCCACCACACACACACACGCCTCATTTACCATCCTGATCTCTCTTTTTGAAAATATAATTTTATTGATGTCAGAGAGGGAGAGAGAGGGAGAAAGAAACATCAATGATGAGGCAGAATCATCGATGGGCCGCCTCCTGCACGCCCCACACTAGAGCCCGCAACCCGGGCCTGCGCCCTGACCGGGAATGCAACCGTGACCTCCTGGTTCATAGGTCAATGCTCAACCCTGAGCCACGCCACGGATGGGGACCCCAGGTGACCAGGCCTGGGTGGTGACAGACACCCCAATGCTGGACAGGACAGATGTTTTGAAACTTTCTGCCCTGTCGAATGAAGAGGGCGGGGAGGCTGGAGGGACCCAGCTCCGGCAGAGCCGAGGGCTGCACAGAGTCGGCCTTTCCGAGGCAAGCGAACCCTCCCGCAGAGCTGCGACTCACGCTGCGCGCCGACACGCTTCCGAACGCCGCCGCCCGGTCCTTGCCAAGTCTGAGTCCGTTATTTCCTTTCCAACCCCCGCGGGTTGGCTTCAACGGCCCCCACTGCAAACTGCCCTCCCTGGGGACTCTGTGGGGCCAGAACGCTGGGCTACGAGGAAGGGAGGGCCTCCCCAGGAGAGCCCTGAAGGTCAAGGACGCCGAGGAAGGTCACTGCCGCCGTGGAGCCCGGGCAGGGAAGCGGCAGCAGGACCTGCTCACCTCTCTCCCCTGGAGCTCCGCCCACTCCCTGGTGGCCGGTGGCCCCGTTTCCACCAGAAGGAAAGGGGGGGAGGACACGGGGACATCCTCGCAGTCCTGGAGGCCCTTCCCACGGTGGCCCACGGCACCACGGGGCTCGAGCGGACCCGCCCCCAACCACAAAGAAATCGTCAGGAACCTCCGGAGGCAGGAGGCGTCAGGAGGGCGGGGGTGCCAGCAGCCCGGCCCCTTCCCCGGAGCACAGGGGCCCGAGCACAGCTCTGGGGAGGCGCCCGCCCTGCAGAGAGCAGCCGGCGTCGGCCGCTCGGCCACAGAGCCGAGCCCAGAGGACTCCAGGGACAAGGTCTCTGAGGGCCCCCCAGGCCCCCACCAAGTGCCGTCTCTTTCCGGGAAGCGGGAGCCTGAGCCTCCACCAGCCCCGCCCCCAGCCTGTCCCTTGAGAGCCAGCTTTTCTTTCTTTTTTTTCTTTTTTTTAAATATATTTTTACTGATGTCAGAGAGGAAGGGAGAGGGATAGAGAGAGAGAAACACCAATGATGAGAGAGAATCATGGATCGGCTGCCCCCTGCACGCCCCCCACTGGGGATGGAGCCTGCAACCGGGGCCTGTGCCCTGACTGGGAATCAAACCACGACCCCCTGGTTCCTAGGCCAACACTCAACCCCTGAGCCGCGCCGGCCGGCGAGAGCCAGCTTCCCAAGCATCCCCTGCCCTGAGCCCAGTCCCTGCCAGGAGCGTGTGTCTGTGCCCGGATTCACATGGGAAGCCCTCCGCCGCTGTGTCGGCGCCGGGAGGGCCTCGGGGAGCGGAGGGGTGAGGGTGAGCCCTCCGATGGGCTGAGGGCCCTCAGGAAAGACACGCCAGAGCTCCCTCCTCCTTGCCCCTGCGAGGACCAGCGGACGACGGGGCTGTGAGCCCGTAGCCGGGCCTCTCCGGACACGGCGTCGGCAGCCCCTTGAACGTCAAGCCTCCCGAACCCTTTGCCGTTTAAGCCCCGCGGCCTATGAGGACGTGTGACGGCCCCTGAGCTAAGACAAGAGGTCAGCGTACCCATGGCCCCGGCGTATCCAGAACCATCTCCTCCACTGACCACAGCACCTGGGCGTCACCCCGAGGCCGCGTTCCCTGCTCCCCCTCCACCGCCTCCCCACTGCCCGGAAGGAGCCAGGCCCAGCCCACGTCCCCCACACCCTGCCTAGCACCCCAAACCACAGCCTGCCCAGTGCAGCCAGGTGAGAAAGGCGACGGCTTGGAGCCTGGCCGAGAGAGGGGGACCCCAGCCCCTGGGTCTGGAATGGCGGGGAGGGCGTGGCTCAGCCCCGGTGGGTGTCACGCCCTCGGGTGACCCTGGGGGCCGGGCAGCTGCAGGACGGGTTCAGGGCAGAGGCCTGTGCGGCAGGCGCCACCCAGCAGGTCCCCCATGGGACATGGACAGTCCCCAGCGTCCGCCCCGCTCCCCGCTTCCCCCTTCCTCCTGGGATTAAGCTCCTTTGTTTTCCGGGGATCGCGCCATCCGTGCACCCGCCGAGTCTTTACTCCCAGCCTCCAATGAGGCCTTTGCTGAGCGTTTCCCATCCCCCGGGGCCTGATCCTGCAGGGCCGTTCTCTTAGCGCTGCGGCCTTCATTCCAGTGAGCCTCCTCTTGATCCCCAGCGGGTCCCAGCGCCGGACGCGGCCTGGGAGTCTCGCCGGGCAGGAGGGTGGGCAAGAGGAGGGGCGGCCGCGGGACGGACGGGGAGAGGAACCTCCCCTGACCCGACGCAGGCCACGGGCACCTGATGTCTGGGAACCGCCGTGGCCGTCGCTTCAGGTAACTCTAGACCAGGCGTCCTCACACTACGGCCCACGGGCCACATGCGGGTGTTTTTGCCGTTTTGTTGTTTTACTTCAAAATAAGATACGTGCAGTGTGCATAGGAATTTGTTCATCGTTTTTTTTAAAACTATAGTCCGGCCCTCCCACGGTCTGAGGGACAGTGAACTGGCCCCCCGTTTAAAAAGTGTGAGGCCCCCTGGCCTAGGATGTGACTGTGTACTGAGCACCCGCTGTGTGCCGGGCACCGTGTTAGCCCTGAGGACACGGGACAAGGACGGGACCTGCAGGTGTGTGTGTGTGCTTCCAGATTAAAATGCCCAGAATGCTCTGCGGCCTTCCCTCCGCGCCTGCCTGAAACAGCTGCGCAGAGCCCACCGTCGGGGCAGCCCGGTCTTTCTGACCGGTGTTAACCGGCCCCCGCCCTGGGGGTGGGGGGCTGTGAGGCGTGGGCCAGCGCCGGAGGGGAGCGGGCAGGTGCCGGGGAGGGCGGCCCTGGCGCTTCGCTCTGCGCCGGCTGCCAGGTCACGAGGGGCTCCCGTGCGTTCCAAACCCTCCCGGAGGGAGCGGGGTGGCAGCCCTTGGCCCGCGGACAGCACGTTCTTGGACCCCGCGAAGCATGATCGGGGCGGCCGCTCTGCCAGCGGAGAAGTATGCAGCGCACGCCACACATAAATAATATCGATTCCTCTGCCATCGTGAGTTACCCGTCCACTTCCGCCCGCATGAGCATCAATAACCACGGGCTGACTCCCCTGTAGACGGGCTACATTGCACCCTGAGGACGCAGCCAGCCCCAGGTTGGGCATCTAGAGGAGGCTCAGGCTGTCTTCCAGCACCTTCCAGAACAGTCCAGCACCCTCCTAGGCATTTCCCCTCCCTTCCATGGACTTCCCGCTCTGAGCCCAGCAGAGAAGAGTGGCTCAGGCACGCACCTGACCCCCCTTGTTGGAGGCATGCTGCTCTCTTGGCAGCCGACCCCGGTTCTGGGAAAGCAGTGGCACACAACCCAGGGTTCACGTCCAGGCTGCAGGGAAGGAGGCGGATATGGCCGGACACACAGCCCAGCTGCACCTGCAGGGCACCGCCTCGCTGTTGCCAACCCAGGGGGAGAACCGGGGCCTGGACGCCACAGAGGCTTTCCGATGGAGCCGGGGGCTCCTTGTCCCTCTGGCAGCACCCGCCCCAGGCCCAGGCACACCCTCCGACGCCACCAGGGTGCAGCGCACTGCTAGCGACTCAGTAATCCGGGCTCAGTAACCCCCCAGGGCCCCTCACCGGCCAGAACGGGGCTAACACAGCACAAAGCCCACTCCCCACCCCGCCCACCAGCTGCCGGCATCCCCAGTGCTGACGGGGACCCCCCCCCCCCCCCCCCCCCCCCCCGTGAGTAGAGAGGCTCCTCCGTGTTCTGGGGAAGCAGAGACGCTGCCTTCGAAGCTTCTACAACCTAATGCGCAGCAGGCGTGCACCCGCCAGGATGCGCTTCTGTTCCTCCTCGTCAGGCAGATGCGGCTCCGAAGCCGGGCTGTCAGGCCCCAGGAGCCGGGAGGAGCCTCCGCGGACGGCTCCCGTGTCCTCTGTGTGCGCTGCGCCCCGAACGCCCACACACGGCACGGCCACGCGTGCTGCTCTGCCCAGGACCCTGCAAGGACCCACACCTGCCCGTCTGCCTTCCTCATCGCCTCTCTGGCCGAGCCGTCCTGTCCGTCCGCGTGAGAAAGGCCGTCAGACCAGGCGGGCGAGGGCGCGGCGGCCACAGCCTGGGCTCTGCTCCCAGCTGGTGAGTCAGCCGCCTGGGCCCTACACGGCCGGCAGGGGGCCCCTCGACCAGCCTGAGGGCCCCCCTCTGCGCGGAGAGCAGTCCGGACAGAAGGAATCTTGGCCTGGCCTCTTCCTCCTGCTTGACCCCCTTTTCCCACCATCCCTATGGATTCTCCCCAAAACGCTGCGGAGATTCACCGCCCCATCGTGCGGTGTGGGCACATGCTCTCTGGGCTGCGGCCGCCCTCACACGCGTGGCCAGGTGCTGGCTGTCCCGCCCTCACACGCGTGGCCAGGTGCTGGCTGTCCCGCCCTCACACGCGTGGCCAGGTGCTGGCTGTCCCGCCCGCACACGCGTGGCCAGGTGCTGGCTGTCCCGCCCGCACACGCGTGGCCAGGTACAAGCAAGCGCCCCGCCCCCCGCAGCGGGCGCTGAGGCAGGGGCTGGAGCGTGTGCACCGCAGCCGCCTCGCTGGTGGGCCGGGAGTGGCGTGGTCCCTGCTCTCCGCTATAATTAATCTCGCGTGGGAGACAGAATCTGTCTCCGGTTCCTCCTAGTTTCTACCCGGAACGGCGCATCGCAAAGGCCCAGCACACCTCATGGTTCCCCGCCCTTCCCTCCACGGAGTGCACCGCCCCGGCCACGGCCACGGCCACGCGTGGAGGGCTGAGTGCCTGCCCCCAGCCGCCCCACTTACAGCGAGACCACGGGAACCACACATGCGGGTAACCATGGCAACTTCCAGAAGTTAAAAAAATAAGTTTGTGAGTTGTTGGTTGCTATTTGGTGCCTGAGTGGGTTGGGTCCTTCTTTCCTTTTTAGGGTAAGAAGGCGCCCTGCGCAACCCTCTACGAGCTTGGGGTACAGGGTCCCAGGCTGTGCCCCTCGACCTCTGAGCTACCTTCCGAGGGGGCGGGGGTCTCGTCTGAGCATCCTCCGCACAGGCCCGGCTCTGTCCTCCGTGGGGCTGTTCTCCGTGGGAGCACTGCGCCTCCCACGTGGCCCCCTCGCGCCTCCCCCTCCGCAGGAGCCCTGACAGTGGCGATCCCCGACCTCAGAGTCCCACCCAGGTGCACAGACCCGTTCACACGGCCCCGGGAGAGGGTCAGGCAGCCCCTGCAAGACCGTCGTTCCCGTGCGCAGTCGCACACACTCACACGCATGCGTGCGGGTAAACCACATCCCCCGCCGACGAAGTCCTGCCCAACTCGGAACCGCCCCCCCCACGGGCCCAGGTGGCCTCGGGGGTGCGCCTGGGAGCCGCTGCCCTGGGCACCGACCTTCTCCGTGAGGCTGACGGGAGCAGGCTCTCCACGCCAGGGACGTGCTCGCGCGTGGGTGGGGCGCGCGCGCACACACACACACACACACACACACACACACGCCGTTGTTCCGTGGCAGTCACACACAGGCAGCGGCTCCCACGCACGCTGCCTCCCTTGTCCTCAGAGCAGCGCCTGCAGGGCAGTGCTGGGCCCGCCGCCCGCGCTGTCTGCCGCGTGAACCTTGATCCCAGACGGGCCCCAGCGCCAGGCTCCGCGTCGGGCTGTGCTGCGCACGGGCGGGCGCACGGCTGCGGATAAAGGAACCTCGTTTTAAGGCCGAAAAGCCCTAACGGGCCCCTCCAGCCTCGCGGCGCATAATTGTGGTGTGTGAGCTAATGACAGGCCTGGCCGCCGCTGAACGCCGCTAATGCCGCCCCGCGCTCGCTCGCGTGGAGCCGCCACCGCGGGGAAACCAGACCCGTGGGGAGGCGGGAGGGCCGGGGAAGGAGATGGGAGACGCAGGAAAGAAAGATCGCTGCCAGGAACGCCCGTCAGCCGGCAGGAGGGCCGCGGAGCGCCTGGCATCTCACCCCCCACCCCCACCCCCGTCTCCTTGGGGGACCCGCCAGGCTCCGGCACTGACACAGGACACAGGACCGATGAGGGAGGACGGCGGGGCTTGGCGGCGCTCTGAGGCCCGGCCCGCAGCCGGCAGGGGAGTGTGCGTTCATACAGGGGAGTCTGGGAGTGTAAGCACACACGACACACATGTGCACACACCTGTGCACACACACAGATACAAGAACATGGGTGCACACATGCCATGTGCACCATATGCACACATGTGCACTACACCCTTGCACACATACAAGCACGTGTGCACGCATATGCTGTGTCACTGCTTGAGCATGCACACATAATGGGCACACATCTGTACATGAACAGGTGCACGCGTACACACAAGCACACGTGTGCACACTCTAATCTCAGGCGGGGTCACTATCTGACCCACGAACATCCCACTTTGTGCTCAGGAGACAAACCCCTCAAATGTGTGACCCAGGACTTGCCCGCAGGCCCCACCGCTCACCCCCACCTGCAAGGAGGCTCCGGGGTCTCCCAGCCCCACCCCGACGGGGCCCAGAGTCCGTCAGACCCTCACAGCCACCCCGACGGGGCCCAGAGTCCGTCAGACCCTCAGAGCCCGCTCCGAGCCTCACACCACCCCGGGGCGCTCCCGCCTCAGAGGCCCCGGAGGCAGCCAGCCCATCTGGTGAAGGTGACTGACTCCCCACGGCCTCACTCCTGGCACACGGCCCCTCGGGCCGCAGCTGTGACTGTCCCTCAGCAGGGCAGGGGGGCCGTAAACCTTCCCTCCCGCTGCTCGGTGCTCAGGGCGCGGCCGCCCTGCCACGGCCAAGCCCTCGCCGCTCTGAGGGTGACGGAGGGGGAGGGGGGGCAGGCGGAGAAGAGAGGCCGGTGGGTCGGGGAGGAGGGCAGAGCGAGCGGGGCGGAGAGCAGGGAGCGCGGCCTCGTGCCGGGACCGCACACGCAGAGGCCTCTCTGCAGCCTCAAGGGGAGGTGGCCGAGGGGGTGCTGTGCACGGGGTGCCCTGGCCCACGGCCTCCCGGCCCCTGTCTATGCGCCTGCCTCCCGGGCCCCAGCTCGCAGGCAGCCCGAGTCTCCCATAAAGCCGGACCCTGGGGGCGTCTCGGCACCCCCTCTCCCCTCGGCACCCCCTCTCCTCGCTGGACAGCGGCAGAGCCCCGCACGAAGCCCGTGGGGAGGGAGGAACATCCTCCCCCCTCACTGTGGGGGATCCCGGGCCTCACTGTGCACAGCTGGGCGCCGGCTGCGGGCACAGCGACCCCCCCATGTGAGGCGGGCACAGAGCCCCGGGGATGGCGCTGGCCCAGAAGGCGGGGCCTCGGGCTCCAAAGCAGGCCCCTCCCCTCCAACAGACGTCGCACCTTCTGGAAGTTTAGGGTACATTAACGCACTCCAAGCAGCAAGCCTCACAGCTCTGATTCTGGCCGACACACTTCCTTTAAAGCGCATTTCCAGCGCTCGTTGCTTCCTGAGAAATCACGCTGGGGCCCCCACTTCCCCGTCTGGTCTTAGGGGTGTTCTTCTCAGGATCCGAGCAAAACATCTGATCACGTCCATGGCAGGCAGGGGGCCGGTTACTTCTCCCTCTGTCGGTCTCCGTGGCGACAGGTGACAAGGACAGCGGACACCTGGGGCGCAGGGCGGAGGCCGCCCTGTGAGCACGCAAACGCCCACGCCCTCCCCGCTGGCCCGGCCCAGCTCTGCCCGTCTGCGCTGCGCAAGTCCTACTTCATTTTTTTCTAAAATATGTTCTTACTGATTCCAGAGGAAGGGAGAGGGAGAGAGAGAAAGAAACATCCATGATGAGGGAGAATCATTTACCGGCTGCCTCCTGCACGCCCCACTCTGGGGATCGAGCCCACAGCCCGGGCCTGTGCCCTGACCGGGAATCAAACCAGGACCTCCTGGTTCAGTGGTCGGCAAACTCATTAGCCAACAGAGCCAAAGACCAACAGGACAACGATTGAAATTTCTTTGGAGAGCCAAATTTTTTAAACTTAAACTTCTTCTAACGCCACTTCTTCAACATAGACTCGCCCAGGCCGTGGTATTTTGTGCAAGAGCCACACTCAAGGGGCCAAAGAGCCGCATGTGGCTCGCAGTTTGCCGAGGTGCTCAGCTCTGCAGGACTGTCAGACGCACACACTGCGGAGGGCGCCCTCCAGCAGCAGGCAGAGGTGCGCCCAGCCCCAGACCCGGCCGGGACGAGGGAGAGTGAGAACGCGGCTCAGCGCCGTCTCCCGCACCGGCCCGGGGCAGACCTGCCCGGGAGAGAGAAACGCGCTCAAGAGCTGGCCTTAGTCACGCTGAACGTTTTCCCAGACTCCAGCACGAGGCCTTCGCAGTGAGGACACGGGCGACGGCTTCCCCACGAACAAGACCACCCTGCAGCTTCCTGACCCTCCCGTGGGCCACCGGGTCAAAGTTCACAGCTGTCAATGTATCAGACAGACGCCTGGGCGCTGAGACTGGATACACCCGGCCGTCTGGGTGTTGATGACAACGTCACGCCCCTGAAAACAACAGTCCGCACCGTCCATGTCTCCGCCACGTCTCTGTCCTGCTAGGATCCCCAATCTTAGCAGAATGCGCTGCGGCCAGCACCCCCAGAGGTGGGCACAAGCACCCCCGTCTCCCAGGGGCCTGGGGAGAGTCCCGTGTCCCTGCAGCGGGACCAGCCAGGCCTGACGGCATCACGTGGCCCCTCCAATGAGGGAGTCAATGTTCCTGAGACTCGCACGCTTCCCGTTCACGTCTCTCGGGGTTTGCAAAGCCGCGCCTCGGTGAGCCACGCACTGAGCGAGAAGCAAAACGGTCCTCGCGCCGAACGGTGGCCGGGGCGCCGGGGCTGAGAGCACGTGCCGGGCCGGGTGGCATCCGCAGGCTCTCACCCTGCGTCACGGAGGAGCCGCCCTGGGAGGCGCTCATGGGGGTCGGCTCCCCCTGGCGTGCTGGTTTTGGCGGAGAGGGAATTCTGAGGTGAGACAAGACGCCGCGGACGGAGGGAGGCACACGGGATCCTCCCCGCCCTCGACTAAACACACCCGCTAGGCCTCCCCCGGAGGAGCGGGCAGCCGGCCGGCGGCCGGTGTCTGTCCATCCCCAGGCCGTGCGCTCCTCTGCACGCGGATGGTTCCTGCAACAGCCACGCCTGCCCCCGCCTCTCCTCCTGGCCCCCAGGCTCAGCCAGCGCCACGCTGGACCAGAAGGGCCGCCGACTCCCCCGAGCGCCGGGCAGACACCTGGCAGGGCCTGCGCACAGCGCCGATGGCCGGGCGAGGATGCGGGAGGGCGCCTGGCAGCTGCCTCGCCCACGCCGCCGTTATTCTGGAATCTTGGGAGGAAGCGCCGAGTACAACCACTAACCAAAGCCGTGCGGGGAGATCCAGCTAAAATGGTGTGCAGGCTCCCTGGTCTTGGCTGCGGGAACACGCTCTGACTTCAAACAATTAAACCTTCAAGACAAAAGCCTCCCAAAGGAAGCTGCTGCGCTCTCGGTCCTCAGAGGAAGCCGCAGAGTCCAGCCCCCTCCCCTCCCCCCTGCAGCCCGAGCTGACACCCCCCTCCCCCTCACCCCCGGCGGCGGAGCAGCGGGAACCGGCCTGAGCGACACAGAGCGCGGAGTCTCAGCGCACAGGAAGCTGCCCTGTCACACAGGGCACACCGCCAGGCCCCTGCTTCTCCAGTGAAATGGACGGTCCTCCCCAGGCCCCGGCCAGCGGGCCGTCCCTCATGGTGGCACCTTGTTCCTGAGAGAGCGGCCCCTTCTCCCCCCAGACTCCGCGACACCTTCCAGAGAGCGACGTACAGACCGCGAGCACTTTCACACACAGCGACGGCCCGGCCGGCGTGGCCCAGCGGCTGAGCCCCGACCTAGGAGCCAGGAGGTCAGGGTTCGATTCCCGGTCAGGGCACAGGCCCAGGTTGCGGGCTCCATCCCCACTGGGGGGCGTGCAGGAGGCCGCCGGTCCATGATCCTCTCTCCTCATTGATGGTTCTATCTCCCTCTCCCTTCCTCTCTGAGATCAATAAAATATATATTTAATAATAATAATAAAGTGACAGGCCTTAGGCTCTTTACTATCTCGTCTCCTTCCATGGCATATTCCCGTGTCGGCTCACGTGTTGGAGAAACTGTGATCCCAAATTGACGGACTGAGTGCCTGGCACCTAAAAAGATATGCTTTGTAAGCCAGATCAGTCCACGTCTCGAGGTGTTTCTTTAAGTGCGGATTCTCACCTTCCTGTCTGTGGATCCCCAACACAGAACAAGACCCCACCGTGTGCTCAGTACCACTGCCGCCCAGTGACGCCCTGAGGGCCATCCCCACCTCGCACAGGTGCCACTCAGACAGGGAAGAGGGGGATGGGGCCAGCCGTTATCCTATATGATAAAGGGCTAATATGCAAATAGACTGAATGGCGGAACAACTGGAACAACCGAACAACCGGTCGCTATGACGTGCGCTGACCACCAGGGGGCGTGTGTGGAACAAGGCAGTCATCGGCCCCGGTGGGATGGTGGAGCAGGTGAGCAGGGGTGCCAGACCAAGGCAGGGCGCCGGACGCTGTCATCGGGGCGAGCCTCTAGTGGTTACTGAAAATTCTTTGCTCCTGCCCACCGTGGTCCGGCCCTGCCTGCACCCACTGCCAGAGCTGCCACTCACACCCGCTGCCAGTGCCCGGCGCCGGTCCCTATCACTCGGCGCCATCACGGGGTGTGAGCAGCAGCTGCCAGCCCTGATCGCCCCTGAGGGCTTCTCCACCTCCCACAGCTCCTGAGGGGCGATCGGGGCAGCAGCCGCCACTCGCACCACTGCTGGTGCCGGCCCTAATCGCTCCGTGCCATCAGCGCGTGGGAGCAGCGGCGGTGGGAGCAGGGCTGCCAGCAGACAGGGGACCGGGGCCGCAGCGGGAGGGGCTGGGCGGGGGCGCAGAGGATGGGCTGAGACCTGCCCCTGTGCCCACCGCAGCCTCGCGGCCCACAGTTCTTTCAAGGTGCACGAATTCGTGCACTGGGCCCCTAGTAAATAAATAAAAGGAGTCGGCGGCTTCGAGGGGCAGCTCTGCGGAGAGGCAGCAGAGAGAAAGCACTGGCTGCCGGGATGTTTCATGAGCCCATGGAGATAGCGTGTCGCTCTGTGAAAGACAGGGGGCGGGAGGGGGGGCAGCCAGTGAAAGAGATGGGTGCGGACGGGCTGCGTTTGGATGTGGGGAGAGGCGGGTGCCCGGGGAGAGCGCCCCACCCCAGGTGCGGGAGGGGGGAGCTGCGAGGTGGCTGTTCCCCTTCACTTGTTTAAAAATAAAAAATCCCTCACCCCGTGTCAGCTGCGCGCGTCAGCTTCCATTTGTCTTGATAACAGAGTATGGAGCAGGAGCGAGGACATAAATAAACACAGAGCGACACGCCGCCGCCGGGACAGGAGGCAAGCCCCACGCCGCCACCTGAGAAACATTTCCATTTCGAGCGCGACGCTGCGTGTGGCCGCCGCCTGCACGCGCTCCCAGGCCCCCCTGCAGCCGCCCCCGGGCCGCGCCACCCTGACACCTCCGGGTGGGGTGGGACCTGCTTCCACTCCCAATCGCACGAGCATCGGACAGCTGTGTGCACAGGCGGGGTAAACCCGCCCCATCCCCGCCCCGAGCAAGCCTCCAACTTCCACGCGTCACCCAGTAGCGGGGCCTCGAGTCGGGTGAGGGGGGGCTATCAGAGAGGGGTGCAGGGGAGAGGCAGCCCCGGCCTGGACCAGGCAGGCGAGGACCGGACTGGAGACGGCATCTTCCCCCTCCACCACCCCAGCTCCTCCCCGTCAGCCGTGGGCATCTCTCTCCACGTCTCCGAGCTGAGTGAGCGGCGGGAACAGCCAGGTCCCCTCTGACCTGGTCCCAGGGGCTTCCCACCCGCCTCCTGCTCACCTGCCTCCCGGGGCCTGGGCTCTGCGTGGCCCAGGAGCCCTCCCGGTGACGGTGATGGTGACGGCAGGGTGGTGGGGAGCTCTCAGCGCCCCCAGCGGCCCCAGGACAGCAGGGCGGAGGGCGAACTGCAGGCCCCTGGCCCTGTCCTTGGTGCTGGCACCGCTGCACCCCCAGTGGCAGGGGGCGCCCAGGCTTCGCTGCAGCCCAGCCTCTGGTCCCTGCGGAAGGGCAGTGGCTCCGGCCTGAGGGCGCCGGGCGGGCCAGAGGCGCTCGCAGGGAGGCAGCGCCGCCTGTGCCAGGGCTTTCCTGGGCTCCCGGCGGCTCCCTGCGACCTGCGGTGACCCGGGGTGGACAGAGGTCTCTCTAAGCCCCGGGACCCTGGAGGGTGGCTCAGAGCCGTCACCCGAGTCCTCTTGTTATGGGGGAGGGGACCCTGTTGGGACTCTTCCCGAAAACCCCAGCACACAGGCCCAGGCTCTCCGCTGAGTGCGCCCCTCCACCGCGCCCCTGCCGCCTCACCCACGCTGGGGGGCGGCCCTGCCCCTCCCAGGAGCTCCCAGCGGGAATGAGGGGTTCAGCGCTGCCCCAGGACTGTGCCCTGCGCCCCTAACCTGTGCCCACGCGGGAGGCCTCCAGCTCCAGGAGGGAGCGCTCGCGCCCGGGAGTAGGGGGGCGGGGGGCGGGGAAGGAGGGGGCGCTTCTCCGCCAGGGGAAGCCCCCCACCCGCAGCCCGGGCGCCCCGGCAGGCGGCGCTTGGCCTGAACTTTTCTCCCTCCGGCCGGTCGCTCCCCCGCGGGTCCGGCGGACGCGATGTCACAGCCCGGGAGCCCCGCGCTAATGAAGACATCCCGCAGCTGCGCGCGCACGAGGCGCGGGTTCTGCCGCAAATGTTTCCACTTGTCACCTGGAGGTGTTTGCAGACCGGAGCCCCCAGCCCGCCGGCCCCCAGCCCTGCGCCCCGGCCCGGCCCTGCGCCTGCCCCTGCCCGGCGCCCAGGGCATCCCCACGCCGGCGGCGCTTCCGCAGGAAATTAGCGACCTGCGCGCTGGACAAGCCACTTAACCTGGGGGCGCGGAGGGGGCCGGGGGGCGCGCCCAGGGGCGGAGGCCCGGTCCCTGTCGGTCGTGGGCCCCCATCCCCCCCGCGGAGGAGCGGCGCCGCAGGAGCGCTTTGTAAGGTGGCCAGGAAAACACCCCCAGCCCCTGGGAGCGGCGGCGCTGGGCAGGGGCGGGGTGTGACTCCCAGGAACCCCCCAACCCCACGTAAGACCGGACCCCAGGCCGCTGGGGGCAGGACAAGAGCCCACTGTCCCTCCACGCCGGGCTCCGAGCCCGCCCCCCGCGCCCCCCGCGCCCTGGGCGCTGCGGAAACGCAGCGGGGGAGGCTCCGAGCCCGGCGTCTGCGACCTCGGAGGACACCCCAGACCGCACGACTCCTGGGGCCGCCGGGGAAGAAAGTTTGGCCCGGGCTGTGCCTGCCCCTGGGGTCACCCAACGCCGCCAGAAGCCTGGGTTCCGCCGGAGCCCCCTCAGGCCGCTCGGGAGACGCGCCGGGATCGCCCCCGCCCGCCCCTCCCTCCCCCTCCGGCGCTGCCCTCCTGGGGGTCACCAGCTCCTCCGGAAGCCCTCCTCCAGGGGCACCACTCGGCACCCCTTCCCGGGCCTGGGCGCCGGCAGCGGAGCCCCTGCCCCCCGCGGGGTCCCGGGCAGGGGCGGGATCTCCGTGCGCCTGCCCCCCCGCCCCCCCCGGGAGTCCCCGGTGCCTCCTCCCCCGCCGCCGGCGCGACACCACCACCACCAGCCCCACAGCCACGCGGGACTCCCAGCGTCTCCATGGAGCCGGCCTCCGCGTTCGCAGCATCGCCCTCCGGCCCCGCTGGGCCACGTGCCCGCACCCCAACCCGGAGGGACCGGGAGCCCCGACCCCACGCGGAGACCCTGACCCTGAGGGCGCCACCCCTTGGCTGCCCCTGCACCCAGGGCCCCCCCCCCGCCCCGCCGCCGCCTGCGGGGTCCTGGGGGCCGCTCCCAGGGCCGTGCCCCCCCCCCCCCGCGTGGCGGCAATGACCGCGAGCTCCGCGCGCAGAGGGCCGGGACTCACGGGCTCAGCGCTCCCCGCGGCGGGGGACGGGGTCCGGGCGGCCATGCCCCGGCTGCATCCTGGCCGCCGAGCGGGCGGCGGCGTCCGGGGCGCGCGGGCAGGGCCGGCGGCAGCGAGGGCGCCGGGGACGGGCTCCGGCCGCGTCCGCGTCTCCTGCGACCACGCGAGCGGCGGCGGGCGGCGGGCCGCGGTCCTCGGAGGCTCTGCCGGCTCGCAGCTCCGCGCCCGTTCCTTCCTCGCAGCCTCTGCCTCTGCCTCCCTCCTCTCCGCCGCTCGCCCCCGCCCTCCCTGCCTCCCTCCCCCTTTCTCTCCTCGCCTCCCCTTTTCTCTCCCTCGTTCCCTGGCTCGCCGGCTGGAGCCGGAGCGGGGAGACGGCGGGCGCACGCGGCAGCGGCGGCGGGGCTGTGTGCGCGGCGCCCGAGGGAGGGGGCTCCGCCTGCGGCCTCGCGCGGGGAGGGAGGCGGCGGGGAGGGCCGCCGGCTGCACCAGACGTGCCCAGGCGCCCGCAGCCCAGCCCCGCAGAGCCGAGCGCCAGGGCGATGGGTAAGGCGGGGTGGGGGGGTCGTGGGGGGGCCTCCCTCCAGCGCCGCCCTCCGCCCGGAGCCCCGCCTCGGCTCCCTCCTCCAGCCCCAGTCAGGACCCTGCCCTCCCACCCCCTGGCGCTGGCCCAGAAAGGACCACCCCAGGGAGCCCCATAAATGGGACTGCGGACACGGGGTGAAAGCCCCCCACGCCTCTGCTCCCCAGTCTGTGCCTCCTGTCACTGTGCCCGCACTCGCCTCCTTATTAGGGCCTGAAACCGGGCCCTGGCCTCCCTGAGGGGGAGCCCGCCACACAGGGTCCCTCCCTGGGGCGTTAGTCCAGGTGCCAAATCAATGGGGTTAAACATGTCTTCCCTCCCTGTCTGAGGTCAGCTTGGGGTTTGCCTGGAATCGGAAGAGCGGGAAGTCCCTGTCCCCACTCCCAGGCGTCCCTAACCCAGGGAAGGGGCCGGGTGTAGGGCCAGGGAGGGTCTCCAGCTTGAGGGGGGGGCGGGGGGCAGAAAGAAAGCAGATGGACTGGGGACCCTGGGCTGATCCCCCGTGAAGGGCAGCGGGGCAGGGCAGCGAGGGTGCCTCCCGCACCAGGCAGGCCGGGGGCCCGGACTGTCCCAAACAGGAGGCAGGTCGGGCAGGGCCTCCGTCCTGTTTTCTAAGCAGAAGACAGACAGACGGACACAGTGCCCAGAACCCGCCACCAATGGGCAGGGCGGGGGAGGGGTGCTGCACCCTAAAACAGCCTCAATCTGAAAACAAATGGAGCCCCAGTGTGGGACGTGCAGGAGGCAGCCGGTCCATGATTCTCTGTCATCACTGATGTTCCTCTCTCTCTCTCCCCCTCTCCCTTCCTCTGAAATCAATAAAAACATTTTTAAAAATTAAAATAACAACAAATGGAAAACTGGCCCAGGTTGTCCCACTTCCGGAAGCTGCTCCTGGGACAGGGACATTCCTCCTCGATTTGGCCGCCCTGCTTTCCCGCGTGCGGCCGAAAGCTGGCCGTGGAGCCTGGGTTTGGCACGGCCTGAGAGATTCGAGCCGTGAAGAGAGGGCCACAGCCCAGCTCCTGGGTGCCCGGTGCCCGACGTCCGCCCTCCCCCCCCCCGCCTCCCCTGCAGAGCACGGAGGCCAGACAGCGCCCGAGACGAGGGGCTAATGCTCGCTGAGGAGCCTGGCGCTGTGGGCCCGGCCCCGGTCTGTCCGGTCATTGACCTGCCGGCCAGCGGGGATCGCGCCGCAGAATTTGGAGTTAGCGGCTCGGCCTGCAGCGGAGCCCCGGTAAACACCCAGCCTCAGAGCAAGGCAGCTGCCGGCGGAGTGAACTCGGCAGCCCCGGGCTTGAAATGGCACGGCCCGCTCACCAGGCCTACCGGTTCTCTGTCCGCCGCCGCCAGGGGGTCCAGGAGCGGACCGGGAGGCGGGTGCTGCTTTAAGGAGGACATCTGGGAAGAAAGAACGGCTGGAGGGTTCCACGCGGGAGCACAGCAGAGAAGCCTCAGCAGACGGGGCGACAGCGCGGGGCACGTCCGGATGCAGAGCCAAAGGCCAGTGGAGGGAGGGAGAGGGAGGGTGCAGGACTCGGGACAAGGTCATGTGTGGGTCGGGGGGAGGGTCCTCAATTATTTAATTCAAGAAACTCTCCCAGAAGTGAGTTTCCACGTCCTCCACGCGCTGGAGGGACAGGGACCCACACGGAGGCCCCTCGTCATGGGAAACAAACCCTGGGGCCGGCACGGTCCCCGGCGTGAGGCCCAGGAGGACCGGCGGGAGGAGAAGGCGCCGCGGAGCCCAGCAGGACGGGGAGTCCGCCGGGGCGGTGCCTTCCATGTGCCGGGGGGACAGGCTTTCCGGCCCAGAACCGCTTCCGGGGCCAAATCAACAACCACACGTGAGATTCGAGTGAAGACGCGTGAGCGTGCAAGCGCTCCGATGAACCTGCTCCCCAGGCACCGCCTCCCGGAGGCTCCTGGGGGTGCGCTCAGCACAGGAGTCACCGTGAAGGAGGCCACGGGGCGAGGTCACACGGGGGCCAGTGAGGGAGCGAGGAGGCGCCCACGGGCGGCAGAAGGCGACCAAGAGGGCGGCGGTCCAGACGGGCAGGTCACACGTCCGGCCGGCCGGCACCCAGACGGGCCCGGGCTGCTGGCGCTGTGCCGCTCGTTAGCACCGGCTGAGCCGGGCCGGGGTCTCACCTGGCCGTGGCCGGTTTGGACCAGGTCCTGGTGGCTGGCCTGCTCTCCTCTCCACACGCTGCCATAAAACACACAACAGTAACTGTCCCTAGACGCTGCGCCCCCCCCCCCCCGCCAAGCCTGTGCCATCATCTCCCCCCTCCTCCCCAACACCCCACGGGAACGGGGTCGCCAGGGGAGTCGCCAGGCAAACTAGCCCGTGGCCCCTCCTCAGTGCCCTTGGTCATTTCAAGCAGGTGGCCCCGCTGTCCACTCCGTTTCTAGAAAGTTCTTCCTTCTCCTTCACCACAGCCCTGTCCGGGAGGCCTCTCTCTGCGCCTCCATTTGCTTCCTCATTTCAGAGCCGGGGGCGAGGCCAGGGGGCCTCTGGTACAGCCCATTCTACAGATGCGAAAACCGAGGCCGAGCGACCACGCCTGTGGGTCTCCTACACGGGGGCAGCCCCTCCAGGCCGTGACCCCGCCCCGGCACACCCCCATCTCCCCCGCAGGGGAGCCTGTCACGCGTCTGCCGTGTCACGCTCAAGCCCAGACGCGGTCTTTTATTTAAGGGCGAGCCGCTCTCCGTGGGCCCCCGGTGGCGTGCCGTCCTGACATTTATCCCCGCGACGCGAGCGGAAGGTGAAGGCTGGCAGAGCGGCCCGTGTCCCTCCCACCGGATGGGAGTGTCAGCCGGAGAGCGGGCGGCGCGGGCCCCATCCGCAGGGCACGCACTTCACTCTCCTCGGGCCGGGACCGCACAGCGGCCTGGGGAGCCTGGGGGCCTGGGCAGGTGCGAGGGACTGAGCAGGGGGTCCCCAGGCGCCTCCTACCACAGACGCCGCGGTGCATTCGGGGCCGGGGGTTCTCCCCTCCTCGGCCCCGCGTGCTCTGCGTGGGACGCACGGCATGTCTCTGAGCTCAGCCTGTGATTGCACCATAATACCCGCCCAGAAAACAAATTAAAAATAGGAAAACCCATCCCAGCCGGTGCTGCCGAGCAGAGCGCTGTCGGATTGCTAGGCAACCCCGGCAGTCCTGTGGGAAGAGGCCTCGCCGAGCTCTGCACGGAAATGGCGCTCTGGGCCGGGCGTGGACGCGCTCGGCGACTCTGAGCACCGCACCGCCGGGACGGGGCAGGCGCCGCGCTGAAGGGGCCCGCGCCGCCAGGACAGACGGACAGCAGAGGACGGAGAGTGCGCGGGGGTGCCACGGGATGAGACAGCTGGACACACAGGAAGATGCACCCCACTTCTCCGTGTTCCCAGCATCCAGGCGTTCCGAACTGTGTGGGCAAAACGCCTGCATTTTCACTGACCCCCCCTTACCCCCCCCCACCCCCAGTTTTCTTCATCATCTTCAACGAGAGGTGACTGAGAGCGGGTTCAGGGAGCCGGAGACAGAGGAGGAGAGAGAGATGGGTGCGGGGCATAGCGCCCCCCGGGGAGGGGAGTGGAGAGCTGGGGCGGGGCTGAGGGACGCACCTGCTCTGTCCTCACAGCTCAGCCCCACCAGGACCACACGGAAACGCGGGTGTGAAAACATGGACCATGACCGGGAAATGCTTTTAAAAGGAAAAGGCGGGGGCGTGGCGTCGTTAAAAATAACGAGAATTTTCCGTCTGACCTTCGGGCCCCCCGAAAGCGGGAGGGCGGAGCCGCGAGCCCCTGGCCCTCTGCGACGCGCGGGCACCGGCACCAGCGTTCCCGGGGGCGCCCTCACCAGCACCAGCGCCTAATACCTGCCCGGCCCGGGGCCCGGGGCTTGAGCGCCGACCTACGACCTACGAACCAGGAGGTTCCGGTTCAATTCCTGGTCAGGGCTCCATCCCCGGTGCGGGGCGTGCAGGAGGCAGCCGGTCCATGATTCTCTCTCCTCACTGCCGTTCTCTCTCTCCCTCTCCTGTCCTCTCCGAACCCATAAAAAATCAATAATTCCTTTAAAAAGGACCCCAAAGTCAGGAAAACGGCCAGTGTCACCGGCCACCAAAGCAAAGCAAATCGGAACGACACCCGCCTCCGTTGCTGCCACCGGCGGGGTGTGGAAACGATGGGTCAAGGCCAGGGTTGGGGGCTGCGGGACGGCCCTCGGCGTGGGCGTGGGCGTGGGCGCGGGCACAGGCCGGAGGGTGGGATGAGGGCGGCGGCATCTCCCCCGAGGCAGATTGGCACTCAGCGCTCCAAAGGTGTTTAGCCTTTAACTCCGAGACGCCACTTGTAGGAATTCACCGCAAGGAGACACTCGGGAACGGGCGCAAAGACTCATCTCCCGAGACGTGTGCACGAGGACCGCGGCACGGCTCCAGTGGCACCCGCCTGGGGAGGCCGCGCCACGCGGCGTCTGTGCCGTCCATGGGGCGGTGTGTGCGGCGGCGCGTGGACCACACTCCCGGGCCCTGACGCAGCGGCAGGGACCCACCTCCGGGCCGCAGAGAAGCCCTCGGCGCCGTGCACGGTCATTTTTAAGTTTCCCCTTTGGGGCTGTGCTGTTTATGCTCAGTTTTCCTGTGGGCCTGGGTTGTGTTTGAAATCAGGAAAAACAGCCCTAGCAGGTGTGGCTCAGGGGAGAGGGCGTCGGCCTGCGGACTGAAGGGTCCTGGGTTCGATTTCGGTCAAGGGCACATGCCTGGAGGCCGGCTTATCCTAGGAGGGGGCGTGCAGGAGGCGGCCGAGCCATGATTCTCTCACCGTGGACGTTTCTATCTCTCCCGCCCTCCCCCTCTTCTCCGAAATCAATAAAAACACATTTTTAAAAAGAACAAGGCGGGAGGCCAGCGTTGCTGCCCGCACCAACCGGCAGGGCCGGCGCAGGGTCAGGGCCGGCGACCCCGGAGGGCACGGCCATGAGGGCCGGAGGGGCCCCATCCCTCTGGGACCCCAGCGTAAGCGCTGGCGGGAGGCGGAGCGCCGAGTGGGAGCAGGGACCCCGCCGGCCCGGGCCTCCTCCCTCGCACACATCTCCGAACGGCAGCGCAGTCCGTCGGGAGGCCCAGCGCTAATTAAATTTACCGGGATCGCTGGAGGGGATTGTTTAATATTCTGAACAGATTTAATACGTGAAGCATGGCGGCCTGGGCTCGGCGCCGATGGCTCTCTGCCATCCGGGGTCGCACTGGGGGATCCGCACACACGCTGGGCCGGGCGTCCCGTCGGGGGCGGGGAGGAGCCGGAGCCCGGCACAGCCCGGAGCCTGTGGTGATTTCCCGGATGCTGCCCTTGACATGGGTCAGCCCTGCCCACCTGCACGGGCGCCTCCGAGCACAGCTGCGAACGCCCCTCCCCTCCCTGCAGGTCCTCACGAGCCAGTCCCAGCGCGAACCCACCCCCACCCCGAACCCCTGGCTCCCATGCCAGGGGGCCTGGAGGCCTGTCCCAGCGGTTCCCCGAGGCAGACGCAAACCCACATCCAAAGCGGATCTTCTGGACGCAGTGCCAGCCTGCAATGCCAATGACCCTCCACAGGGGTTCATAAAGCACCCACTGTGTGCTCAGCTCCGTCTAATCAGTCGGGTGACCAGGAGCAGCAGGTCCAGACCGTCCTCGGGGAGCCACCTGGGAAACGGGCTCAGAGGGGACGTGAGCTGCGAGGGGCCAGCCCTGGGGGCAGGGGCCTGGCGTCCAGGCCTCCCGACTGCCCTTCACCGACTGCGCGGCCCGACTTCCTCACCCAGAAAACGGAACTGGCGTCGGTGGCCCTAGGGTTCCCCGACTGCACAGTCCTCGCCTCTGTAATTCCGGCCTGAGGTGTGAGGCGGGGACGCGACAGGCCCAGAGCCCGGGGCGTGGCCCGGGGTTGGAGGGTCCCGGAGGGCTTCCCGCATTCCCGAGGCGGCCTGCACGCAGGCTGGCACGAGGGCCACGTGGCAACCCGAATGCGCTGCCCCTTTGGAGGCTGGAGAGTGCGGCTCTGCAGGAGTCCTGGGCGCCCGGGGCCTGGTAGGCAGGGGCCCAGGTGAGGGCACACCCATTCACCCAGGTGAGGGCACACCCAGGTGAGGGCACACCCAGGTGAGGGCACACCCATTCACCCAGGTGAGGGCACACCCAGGTGAGGGCACACCCAGGTGAGAATACACCCAGGTGAGGGCACACCCAGGTGAGAATACACCCAGGTGAGGGCACACCCAAGTGAGGGCACACCCATTCACCCAGGTGAGGGCACACCCAGGTGAGAATACACCCAGGTGAGGGCACACCCAGGTGAGGGCACACCCATTCACCCAGGTGAGGGCACACCCATTCACCCAGGTGAGGGCACACCCAGGTGAGGGCACACCCATTCACCCAGGTGAGTGCACACCCAGGTGAGGGCACACCCATTCACCCAGGTGAGGGCACACCCAGGTGAGGGCACACCCAGGTGAGGGCACACCCAGGTGAGAGCTAGGGAAACCAAAAGTCACTTTCCCTAGAGGACGACACATTGAGTTATATTTTAATCCCTGGATGGAGAAGGACTAAATACCACATAAAACTTAGAAGCCAAAACAGGAAAATATTTTTTACTAAAAAAAAAAACAATTTCTCTATAGAAAAATAAATACTATCAATGTTAAAAGAGAAATTACACAGTGAGAAAGAGGTTTGTAGCGTGTATAACTAAAGATTGATCCTTCATAAATAAAAAGCGGTGGCAAATTAATCATAAAGGACACACGTTCACTGGAAAATAGAAACGGCCATTAAACACGGGCGGGGACATGCTCCGCCTCACTCGGAACTTTAAAAATCCAACTGACAAGAGGCCACGAAACACTTCAAGTGCTCGGTGCTGACGAGGAGTGAGTGAGCAGACACCCTCACGGCAGCGGGTGGGGATAAATCGGTAACCCTTTGGGGAGGGCTGTCTGACGATATGTATTGATTTTTGACCCACGTGCCTTTGATCGAGCAATCCCACTTCCAGGACCCTATCCGACTGGCTTACCCTCTAAGCCAGCCAACATGTGCGAACAATACACTAAGGCAATGATGTTACTGTGGCAGGAAATACACGTGGGTTTCCCTAGGAAATAAATTATGGGACACCCATATGATGGCATCGTCAACAACCTTCCTTTACACTTTTATTTATTTATAATACGTTTTTATTTATTTTAAAGAGAGAGAGAGAAACATCACTGACGAGAAACCTCCATCGGCCGCCTCCTGCACGCCCCCCACTGGGGATCGAGCCCGCAACCCGGGCCTGTGCCCTGACCGGAATCGAACCAGCGCCCCCCTGGGGCCTGGGACGACGCTCAACCGCTGAGCCACGCCGGGCAGGCCACCACCTTGTTAAACGAGGGAGATCTGCTTGTGTTCATAGGTCGCCATGTCCCAGGAATAGTGTCACCAAAGAGGAAGGTTCCAGAACATCAGATCCCACTCGCGGAGGGGAAACGGTGTTTTCTACGTAAGACGTTTTCTGGGGAAATGAGCCTGCCGCGCCCCGGGCTGTGGGGACGGAGCGCTAGAGGTGGGGTGTCGGCCGCGAGCTCTTAGTTCCCACTTTCGAACTTTTCTTCACGGTTTTAATGTTTTTGCCACGAGCGAGCCTCCCTTTTTCATAGAAAACCGGCTTTGAAAGAGATGAGAAACCCACACCTCTGGTTTCCGCGGTGATTTAATTATCTCTCCCGCTCCGGTCTTTCATGTTAATGTCATAGAGCTTATTGTAGCGGAAAAAGTAGAAAGCGCCGATTTTTCAAACCGAGACAAAAATTCTAAAAAACCTTCCTAATCCCGTCATCAAAATGTAGCCGCGACTCACACCGGGGGTTTTATCTCCCGACGTGGCTGACGCGTGTCCGCACGTGGAGTGGACGGACACGTGGGGGTGTCTTTTGCGCGCACGTGCTGTAGGGCACACCCTCTGTCATCCCCCTTGGGACATAAACATGCTCCCGGCTGGTTTGGCTCAGTGGATAGAGCGTCAGCCTGCGGGCTGCAGGGTCCTGGGTTTGCTTCTGGCCAAGGGCACGTACCCAGGTTGCAGGCTCGATCCCTGGCCCTGCAGGAGCCAACTGATGGATGGGTCTCTCTCACACCAATGTGTCTCTCCTCTCCCCTCCACTCTCTCTAAAACCGATGGGAAAGTTTCCTCTGGTGAAGATTAACACAGAATATCCTATATAATAAAAGGCTATTATGCATCTAGACCGAACAGCGGAACAACCGGAACAACTGAACAACCGGTTGCTATGACGTGTGCTGACCACCAGGGGGCGTGCGCAGAACATGGCGGGCGGTGGGCGCAGTGGGATGGTGGAGCATGTGAGTGGGGGCGCCAGACCAAGGTGGGGCGCCAGTCACTGTCATCGGGGTGAGCCTCTGGCGGTTACTGAAAATTCTTTGCTCCTGTGTACCACGGTCTCGCCTGGTGCTTGCATCTGCTGCCGGCACCGGCACCGCTCGCACCCGCAGCCAGTGCTGGAGCCACCGCTCGCACCCGCTGCTGACAGCTGACACCTGGGCGACGGTCCAGATCGCTTGGCACCATCAGCAGGTGTGAGCTGTGGCTGCCGGCCCCGATCGCCCCTGAGGGCTTCTCCACCTCCCCCTGCTCCTGAGGGGCGATCGGGGCAGCAGCTGCCACTTGCACCCACTGACGGAGCCGGCCCCGCTCACACGTGCTGCTGGTGCCGGCCCCAATCGCTCTCCACCACCAGTGGGCGGGCACCGTCAGCACATGGGAGCAGCGGAGGCGGGAGCCGGGCTGCCGGCAGAGCGGGGACCAGGGGCTGCGGCGGGAGGGGCCGAGTGGGGGCGTGGAGGATGGGCCGAGACCACCCCTGTGCCCACTGCAGCCTCGCGGCCCACAGTTCCTCTCAATTGGTGCACTGGGCCCCTGGTGCATATGTAAGTACAACAGGTAAGGCTGCAAAGCTATTTTGTGAATTAACACGGACCCGTAACCCAGAGAGCAACCACAGGGGAGGCAGAAAAGGCGGGGCCAATGCACAGAGGGCGCCCAGAAACCACAGAGACGAGAACCGGCCGGCCATCGACGCCTTCGGCAAACGCTGGTTAAACAGGCGGCCTGGTCCGTGCCCCTCCCACTCAGTGTCCGCCTGAGGAAGTCTAACGCGGCCGTGGCCATCGCTCTCAGGAATGACCACCCCCCCGGAGGGGACAGTCCCTTGCAGGGGTCACCAGGCCCCGTCCCTTCCCCGTCTCCACGCAGCCACGTCTGTGAGGAAAGCGGGAGGAGCCGACAGCAAAGCCACGGCCAGAGTCGGGGATGCCTGGAGCTAACGCCCAGGACGGCCAGGGGGAGCCTTCACCTCTGCAAGAGGAGTAATTCTTTCCAAACACACCGCCCCCCCCCCCACCATCACTATCTGACTCTGCTTTTTTTAATCCTGTATAATAAAGAGGTAATATGCAAATTGACCATCACATCCACACAAGATGGCTGCCTACGACCAGACTGGCAGGAGGGTTAGTGAGAGACGACCAAACGACTGAACAGTAGGCTGTGTGGGGTGACCAGGCCAGCAGGGAGGGCAGTTGGGGGTGACCAGGCCGGCAGGGGGGGCAGTAAGAGGCAACCAGGCTGGCGGGGGGGGCAGTTAGGGGTGATTAGGCTGGCAGGGGGGGCAATGAGAGGGATGTCCCAGATTGGAGAGGGTGCAGGCTGGGCTGAGGGGACCCCCCACACCCATGCACAAATTTCATGCACAGGGCCTCTACTATATATATATATATTTTTCAGAGAGGAAGGGAGAGGGAGAGGGAGAGAAACATCAATGATGGCGAGAATCATGGATCAGCTGCCTCCTGCACGCCCCCCACTGGGGATCCAGCCTGAATCTAACAGTGACCTCCTGGTTCATAGGCCGACACTCAACCACTGAGCCACACTGGCTGGCTCTCCTCCTGGTGCCGTGATGAGCAAGGCTCTTCCTTTCCCACGGCCGCGTGGCCACTGCCTCCTCCGTGGCCCCTGCTCCCGTCTCACGAAGACCCTCCGGCGTCCTCCCACACCGCGGCTGCAGGGGCCGATGTTCGTGGTGGCGTGAGGAAGGGGTCGGCTGCCCGCGTCCTCCTATGGCCATCCAGGCGGCCAGCACCACCTGAGCAAAGACACCCCCTCCCCCCGCCGGGCCGTCCTCCACGGTGCCCGCCCGCCCACATCACACGCCCACGCTGGGCCCGCTCTGGGCTCCGCGCTGCTCGCCGCTCCATGTGTCTGTCCTTCTGTTGGAACATTTCCGAGCGGCTCTTTGGGATTCAAACGTGCTTGGGAACCACTGAACCCCGCAGCTCAGGCTAACAGGGTGGGCGTCGGGCTCAGTGTCAGCGTGTAGGCGCCCATCGAGGGTCCTCAGAGGAGACGCAGGTTAAGTTTGGGACATGGTGCCAGAACCATGCAGGGAGCTCCCGAGAAGCGGGTGGGAGTTTGGGGGGCAGGCCAGAAGCCAGGATGCCCAGAGAAATATCTCCCGCTCTGCACCCCCTCTCCCCTCGCCGAGCCAAAGTGGGAGAAGGAAAGACAGTGCCGGGAAGGCAGGCTCCGGCTGGGGCCACGGCCACGCCCAGGAAATGGGACCTGCAGCCCCGTGGCTTCCCCAGGCGCCAGGCACTTCCTGTGATGAGCGGCGGGTCTAACTGAACATCGATCAGCTGCTAATTGTCTGATGATGAGTCTGGGGAGGAGGCGGGAGGGGTGCGATTCCTCCCTCCCTCCCTCCAGGCGGTGGCTTCCAGCAGGAAGCTGTCCCTTTGGGCCGAGGGCCATCAAGTCCCCGGGGACATGGCCTGGGCAGGTTCCGCTTCCTTCTGCACACAGAGCGCCATTCGCCGCGCCGCTCCCAGCACAGGACCCGGCCTCCCTGGGCGCGAGGGTCTGCCCTGGGCCCAGCTCAGCACACAGCGCTGCAAGCGAACCTGTGGCCCCTGCCGGTGTGGCTCAGTGGATAGAGCGTCGGCCCAGGGACTGAAGGGTCCCGGGTTCGATTCCAGTCAAGGGCACATTGCAGGCTCGATGCCAGCCCGGTCAGGGTGCATGCGGGAGGCAGCCAATGGATGTGTCTCTCTCACATCAATGTTTCTCTCTCTCTCCCGCTCCCTTCCGCTCTCTCTAAGAACCAGGGGAGGTTACCCTCGGGTGAAGGTCAAAAACCCCAGAAAGTGACCGTGAAAGTGCCTGTCAGCTCCGAGGGGCAGGAGGAGGGACGTGAAGGTCTTGGTTAACCGGCCCCAACGCACGTGCCCCAAGTTTGGCCTTTGGCACCCACTCATGCCGCCTGTCCCCGGGGACTCCCTGTCGCCCCCTCTGCTGGTGGGCTCTGTCCCTGGGGTGCACACGCCCTGCCCGGGCACCTGGGACTTGGGGACCCCTCCAGCTCCGTGAGTGTGGGCCACGCACAGGCTGGGCCAGGCCCCGAGCCCCGGGCCAGAGGCCCCGCAGGACAGGAGCAGGCCCGGGCCCACGCCACCCCTCGCCTCATCCCAGTGCAGCCCCAGGTGGAGGAGAGAAGGCCCCCAGGGCGGGGAGCAGATGGGGCCGCTCCGGACGCCCGCGCGGCCGCCATCTGTCCTGACAGTCAGCCGTCTGCCCGGGCAGCCCCTCCTCGGGCCACCATCTGCCACAGGCCTGGCCCTCCTCCCAGCTCCGCCAGGGCCCTGGGAAGGGGTGGGGTGCCAGCCAGAGCCAGGCCTGCTGCCTCCGGCCGGCCCCATCTGGCACCCCTGCCGGGAAGGGGCAGGAGCCTGGACGGAGCACCTCCACTTGCAGGGAGAGCAGAGGGAGGAGGCCTGGGAGGGAGACGGGCAGGGGGAGACGGGCAGGGGGGAGGGTCCCCCCTTGTCGGGCAGCCCGGCTGGACGGGCCCTGCTGGGACCCAGCTCCTCCTCCCGGCCGGCAGCCCCTGGGGTCCCGGATGCTGGTCTGCCCCCCCAACAGGGGCCCAGGGCTGAGAGGAGAGAGCTGTCCTCCCCTCCCACCTGGGCCCAGGTGGCTGGGGAGGGAGCAGGACACCTGGAGCCCCGCTCTGCCTCGGGGCCCAGCAGCCGGGTCCAGGCGTCTGAGCCGCACCCCAAGTCCCCCTGCCACTTGCTCAGTGGAACTGGTGCTGAGGGGCCCGGCCTGCCTTGGGGAGCCCACCTCGGGCACAAGGCAGAGGGCCCTCGGGAGATGGCTGAGCCCTGCATGGCAGCTGGGGTGTCGGGGGGCCCCAGCCCCTGCTCTGCCTCAGGCCCCCCCTCACTTATGGAAACACCCCCCACCTCTCCTCCCTGCCCCCCCCCTTCTACACAGCAAGATCGCCCCCCAGAGCCGAAAAGTCAGGGCGGGGTCCTACCCGTGAGAGGTGCTGAGGGCACAGGGAGGAGGCGCCCTCCACCCTCAGGAACCCACTGGAGGCTGCCTGCCGGCCGGCCTGGTCCCACAGGCCCCCCCCTCCACCTGCTCTGAGCCCCCAGGACGGCACCCAACAAAGAGGGTGCCCAGGCGGCCAGAGGACAGGAGGCCCCCAGCAAGCCGCCAATCAGAGCCTTGCCCGCCCCCACGCAGAAGGACCCTCCTCCGGACCCCCAGGAAGAGAGGGTGCCCTCCTGCTGAGCCTGGGGTCCCCTCCCCTCCATGCACCCCGGGCAGGAGCAGGGCCCAGAGCCTCGAATGCCCAGCACCCCCACCAACTCGGCCCCCCACTCCAGTGACACCCACTGTCGCCCCAGCCTTGGGCCCACACTGAGGTCAGGGAGGGCGCAGGCTCCCAGCAAACGTCTGTCTTCTTGCAGGAGCGCCGGGTGGACAGAGCCCAGGGCCTGTCCCAGGTCGGCGGGTCGGGGGGACTTGGGCTTTAGCTGGCGCTGGCGCGGGCACGAGCTTGCGGGCGTTGGGGATGGCACCGAGCCCCCCTCCGCCACCCCAGCCCCAGCGGCCGCTGAGCCCAAAGCCGCTGCATCTGTGGCTGGACAGCGCCACCTGGTGGGCATGTGGGAGACCACAGGCCAGGCCTGGTTTCCCTTCCCATCCCAGCGAGGAAGGGGAGGGAGCGATAGAAACACCAATGATGAGCGAGAATCAGGGATCCGCTGCCTCCCGCACGCCCCCCACTGGGGACCGGGCCTGTGCCCTGACCGGGAATCGCACCGTGACCTCCTGGGTCAGAGGTCGACGCTCAGCCTGGCTTCCTTCCCGGTTCCCAGCGGTGTGGTCTGCACCCCGCCCGCCCCTCACCAGGCTCTGCTGAGACGGCTGGCTGTGAGGGGCCCAATCCGGGCAGGAAAGTCACCCCCAGAAAAGAGCCTCTCCCCCCCCCCATCCAGGATGGTGGGTGAGGGGAATCAGGAGGCCCTGGCCAACGACCACACCCAGAAAGGAGCCGAGGGTGCCCCTGGCTGAGACACGGGGTGCGTAACAGCAGGTGAATACACTGAGAGAGAAGAGAGGACCAAGCCGCCGGGGAACCCCACCCAGTCATTAGGGCCCCGACTCTATTCCCTTTCTGGACGGCCCGTCAGGGTCCCCACTCACTCGAGCAACAAGGCGGGTTTTCTTCCACGGAATTCTAGCTGCACGGAGGACGGACGGGGGACGGACGGGGGACAGACGGACGGATGGGGGACGGACGGACGGATGGGGGACGGACGGGGGATGGACGGGGGACAGATGGGGACGTATGGGGACGGACGGGGGACAGACGGACGGATGGGGGACGGATGGGGCGGAGGAGCCACCCACCGGCTCTCGTGCTCCCGGTCCTTCTCTCAGTGGGGGGGAGGGGGGAGGCTCTGGCGTTACAAACATCGACGCTGCAAACGCCGGGCTGAGCCCACCGGGGCTCACTGACCAGCGAAGCCCCCGGGGAATGAGGGGGGCCTGTGGGCAGCCCCGCCCACGAAGCTTCCGCCAAAGACCAGCCCAACGCAGCCCGGCCTTGGCCTCCACTTCCAGGAACCGGGGGACAGAGCGACGCCCAAGGAAGCGGGCAGCAGGGAGCGAGTGGCAGCCTGGCCGGCGACGGCCCTGCAGGAACGGCCCCACGGGGCTCCGGACGGGGCCGGGGCGGCCTGGCTTCCTCTGATCCCGGACGCCAGCGCCTGTGCTCGCGGCACCTCCCGGTCACAGAGCGCTTTCTCCGGCCCCGAAGGCCCATCCCTGGTGGCACGACCCCTCTCTCTCCAGGGCCAGGTGGGTGCCGGTCTGAGTGCCCTGCGCAGCCCTCAGCATCCCCCCAGACCCCCAACCCCCCAGATCCTGGGCCCCGGCTCCATGGGAGGGGTGGCGTGACAGGTTTCTGCCGCATCCGGTCCTTTAGACGGCAGCTCGTGTGCCGTCGGCCGTCACACGCAGGTGCCCGGGAAGTGCGGCCGCGACAGGAGGGTCTCGGGGCGCACGCTGACCCGCGGGGCCGCGGTGGCCGGTCCAGGCGGCTGAGCTGAGTGGACACAACTCCTCGTGGGGGTCCCGGGGACCGGAGCACGAGGAGGGCCCCACGCTCTTGCTCCCCAGTGCCCGTCAGACCCGCGGGTCCCGGTGGCCGGCAAGTGCAGCCCCAGCTCCGCCCCACACGCCCACACGCTGTGCCGGTGCAGGGCCGGTGCGGGTGACCGGGGCCACCTGCAGGTGACACCTGCCCAGGACCTGCCCTGCAGGCCGCCCGCGCCCCGGGGCTGGACGGGGTGATGAGCAGGAGGAGCGGGCCTGGCAGGGACATCCTGGCCGCCCTTATCTGCCCATCGTGGCCAAAGGTAGGCCCTTATCGGCCTCGATGGCCTCACTATCAAGTGGCTGTAAACAGACCGTCCTGGCTAGCTGTCCTCCAGCCCCGGGGGGCGGGGGGGGGGACCGGGGTAACAGCCCCATAAACAGATACACAGATGTCACCTGGCACCTGGCACAGTCAGCACCCACCCACCCCACCTTCGAACCTCCTAGAGCCGTGACCCCCACCCCACCCCCGAGCTGGCAAGGCCCGGGCTCGGCCCCCTCCCCTGCCCGTCAGAGCTCCGCGGCTGGGGCCACGGGAGAAACACTGACAGCCACGCACGCAGGAGAAACTCCCGGAAGGCCCAGGCCTGAGTCCGCGCCCCCGGCACACCGGCCAGCTGCAGCCCCGGGAACGGGGGACCACGGTGGCGCAGGCGGAGGGGACCTGAGGGATTCGCTGGGTGGGGGCCCGGGGTCCGCGGGGGCCCGACGTGCAGAGGGGGTGGCAGCAGGCATGGACACTGCGGCCCCGCCCCCTCCGCGGCCCTGCCTGTCTCCTGGGGCCAGCGGCTCCGAGAGGCGGGCCCTGCACAGAGGGGCCCTCCCGTGGGTGGGAGCACAGAACCCCAGCTTCCAAGTGAAGGCAGAGAGGGCAGGGCCAGCTCGCGTTCTAAAACTGTGGTTCGGGCCCAGCCGGCGCGGCTCAGCGGTTGAGCGTCGACCTCTGAACCAGGAGGTCAGGGTTCGATCCCTGGTCAGGGCACAGGCCCAGGTTGTGGGCTCCATCCCCAGTGGGGGGCGTGCAGGAGGCAGCCGATCTGTGATTCTCTCTCATCATTGATGTTTCTCTCTCTCTCTCACTCTCCGTTCCTCTCTGACATCAATAAAAATACATTAAAAATAAAAAACTTTGGTGCAAACTGAAATCTTTTTTGAGGTGAAAGGTCAAGGTGTGACGCTGGGAGATTGAGAGGCCGCGTCGCTCAGGGGCTGGGGGGCTGGGCCAAGGGGGCGGCCGAAAGCAGGCTCTCTGTTCTCTCTCCCTCTCTCCCTCCCCCATCTCTCCCTCCCTGTCTCCCCTCCCCCATCCCCCCCCTCTCTCTCTCTCACTGGTTCCCTCCCCCCTCCCCCGTCCTCCCCACAGGCAGTCCAGCTGCTGACCCAGGACACAGTGTGCAGTGTCCATGGGGACCTCGCTGCCAGGCCGCCCCCCCCACCTGCAGGACACACCTGCTTTTTGAGACAAACCAACCCCCCCAGAACCCCAGCCCCCCCACCCCACCCCAGAGTCTGGAAAAGGTGGCCCAGCCAGAGAACCCCACCTCCCTGCACCCCCCAGGCTGAGGGAGGGGAGAGGCTGAGGGAGGGGAGAGGCTGTGAGGGGGAGAGGCTGAGGGTGGGGACAGGCTGGGGGGGGGGGGAGTGCCCCAGTCCCCAGGGAGCACTGTGACAGCACATAATCCTGTTAAGATATTAATCCTCACTCAGCCGAGGCGGGCGAGGCGGCGGCTGAGATAAAGCCCCTGGGCAGTGATGAAAGTCCGGGCGCTGATACAGGGACCTTCGTGCTGATAAACCTGCCGGCAAAGGTCGGGTCGGGCCCCAGCCTTCGGGACAGCAGGCGGTCCCGGCCTCCGGGGCGGGGGGGGGGGGGGGGGGCCTAATCTCTCCCAGGCTGGAGACCCCCAGCCCGCCGCTTCCCCACCCGCCCAGGGCCGCGCAGTGGCCGGCCGGCCCGAGCGCGTCCTGTTCAGAGGACGCACTGCTGCTCGGGCTGAGGACAAGCAGGGTCCGTCGGGGCGTGGCCCTGGGTGGGACCTGTCATCCCCCCCGCGTTCCTTCCTTCACGCATCCGAGGCCACGACACGCCTCCTGTGCGCCGGGCGCTGTGCGGCGGTCCGTTGGCACCAGATTGGGGAGGAGAACAGGGGGCAGGGACCCGCGCGGGCCTCAGGGACCAGCCCGCACGTGCCGCTGCCCAGCGGAGCCCGGGCCCAGAGCCGGGCAGCTGGGTCTTCCCGGCCCGGCCCCCCGCGTGGCTCCACGGCACGGGGCGCACTGCACCTGTGTACGTGGCAAACCTACCTGCCCTCAGGGACCCCATCGGCCCTGTCTCCAGGCTTCACGCCACCCACCTCTGCGGGACCAGCCCGGCCCACGTGGCTCAGGGGCTGAGCGTGGACCTAGGAACCAGGAGGTCACGGTTCGATTCCCGGTCAGGGCACAGGCCTGGGTGCGGGCTCCATCCCCAGTGGGGGCGTGCAGGAGGCAGCCGATCGATGGCTCTCTCTCGTCACTGATGCTTCTCTCCCTCCCCCTCTCCCTGCCTCTCTGACATCAACAAAAACGTATCTTTCCAAAAAGACCACCCAGGTGGGTGCCCAGCCCGGCCTCGCCCGGTGACGTGGGGCAGCCCCTCACTCATGCCCGTGCCCTCCTGCCAGCAGGTCAGCCACCGCCTGCACCAGCAGCCACCGCCACATCGCCTTGGGTCGGGTCCTGCTGAGAGTGCGGTCCCGCCCCAGGCAGCGCCCCCATCTTCGCTGGCTCGGGGCGGCCTCAGCTCAGGGCACCAGGGGGAGCGAGAATCCGAAAGAGGTGCAGCAAACCTGGGGTGAGGCAGAGGCCCAGGGGGGCACGTCCTTTTTTTTTTTGGTCCCATCGGCCAAGCCTCGCTGCAGAGAATGCTGGGAAATGTAGTCTTTCCCATTGGTGGCCATCTTCTTGTGAAGATGGTGGATTTTACGTTACATTTTATATTAGGTATTAGATTGTATTCGCATAAAATCCAGGCTCCCCTGTGGCCTGCCTCCCGGCTTCAGCCCGAGCGCGCCCCTCCTGCCCCTCGTCCATGGCCCTGCTCCTCCCGTGACCCCCCTCTGACCCCGTCACCCCAGCCTCCCTCGGGGGGAACTGGACGTCCCCCGAGTTGCTCCCTTCCCTTTGCTCCCACGGCACCACTGTGTCTGAGCCACGGCCACGGCCACGGCCACGGCCTGAGGACGGCACACCAACCCGCCGCCCAGCACCCAGCTCCCCTTCCCGCCTCCCGCCCTCCTCCTCCCCTGCCCGGGCGCCGGGGCCTGCTGACCCGCTCCGGGGCTACGGACGCGGATTGCACACGTGGCCTCGGCCCCGCCGGACCCGCGGCCTCCGCCATCACCCTCCAGGAGGCCCTGCCCACCGCCCTCCGGGTGCTGCCCGCGGACACCCCATCTGGTCTCCTGCTTCCTGTCCTGCTCATGTCCTCCTTCCACTGTGTCCCCCCAGGTGGACGGAGTCAGGAGCACGCCTGCCTCCCTCACGGCGGGGCCCCCAGAACTCAGAGCAGCTCCGTCAGGTCGGGAGGGGGTGAGTAACCAGTGTCACCCCAATAAATTCAATTTTTAAAAAGGGCGGTAAGTCCTCGCTGGTGTGGCTCAGTGAATAGAGCATCAGCCTGCGGACCAAAGGGTCCCAGGTTTGATTCCAGTCAAGGGCATTAAAAAAAAAAAAAAAAAGGTTGGTAGGGAGAGAGAGACAGAGATGGAAAGATAGGGAGAGAAGGGACATAAAGATAGAGAGAGAGAGAGACAGAGATAGAGAGAGAGAAAGATAGAGAGAGATAAAGACAGAGGGACAGAGACGAGATAGTCGCTGAACTGTGCCCCGACCAGGGCTCCTCCCCCCCCCCCCACCCATGAGCACAGGTGACAAGGGAACCCCTCTTCTGACCACCTGGCTGACGAGGCTGCCCATGCCCGCGCCTCCCTGAGGATCCACAGGGTGGCTCCGCCCGCCCCGTCCCAGGACACCCCTCACCCGGGCAGCAGCGAGGGGAGGAGGCCCTCCCCAGGCTGGGCTCCCCGTGGCCCTCGGCCCCCTGACCCTGGGAAGCTCCCCGCTCCGCCTGGCGCTGGCCCAGGCAGGCCCGAGGCCCACATACCCCACAGGCCTCCCCGAATTCCAGGCTGTAGCTCAGAGTGAGCAGGGCCCGGGAGAGAGCGGGTGGGGGCCAGGCCACCCGTGGAGGGGCCCCTCTGCTCTCTGATCCTGCGGGCCTGGCCCCCGCCCCTCCCGTGAGGACACACGCCCACGGGGGGAGGAGCGTGGGCAATAAAGGCAGGGGCCACGGGCCACGGGCCACGGAGAGCAGTCTCGTTCTCAAAGGCACACGGATCAGACGCCGTGACCCTGGGACTTTGCTCTGCTCCGTCCGCGGCAGGAGCACGCCCGGCACCGGCGCAGCAGACAACCCGCCATGAGCCGCCCGGCCGCCCTCCTGGCCGTGGCCGTGGCCCTGGCCGCCCTCCTCGCTCCGGGGGCGGGGAGGCCCGTCGCCCGGCAGGGCTCCCGGCACAAGCTGCTCCTGGTGTCCTTCGACGGCTTCCGCTGGGACTATGACCAGGACGTGGACACCCCCAACCTGGACGCCATGGCGCTGGACGGCGTGAAGGCGCGCTACATGACCCCCGCCTTCGTCACCATGACCAGCCCCTGCCACTTCACCCTGGTCACCGGTGAGTGCCGCCTGCGGGGGGGCCTGGGGGCGGCGGGAGCTGAGCAACCAGGGAGCAGGGTATGCACACAGCCCTGCCCCAGGGGCACCGTGCTGGGACGGAGGGGAGCCAGGAGGGGACGCTCGCTGGGGAGACAGCGTGGCCAGCAGCCTCAGCATTGGCGGGCGGTGAACAAACACGGCAGTGGTCTCTCTGGCAACGGTGACCACAGCCCGGGGGGCAACCCAGGAGGCCTTCCGGGAGGAGGTGAGTGTGGCCGGGACTCAGAGATGAGTCTGGGGCGCCAGCTTCATCTTTTCTTTTTTATTTTAAATCCCCACTCAAGGCAGGGGACACGGGACACGGACAAGGGTATTTTTCCATTGATTTTTAGGGAGAGTGGAAGAGAGAGGGAAAGAGAGAGAAACATCAATGTGAGAGAAACACATCGATTGGTTGCCTCCTGCACGAGCCCTGACCAGGGCCCAGGCCAGGGAGGAGCCTGCAACCGAGGTACGTGCCCTGGACAGGAATCGAACCCGGGACCCGTTGGTCCGCAGGCCGACGCTCTAGCCACTGAGCCACACCAGCTGGGGCTCCCTTTCATCTGAACCTAACGCATGCATCTGCCGTGACCCCGTGTGCAAACGGGATCGCCTCTGAGACGCTGGTGGCACGACTTTGGGGGACACTGTTCCGTGCAGACGGCTCGTCCTCACGCCAGCGTTTCTGTGACCACAGCCCCCGGCTCACACCGTCAGCACCAGCTGTCCCCCTGCCCGCCCCCTTCCCGCCTCACGTGTCCGGGTGCGAGGGAGAGCCGCGCACGCCCCTCACGGCCCGCCTCCCGGGCCCGAGCTCCCGTGTGCGTTCCCCACGCAACACGAACTGACAGGGTCCTCAGGGTCCCGCATCGGCTCATCCAGACACCGGCCTGGCTCTCTGCTAAGGCTGGTCCCCATCTATGTCATCAGTCCCCTCCCGAGAGCCACGCAGGTGCAACCAATCTTTTTTATTTTATTTTAATTATTGATTTCAGAGAGGAAGGGAGAGGGAGAGAAACATCCATGATGAGAGAGAATCATTGATCGGCTGCCTCCTGCACGCCCCCCACTGGGGATCGAGCCCGAAACCCCGGCATGTGCCCTTGACAGGAATCGAACCCGGGACCCTTCAGTCTGCAGGCCGACGCCCTATCCACTGAGCCACACTGGCTAGGGTCACACTGATCTTTTGCTAAAACCGATGAGGCTGCAAGCGATGCCTCCCATTGGGTCCTGCGGGGGCGTGGGGTGGGGCAGGGTGAGTTGGGCCACCGGGTCGGAGCGTGTGCCCGTGACCGTGACTGTGGTGACGGAGCCCCGCCCCGTTCCCTCCGCCTCCCCGCAGGCAAGTACATCGAGAACCACGGCGTGGTGCACAACATGTTCTACAACACCAGCAGCAAGCTCAAGCTGCCCTACCACGCCACGCTGGGCGTGCAGCGCTGGTGGGACAACGGCAGCGTGCCCATCTGGATCACCGCCCAGAGGCAGGTAATGCCCACGCGCCGCGGCCCCCGGGGGCCCAGGCCCCGGCGCAGAGGGGCGCGCAGTGTGGGACCCCGAGGGGCGCTGCACCCTCCCAGTCAGACAGGAAGCCGCCCCGTGGACCCTGTGGCATTTGGGGAGGGGTCGCACGGGGAAAGGACCCCACTCGACCCAAAGGCGTGTGACCACAAAACGGCTTTGTCCCCTTCCCCGCCCGCACCCCTCGCAGGCGGGGCAGCGAGATCCGAGGGGCGAAGGGAAAAAAGAGGAGCTGTCGTGTCAGCCCAGGAGTCCCATCGCCCCAAAATGTCCGGGGGGCTCCCTGGGGTGCAGCTCCTTGTCAATGATGTTCAGTGGAGGGCACCCCCCAAGTCTGAGCCCCCCCATGGCCATCGGGCCCCACGCCCCGGCCCCGCTCCCCCTCCCGCCCTGGCCCAGCCCCGAGGCTGAGAACTTGGCCTGGGGGGCAGCGCGGGAGGCGGCCAGGGGGAAGGTGGGTCTGTGTCAACAAAGCAGCAGGTGGTTGACGGAAGGACGGACAGACGGACGAGAGGGTGAAGGCTGGAAGTACAGAGTGGGGCACGGAGGAGGGGCCGACACTCCCGGGCGTGAACGTGGCAGGGAGGGGACGGGCCGCAGGCCGGAAGGAGGGCTCTCGGGCGGGCACCTGAGCCTCCGGAGCGCCCCGGGCCCCTGGCAGCGAGGACTCGCCTGTCGGGGCACAGGGTCTGTCGCTATCTCATGAGAGCGGAGTCCACCGCGCACCTGCTCCGCCTCCAGAGTCTCTGCCCACCGATAAGGAGGCCTCTCAGACAATGAGGCGGCGCGCCCGGCTGGCGTGGCGCAGCGGTGAGCGGCGACCCAGGAACCAGGAGGTCGCTGGCTCGATTCCTGGATTCCTGGTCAGGGCACATGCCCGGGTTATGGGCGCGACCCCCTGTGGGGAGTGTGCAGGAGGTGCCATTCGATGATGTTTCTCTCATTGATGTTTCCACCTCTATCCCTCTCCCTTTCGTTCTCTCTAAAAATTAATAAAAACATGCGTTTTTTAAAAGAAGTTCAGCCCTGACCGGTGTGGCTCAGTGGATAGAGCCTCGGCCTGCGGACCGAAGGGTCCCGGGTTCGATTCCGGTCCAGGGCATGTACCTTGGTTGCGGGCACATTCCCAGTAGGGGATGTGCAGGAGGCAGCTGATCAATGTTTCTCTCCCATCGATGTTTCTAACTCTCTATCCCTCTCCCTTCCTCTCTGTAAAAAATCAATAAAATATATATACTTTTTAAAAAAAGAATAAGTTCAGGGTTGCAGGATACAAAGTCAATATACAACAAATCAATTTAAATAAAAAGAAGATGACAAGGCTGGACTGCAGTAGGCGCGGGGAGAGGCGAGCGGGCAGACGCACGCCGGGCAGGGGCGCCCCGTGCCAGGGGCGGGGGACGCGAGGGGCAGCCGGCGGGGCTGTGTGTCACGGCTGCCTTCCCGCAGGGCCTGAAGGCCGGCTCCTTCTTCTTCCCCGGCGGCAACGTCACCTACCAAGGCACGGCCGTGACGCTGAGCCGCAAGGAGGGCGCCCTGCACAACTACAAGGACGAGGCGGAGTGGAGGGCCAACGTGGACACGGTGATGCGCTGGCTCACGCAGGAGGGCCTGGACCTGGTCACGCTCTACTTCGGGGAGCCCGACTCCACGGGCCACAGGTTCGGGCCCGAGTCCCCGGAGAGGAAGGCCATGGTGCGGCAGGTGGACCGGACGGTGGGCTACCTGCGCGACAGCATCCGGCGCAGCGGCCTGGAGCGCAGCCTCAACCTCGTGGTCACGTCCGACCACGGCATGAGCACCGTGCAAAAGGCCGGCGACCTGGTGGAGCTCCACCGGTTCCCCAACTTCACCTTCAAGGACGTCGAGTTCGAGCTGCTGGACTACGGCCCCAACGGGATGCTGCTCCCCAAGGAGGGGCGGCTGGAGCAGGTGTACGCGGCGCTCAGGGACGCGCACCCCCGGCTGCACGTGTACAAGAAGGAGGCCTTCCCCAAGTCCTTCCGCTACGCCGGCCACCCCCGGGTCACGCCGCTGCTCATGTACAGCGACCCGGGCTACGTCATTCACGGGGTGAGCGCCCGCGCGCACGGCGGGGGGGGGGTCTCTTCCCAGCCCTGTGGAGAGCACCCCCGTTTCCAGCTAGTCCCCAGTCTGAGGCCCATCGGCCACCAAAGGGACGCCGTCATCACGGCAACAGGTGTGCGTGCAGGGGCATGGGCGTGCATGTGTTTGTGTCGTGTCACATGTGCACGTGTGCTGGTGCACTGTGTGCTTATGTGTGCATGAGTGCCTATGTACGTGTTGTACATGTGTATGCATGCATGTATGTGTTTGCATACACGTGTGTTTACCTGCGTGTGTGCGCGTGCTTGCGTGTCTGTTTTGTGTACATGTGTGTGCTTGTGTACACCTGCATGTAGGGTAACGTGTAGGGAGATCAGCCATAAGAGTGACAGGGACCAGGCCGAGCGTGGATCCGCGCCCAACGCCCTCAGAGAGGCCAGGGCGGTGCTCAGAGAAGCGAGATGCGGGCGGGGGGGGGGGGGGGGGGCAGTGCTGGCGGAGCCGTGCGGCCCGGGCAGCCCCGCCTGCTTGCTGGGGCCCCGTTTATGTCACAGGGCCCTTGCAGAGGCGCCGGCTTTGGGCCACTGATCTTTTAAGGCTCAGAACCCCCCCCCCATGTCCGAACTCTTGGGGGCTCCTCTGCCCATGCTGCAGGGGGTGTTGGGGGCTGGGGGGCTGGCGGAGGGGGCGGAGGGCCGGGAGTCCCACGAGCACTCAGGGCCCCTCCCCCCGCAGAGGCTGAACGTGCAGTTCAACAACGGGGAGCACGGCTTCGACAACGGGGTGCTGGACATGAAGACCATCTTCCGGGCCGTGGGCCCCAGCTTCCGGCGGGGCCTGGAGGTGGAGCCCTTCGAGAGCGTCCACGTGTACGAGCTCCTGTGCAAGCTGCTGGGCATCGTGCCCGAGGCCAACGACGGGGACCCCAGCGTCCTGCTGCCCACGCTCACGTCCGAGGCCGTCGGGGGCCCCAGCACCCCATCGACCACGCTCACGTCCGAGGCCGTCGGGGGCCCCAGCACCCCATCGACCACAACCCACTCAGGTGAGGCCCCGCCCTCCGCCTGCCCCGTTGGCCCCAGTGGCTGCAGGCGGGGTGCCTGCCCCGGAACAGGTGCCCCAGCCACGCGGGCGCCGCCGCCTTCCCTGCCCCTGGCATTCCCCCCACAGCGTCCTCCGCACCTCGGCAGCATGGGAGGGGGAACAGGGGGCAGGAGCGAGTTCAAGATGCAAGACGGAGGACCAGGGGGTGTCGGCCCAGGGACAGGCCTTTTGGGGTGAAGGCCCTCCAGGCCCTGGTCCCAGGGAGCCCAGGCTCCTTCCTGGAGTCACCCTCTGCCAGCTCCCACCCCCAACCCCCCTGACCCGTCCCAGTGCAAAGGTCACCTGGGAGCTGGACCACAGGCGGGGGGGGGGATTGGCTAGATGAGGGGGAAGCTGGGGAGAGGAACAAAGGGGTGCCGAGAGGTGATTCAGGGGGCTCGTGGGCGGCTTCGGGAGGAGCTGGGGTGGTGACACGCCCCCGCGTCCCTCATGCGGGGCCTCCAACTCTCCACAGGGTCTGCCCCCCTGCCTGGCGGCTGCCCCCCCTTGATGACAGGCCTGCTGGTGGCTGCAGTTCTCCTGGCCAAGGTCGCATAGTGCCCATCGCTCAAGGTCAGGGCCCGGGAGGTGGAGGGAGAGTGGGACCCTGGCCCCCTGCAGACCTGGGCCCTGTCCCACCACAGAGAGGGGTCAGTCCTCGGCCCCGGGCCTGGAGCCGCTCTTTCGAATGATGTTACAGCCCCGTGTCTGCCCTGTGATGTCACAGCCCCCGTGTCTGCCCTGTGATGTCACAGCCCCGTGTCTGCCCTGTGATGTCACAGCCCCCGTGTCTGCCCTGTGATGTCACAGCCCCCGTGTCTGCCCTGTGATGTCACAGCCCCCGTGTCTGTCCTGTGATGTCACAGCCCCCTTATCTCTGCCCTGTGATGTCACAGCCCCCTTATCTCTGCCCTGTGATGTCACAGCCCCCTTATCTCTGCCCTGTGATGTCACAGCCCCTGTGTCTGCCCTGTGATGTCACAGCCCCCTTATCTCTGCCCTGTGATGTCACAGCCCCGTGTCTACCCTGTGATGTCACAGCCCCCGTGTCTGTCCTGTGATGTCACAGCCCCCGTGTCTGCCCTGTGATGTCACAGCCCCCGTGTCTGCCCTGTGATGTCACAGCCCCCGTGTCTGTCCTGTGATGTCACAGCCCCCTTGTCTGCCCTGTGATGTCACAGCCCCCGTGTCTGCCCTGTGATGTCACAGCCCCGTGTCTGTCCTGTGATGTCACAGCCCCCTTGTCTACCCTGTGATGTCACAGCCCCTGTGTCTGCCCTGTGATGTCACAGCCCCCTTATCTCTGCCCTGTGATGTCACAGCCCCGTGTCTGCCCTGTGATGTCACAGCCCCCGTGTCTGCCCTGTGATGTCACAGCCCGTGTCTGCCCTGTGATGTTACAGCCCGTGTCTGCCCTGTGATGTCACAGCCCCCGTGTCTGCCCTGTGATGTCACAGCCCGTGTCTGCCCTGTGATGTCACAGCCCCCTTATCTCTGCCCTGTGATGTCACAGCCCCCGTGTCTGCCCTGTGATGTCACAGCCCCCTTATCTCTGCCCTGTGATGTCACAGCCCCCGTGTCTGCCCTGTGATGTCACAGCCCCCTTATCTCTGCCCTGTGATGTCACAGCCCCCTTATCTCTGCCCTGTGATGTCACAGCCCCCATGTCTGCCCTGTGATGTCACAGCCCCCGTGTCTGCCCTGTGATGTCACAGCCCCCTTGTCTGCCCTGTGATGTCACAGCCCCTGTGTCTGCCCTGTGATGTCACAGCCCCCTTATCTCTGCCCTGTGATGTCACAGCCCCCGTGTCTGCCCTGTGATGTCACAGCCCCGTGTCTGTCCTGTGATGTCACAGCCCCCGTGTCTGCCCTGTGATGTCACAGCCCCCTTATCTCTGCCCTGTGATGTCACAGCCCCCTTATCTCTGCCCTGTGATGTCACAGCCCCCTTATCTCTGCCCTGTGATGTCACAGCCTTCTGGCCAGAGCGACACAAGTCATTCATTCTGAGAACGCAGTGGGGCCCGCTGGGTGTCGGGCTCCGTCTGGCTCTGTGGATGCGCAGTGAGCCCGGCATCTGCCCTGGGGAGCCAGGAGGGCGAGCAGACAAAGGAAACAGTGGCCTAGAGGACTGGGCATGGGGGGGGGGGGGCACAGGGCCGCGCCAGGGTCTGACGTGGTGACTAAATGGGCCCATACACGGGGCAGGAGCGCGGGTAGGGACAGGTACTGCCAGTTCGGAGGTCACCCCGAGGTCGGGGCGGCACACTTGGGTGGCAGGGTAAGGAGGGCAAATGAACCGATTCCGATGGCGTTAAGGGGCGGGCCTTCGAGGTGTGAGGTGGGTGGAGTGGAGGACAAAGGAAATGGGCCTGAAGGCTGGGGGGCGGGGGGGGGGCGGTGCCTAGCCCGTGAAGGACGGGGCATCTGAGCCGTGCGGAGGTCGGGGACAGAGACAGAGGGCTGGGCCCGCACGCCTGATTCCCCGCCCGCCCGCCCCAAATGCCTCCATCTCCTCAGCGACCCGTCCTCACCCCCACCCCTCCCACCATCTCTGCCAGGAAGCCTCCGCAGCTGCCCCTCGCGGTGAGGACGGACACCACGGACCTGTCTCCTCAGCTGACCAGAGACGGCGCTCCGCGTGCCTCAGTGTCCCCACAGCCCGGCCCGTGCTCGTCGTTACGGCGCGGGCAGACCGGCCCCTGCCCAGGCTGAGGTTCTGCGAACGCACAGGCCCAGGCCCGCTAGGTCCACGGCCCAGACCGTCACCTCCCCCCTCCCCCTTCCCCCCCTCCTCCCTCCTCCCTCCTCCCCTTCCCTCCTCCCCCCTCCCACCTCCCCCCTCCCCCTTCCCCCCCTCCTCCCTCCGCAGAACCCTTCCCAGAGCGGTGCCTCTGTCTGCGGCCACGTGGGGGCGCGCGGGAGCCCCGCTCGGGAAGGTACTAACCCTGTCCTGGACGGCGGGCCGCAGCCTCCAGCCCCCGAGGGGGCCAGGCAGGCAGGGGGAGGCGTTGCCCCTCGAGCTCTGGTCCCCATCGGGGCTGGCCGGCTGCTGCTCCGGGCGCAGTCACGCGAGGGCACTGCCCATGGGACAAAGGACACGCCTGGGCCTTAGAAGTCACCGGGCCAGCGTGGGTGCGACTCCTCCCCGAAGCCTGCCGGGGTCTCAGCCTTGCCGGCGTCTCAGCCTTGCCGGCGCCCCGTGTGGAATAAACTCCCAACTCCTTGGGACGATCATAAACGCGGGGACCCATTCATTCTGGCTGGGGAGGGGGCCTGGGGGGCCCTCCGGGACAGGTGGTCACGGTGTGGGCCTCACACTGAAAAGAAAAGGGTTGGGGGGGCGAGAGGGCTCCTGTGACAAGATGGGGAGCGAGAACCTCCAAGCCACGTCGTTCCGTTAAAACACGGCCGATAGCAGCGCCCTGTTGGCGGGGAGGGGAGACGTGCGTGTGAGCGCCTGCGTGAGCGTGGGGGGCGACGAGGATGGACACAGCCCTGGGGACTCTCAGGAAGGGTGGGCACTGCCTGTCTCCCAGGGGAGCGGGGGGCCAGGCCAGGACCTGAAGGGACACTGTCCAGCCCCTCGTCACCCAGACCACGGACGCTGAGCCACTGCAAGGCGTGGGCTCCGAGTCAGCCCAGCTCCTGCCCCGCCTGTCCCCCCACAGTGGGCTCCCCAGGACCTGCCTGCTCACCTGTGACTCCCTCCTCCCGCCTGGGCCTCTGGGAGCTCCATCCGGTCTCTGGATGCACCCACCCTCCCCGCACAGCGGTCTCACCAGCAGCCGCAGCTCCTGGGCCCTCACCCGAGGTTTGCTGGAAGCGCCGCCCCACGCCCACTGCCTGCAGCCAAACCCCGGCACCCAGGCCCGCCGCCCGCCGGCTCCTGCCCGAGGACGGCCTCCTGTCCTTACCTGGTGGCGGGGCAGGCGATGTCTCTGTCACCCACCTCCCAGGTGTGGTGAGCCCTCACGGGTGCCGGAGCAGCCAAAACGGCCCCAGGTCCCCACAAGGCACCCAGCCGTCCGCCGCCAGGAGCCCACAGGCCGGGTCTGCGTGGCCTCCCTCTTGATTGGCTTTTCAAACAGAAAGAGAGAGAACCTGGTCCGTCCCACACCTCACAGTGACCCCTAAAGTCCCATGGGTCGAGGGGCCTGAGCCGGCTTCGGGCTGCGTGGCTGTGAGGGCAGCAGGCACGCGGGCCGCCCCCCTGACCCCCTCCAGCGCTCCGTGGTGTGGCTCAGGGCCTGCGGCCCCGGCAGGCTGCTGACGGCTCTGGGCCCCCTCACCTGAGCATCGGGCTAGCGGCACCTGCCTCCCACCTGGGCCGCGAGGAGAGCAGTGAACAGCCTCAGCCCTGAGCCCGGGGCGGGGAGGCCCTCAGCTCTGTTGGGGAGCCACACGGAGATGGGTCCTGGTGAGGAAGCCGCACCCCTCCCTCTCCTCCCCCGCCCACCCCCCCCCCCCCAGCCCGTTTCTCCAGCAGAGTCTCTGGTCCGAGATCCTAGGCCTTGAGCGCCGCCCGGTGCAGCCCCAGGCCCAGAGCCCAGAGCCCTTGGGCGGCTGCCGGGACGCAAGGTGCCCTCTGCATTGTGTCTGTGTCCATCAGCACCCTCAGGTCTGGGCAAGTGCGAGGACTGTCCATTTCCTCCTGTTATTTCAAAATTAACTCAGGTCAAAGCCTGGCCAGTGTGGCTCCGTGGTTGAGTGTTGACCTCTGAACCAGGAGGTCACGGTTCCATTCCCGGTCAGGGCACAGGCCCGGGTTGCGAGTTCGATCCCAGTGTGGGGCGTGCAGGAGGCAGTCGATCAATAATTCTCTCTCATCATGGATGTTTCTCTCTCTCTCCCTCTGCTTCCTCTCTGAGATCAATAAAAACGTATTTTAAAACAACAACAACAACAAAAACAAGTTGCGTTGAAGAAAAATGGTGTCTGACCACCTGACAGAACGGATCCAGGAGGCCGGGCAGGAACCGGTGGAGGCTGCCCACAGCCTGGCTGCCTCCTCTCCTTCCCGGCGGTGGGGCCCTGGAAGCTTCTGGAAGGCACTCCCTCTGGGGCTGACCCTGTGGTCCCAGGGCCCGGCACCCTTCCCAGCCCGGTCAGGGGAGCTCGGGGCGGGCAGCCTGAGGGCCGGCGCTGCAAGGACCCGTCCGGTCCGAAGGTCACGGCGCTCCCGCCCGGACAGCGGGGTCTGGAGAGCCGCAGCCCCGCCTCGCTGGCCCAGGTCCGCCCCGGCCGGCACCTCCTGCGAGGCGGGGTGCCCCGGGCTGGGACCCCTCTGTCAGGAGGCCCGTCCCCTCAGAGCAGCCCCGCAGCATGCCAGCCCAGATCCGCGGTGGACGGCTCCCCTCGCAGAAACCGGTTCTCACGCTGCGGGGCCAGAAGCCTGGCAGCGGGTGTGGGCGGCCGTGCCCCCTCCGAGCACCCACAGGCGGCCTTCCACCGCCCCCCGCAAAGCCGGCCCTGCGGGACGACAGGGCGAGGTCAGCGCCACGGCAGCCACGCGGGGCAGCCCACGCGGCCGCCCCGTCCTCCAGCTCTGCTTCTCTTGTTTTGTTTTTTTTTGTTTGTTTTTTGGGGGGGTGATAGCTTTCCACAATAAAACACACCGTTTCAAACACTGGTCCCCGGTTTGGTCAGCGCATGCGGCCACGCAGCCCCGCAGCCCCGCTATGAAGTGTGAGAAGGCGGGAGACGGTGAGGGGACGGCGGAGGGTCCCCTCCTGTGACCGGCCACGGTCGCGGAGCACACGCGCCTTCAAACAGAAGCCAGTGCTAGACCGTGCGTTTCCAGACGTGTTTCCAGGCATCGATGTTGGCCAGCGCAGCGCCCTTTGTGTGTCGCTGTGTAACCTGGTTTGAACGTCACCTGTCTGTCTGCCGCGGCCGGAAAGCAAGCTGCTGCCCGGCCGCCCCGAGTGGACGCGAAGGGAAGCCCCGGTGGCGAGGGAACTGGGCAGCGCAGGCCGGGCGTGTCCTGCCCACAGGCCCAGGCCACCTCCCTCAGTGCCCCCCGCGACCCCCTCCGCCCCCGCCCCCGCCCCCCACTCAGGCAGCCACTGGCCTGCTCCCTGGGTCTGCGCTTTCCTAGAATTCCTCAGAAACGGAAGCATCTATCGCCGGCCGGCGGGGCTCAGGGGTTGGGCATCGACCTCTGAGCCAGGAGGTCACGGTTCGGTTCCCGGTCAGGGCACAGGCCCGGGTTGCGGCTCGATCCCCAGTGGGGGGCGTGCAGGAGGCAGTGGATCCATGATGCTCTCTCATCATTGCTGTTTCTCTCTCTCTCTCTCTCCTCTCTCTTCCTCTCTGAAATCAATAAAAAATACACATTTAATAGGAAAAGGATGTGCATCCTCCGGACTGTGGCTCAGCCAAAAGCGGCAGGCTGGCTGGGAAGCAGACCCGCCGTCCGTGCGCTGGGCGGCTCTCTGCCGGCTCCCCGGCCTCAGGAGCAGCCGCTGAGGAAGGCGTGCGCAGCGCTGGCGTTTGGCTCCGAGGGGACTCGCCGTGGAGCCGAGAGCCGAGAGCCAGGCCTCCCTGCTGCAGCCACAGGCTCACCCACGGGGCCAGGGCCACGGAGGCCGCGCCATCGCCTGTGGCCCGAGGCACAGCCGGCACGCCTGTGAGCGTGGACCCGACGGCCACTTGGAGGAACGGCTTCGCTCCGATTTCAGAACGAGGTGAAGTGTGAGTTACTCCTACGTTTGTGGAGATAACGCATTCCACACTGAAAGGCCCTCACCGCCTGCAGCCACGCAGCTGTGGGACGCAGGATCACCGAAACCCGCCCCGCGTCCAGCACGTCCGGCACCGCTCTCCACCGCTCCGCACTCCCAGCGCGGCGGGGAAAGTGGGGGCAGAGTCAACCCTGCTGACCGGGGGTGGGGGGAGGGGGGGAGTAGATTGGTGCAGCCCCTGGGGGGGGGGGGAGGCTGGCAACCAGTCACAGCAAGAGGAGACCCCGTACCCTTTAACAGGTACCCAGTGCTGCCCCCCGGTGCGGGCCCGGCGCAGGTGCAGAGGGAGACTCTGTCCCCGAGCTGCTTTTGGTGAAAAAGCTGCCACCAGGGCCCGGCCGGAGCGGCTCCGCGGCTGAGCGTCGACCTATGAACTAGGGGGTCACGGTTTGGATCCCGGTCAGGGCACAGGCAGGGGTGCGGGCTGGATCCCCAGGAGGCAGCCCATCAGTGACTCTCTCTCATCAGTGATATTTCTAACTCTCTCTCTCCCTCTCCCTTCCTCTCTGAAGTCAATAAAAAATACATTTTTTTTAAAAAACTGCACCCGGGGGCTGATCCGATTACCAACGTGCCACCTGTGAAATAAAGCTTGTGATGCTGGTCTCCACACCGTGAAGGGCGTGGCCGGCCGGCTGGGTTTCCGCCTCCGATCAGCAACACTCCTCGCCCTCCCTGCCCCCAGGACCCCAGGGCCTCCAAGGTGTGCAGGTCTTTAGGGCCGAGCCGTCCCAGGCGCTGAGCCTACCGAGCGCCCAGCCCCACCCCACCAGGCACCCGTGGGAACCGCCAGGAACACGCTCCGTGGCCGGAGGCCACGCAGTGCTCCTTCGCCTCCTCCGTACACCGAGGCTGGGACAGGCTGCCCCTCGCCAGAATGGCCCAAACCGTGCCGGCTGCACCCAGCCCCCGGGCTCCTGGGTCTGGCTCCGGGGTCGGCATCCGGGGGGTCTATGTGCCCCGGGAGGTCTCAGGCAAACCGGGAGCTGAGACCTCGTGCAAGCACTCTGCGTGCTTACCGTCACCTGCCCACTGCGGGTCCCACGGGTAGCGTTTCCCCGTGACACGCACAGAACGGGCGGCACGGAGCACACCTCCCTCCTGCCGACCTGCAGGCGCCTGGCGGGGACACGTCAACACGTCACAGACTAAAGACTGCGACGTGCTGCTCGTCCGGCCTTCATCCCGGGCCGGCCTGGGGACGGCCTGCAGCGACGGGGCGGTGTTTGCAGGGACCCTCCGCCCGCTGAGGCTGTGCCGGGAGAGGGGCTGAGGCTGTGCCGGGAGAGGGGCTGAGGCTGTGCCGGGAGAGGGGCTGAGGCTGTGCCGGGAGAGGGGCTGAGGCTGTGCCGGGAGAGGGGCTGAGGCTGTGCCGGGAGAGGGGCTGAGGCTGTGCCGGGAGAGGGGCTGAGGCTGTGCCGGGAGAGGGGCTGAGGCTGTGCCGGGAGAGGGGCTGAGGCTGTGCCGGGAGAGCGGCTGGAGCTGCTTAGGGCTCCAGACCGAAGGCAGGGCCGGCTTCATCGCGGCTCCTGGCTCTTCCGCTGACTCGGGAGGGGCACCGTCCAGTCCTTTCTTTAATTTTTTTTTTTTTAACCTCGGTCGTATGTTCGATTTTCAGTCGACTCGAGCAGCATGAACATGCTTACTTCAGACAGCGATGACCTACCATTTGCATGGAAAGCGGCATCGAGTGGAGCGTTTAGCCTGAATGTACCCCGTTTGCCCGGACTCTGAATCGTTTCTGTGCATTTTAAAATGCTGGCACACGTGACAGAGCACGAGTGGACGTGAGGGCGGACTATTCCTGTTCCGGGGTCACTTAGTGACTGCATTCCTGTTGCTTACAGTATGTTTAGGGTGTATCCCTTGCGTTCCTATAAACCGGTCCTGTCTGGTATGTGACCACCAGCTACATGCGGCTATTTAAAGGTGAACTGACTTGAGAGGGGGTGGAGGGAGAAGGGGGAAGAGAGAGAGAGACACTGATGTGAAAGAGAAACATCAGTGGGCTGCCTCCCGCACGCCCGCCCCGGGATTGCCCCGGAACCTGGGGAAGCGCCCTGACCCAGAATCAAACCACCACCTTGGGCTCCAGGCTTGTTTTTAAGGCATGAATCCCCCTCTTTATCGGATCATTTCATTCCACTGAAATCGGCCGCATTTGTTTCTCCAAATAAATTACCCAAACGTTCTTTTGGCCCAAGTGAGTCTCACAGCTGGCCCGATGCCGCGAATGGCAGGTGAAGGGCAGGCTGGCCGGCGCGGGCCGTTCCGGGCCACCGGTTCTGTGTGTGTGTGTGTGTGTGTGTCACGGGGAAACATCACCCCACGGGCCCGCAGTGCTCAGGTGTCAGAACCCGGGGAACAGGAAGCAGTGAGGAGCTTGCACGAGGTCTCAGCTTGCGGCTACGCCTCCCTAGAAACTGACCCCTCTCCCCAAATGGGTTAGGACCAACTTCTAGAAAAACCGCTTCCTTAGGGGGAAAGAGAATTCCCTTTACAAAGCTTGATTTTCTTTAAGAAAGACGAGTGTCCAGGATACGATGTGTCCCCAAGAGGAAACTGCCAGGCAAAGCCTCATCGGTCCTCCCCCAGCCAGGAGTGCGAGCTGCCCAGCTCTTCGCCCCTGAACAGCGAGGACGCTCCGGCCTCGCCCACATCTCGTGGAGCTGGGGACCAGAAGAGCTGGGGAGAGGCCGCAGGCAGCTCTCTCCACCCCAGGGGGCAGGTTTCACCCCCAAAACCAGGGTTCCTCCCCAGTGAGCAATCCTTCCCCCCAGCCCCACCCCAAGCGGACTTTCCTTCCCCCCACCTCCTTCCCAAGCCACACCGGAGTTTGCAAAGGTGACCCCAGGTCTCTCCAGCACATCAGTTGAGGGGAACCTATTTAGCCAAATAAACTGGAAAACATGCCGGAATAGAACAGGGCCTCCGGCCGCGCCCCATGTCCCACAGGCCTTTCGGTTAAAGCAAAACACACCTCCTGCAGGACCCTTTACAAACCCGGCCCTAATGATCAAACCCTATCGGGACGCAGCCTCCTGCAACGAGAAACGAGATTTTCATTTGCTCAACAGAGAGAGGACTTCGCAGCTGCGTTCGAGGAAGACACAAAACCAGAAAGTGAATTTTCACCGAGTTACACGGCGTGGATGCGGGGGCGGGGGCGGGGGCACCGCCGGCTCATCTGCTCCATTCACGTCTGACTTCCTCTGACGCAAGAGCTACATGACTTCAGGGGGCATTGCTCATGGAGCACGGATCTTAACAGCAGGAAATAAAAGGGTCGCCTCCACCGAGGGCCCCAAAAGGGACTCCAGGCCACCCCACTTCTGAAACGCGGTCCCACCTTCTTTCTGCCGCGGGCAACTGATCCAAAAGGTACATATTTCCAAATCCTGGCGGGCCCGACCGTGACTCAGTCCTCGGTTACAGCCACCGCCCGGAACCTCGCGCCCAGTCCCCACATCCACCTCAAAATCGTGAAACAAATCCAGGTGCCCCTCCCGTCCTCCTACGCGCGCCCCAAAACGCGGGGCTTGGCTCCACTCCGCGAGGCTTAGAGTAAGAACACAGCAGCTCGCGCTCTCCGTGGATGCATTTTCCTCTCTCGCCTTTGGGAGGAGGGGGCGGCTCCGTTTTTGCAGCTCCCCCAGCTCCCATTCCTTCCCGCTCCCCCACCCCCGCACCACCCCCTGCGGCCCTTTCGCTCCCGCGCAAAGCAGGACGAGTGCCGAGACCTGGAGTCCTAGTGCCCAAAGGCGGAGGTCCCGTGGAGCTTGGCGCGCCCGCAGCAGCGCCCCTCGCAGGCGGGGGCAGGAAGCGGCCCGCGTGCTCCGTCCGCACTTCCCCCTTCGGGCCAGAACAATGGCTTTTTTCCTGGAAAACCCCGTTAGGAGGCGGTCGGGCGCGTCCCGGGGGCCAAGCAGGACTCAGCAGGCGACTTCCCGGGTCCGAAGCCCCGCGGCGCACCCCGCCCCCGCCCGAGCGCAGTGCCCCGGCCGCGCCCAGGGGTTCCCGCGCAAGGGGGTCCGGCCAGCCCGGCCCAGCCCCGGCGCCCGCGCGGACCCCGGCCGCGGGCACGAGGCCGAGCTCGCCGCGAACAATGCGCGCCCCGCCCCCGCCCCGCCCCCGCGCGCTCATTGGCCGGCGCCGGATTGGCCGGCCCGCGGGGCGGGGCGGGGCGCGGCGCCGTGGGGGGCGCGGCGGCGCTGCGCGTGCGCGGGGCGGGCCCTGCGTGGGCGGGGGCGGCGCTTTGTGTGCGGCGGCGGCGGGCGCGCGGCGGAGCGGCGGTGCGGGAGCGGCGGGCGCCGCGGAGGGGGACGCGCGGGCGCGGCAGCATGGAGGAGCTGAGCAGCGTGGGCGAGCAGGTCTTCGCCGCCGAGTGCATCCTGAGCAAGCGGCTCCGCAAGGTGCGTGCGGCCCGGCCGGCCCTGCTCGGCCCGCGCCCCCCTCCCTCCCGCGCGCCCGCCCGCTCACGCGCCCCTCTCTCCCCGCAGGGCAAGCTGGAGTACCTGGTCAAGTGGCGCGGCTGGTCTTCCAAGTGAGTCCCCAACAACGCGAGGCCGCCTTCCCGCCCGGGCCCCTCGGCCCCGGGGAGAGGGAGGACCCTCGGCGCCACGGAGTTGGCGGGAGGGGGGGAGGGTCTGCGCACAGCGCGGGAAGTTCGCGGGGTCCGGCGGGCTCCTCCAGCCTGCGGGGAGGGGGCGCCCCGGCTGCCAGGGGGAGCCCTTTGTTTACAAACCCGGAGAGCGCGGAGCTGGCGGCTTCCCCTCGGGTCGCGGCCCAGCCCCGCTCCCTGCGCCCCCGGCCGCCTTTCCCGGAGCCCGGCCCGCTTCCTCCCGCGCCCATTTGTTGCTTGCGCTCCTGCCCGCCTCCGCCCCCCGTGGACGTGAGCCCCCCTCCTCCCGTCCGTCTCCCCGCTGTAACCTGAGCTGCCTATTGATGAGTGTAGGGCTTCCTTTTTTTTTTTTTTTCGTGGGAGGGAGGGGACCCGGCATTCCCTGAGGGGGCTCTGTTTACAGTCGCTCGCGCAGACCCATTTCCCCTTCCTCCCCGGACCGCACGTTTCTCTGCTTCCCTCTCCCGGTGCCTGGCCCGCGCTTGCCTGGGCGCCAGCCGCGTTGTTTTTAATCTTGGGGCCGCGCCTCCCGCCCCCGCCTCTGGACAGCCTTCCCTCCCGGCTCGGGCTGCGGGCCAGGGTTTGGGGGCTCTCTCCAGCGTTTGGTTTCCTCCCGTGGGGAGACCCAGTCCTCTGGAGGCGCGTGTTCATGGGGGGGTTGGAGTAGCAGTTTCCCCTGGAGCTTCAAGGTGAGCTGCTGGCCTCGGAACCCCAGTTTCCAGGAGCGCACCCTGGACACGAGTGGGACCTTTCTTGGGGTCCTCCGGGACCCTGCCGGCCGCAGGGATTGCCTGCTTTCTGAAGGGGCTGCTGCGTGACTACGACCTGCGACCTGCTCTCTGCTTTTCCAGGCACAACAGCTGGGAGCCCGAGGAGAACATCCTGGACCCGCGGCTGCTGCTGGCCTTCCAGAAGAAGTGAGGATTGGGGGGGGGGGGCGGGCCTGCCACACGGGCCTCCTGGGCGTTGCCGGCCCTCCAGGGGTCCCACAGCAGCTGTCCCGGGCTCCCTGCTGCCATCCCCATGGCTGGCTGGACGGGGAGCAAACTGTCCGCCCACCGGTGCCGGGTCTGCCCCTAAGGAGCCCAGCCCAGTCAGGGCTGCTGAGAGCCAGACCTGCCGGGAGGAACGGTCTCGATTCCTTCACGAAAAGTATTGCCTTTTCTGTTGAGAAATTTGCAAACAGGGCTGATGAAGGCTAGGACGGCGGGCTTGCTGTAACAATACAGACCCGGCCTCCCCCCCCCCCCCCCCCACGAGGGTGCCATTGAGCAGGAGTAGGTCAGAGGGGGAGCAGAGCACACAGCCGTGGCGGGGGGCAGGCCTGCCGTGGGGCCTGCGCTGGTGCGTCTGCCCAGAGCGTTTCCTTTTCTCCGGGCTGCAGAGCGCACTGCCGAGTGCGTGGTGCTGAGCGCGTGGTACCGAGTGCGTGGTGCTGAGCGCGTGGTACCGAGAGAACGCACTGGCGGCAGCCGCCTGGCCAGTTTGGGCCGAATTCGCTTCTGTGGTTCTAGGTGCCATTTCTATGTTTGGGTGGGAGCCTTGGGTTAGAGAGGCCTTGAGCTGCTGAGGGGAGGGGTGGGGAGAGGCCGGCGATGGGTGGCCACCCCCACCCGGCAGGAGAGCCCAGAGGTGCTGTGAGGAGCACACTGGACAGGGAAGGTGTGGGCGGGGGGGAGGGGGGGGCCTGTCGATGGAGGCAGATCGATTAGCTGCTCCACAGCTGTCCCTGCCGGCGTCCAGCCGGACGTGTGGGGAGGAGAAACAGGTGAGCGGAGGCTGGCCCGCCTGCCTTTGGGGAGCCGTGACTCGGGTCCCAGAGCCGAGAGGGAGCGTCCACCCACCAGAGAGCCCGCGGCCCTGGCTGCCCTTCTCCTTGTGGTCCAGCCGGAGGAACCGGGTCGGCGGGCAGGGTCCCTAGGAGATGGGGCTGTCGGATACCCAAGAGGCCCGAGAGGTAAAGCGGGTGGTCTGGGCTACATCCTGGGACGGTGGGTGCGCTTCCTCCCGGAAATGGGGGGGAGGTCCCGCTGGAGGCGGGAGCGCGCCGTGAGGTAGGAGACCGTCGGAGCGCCCGCTCGTCCGGTGCTAACTGGATTCTGGAAGGGTCACCTGCCGGGCCCCGGTGAGGTGCCGTCGGCCCATTTCAGTTACCGGGAAGCCCTCCAGATAGAGCCTCTGGGGGCGGGGAGCCTGAAACACACGCTCTCTCTCGAGGGGCTGGGAGGCATCTCTTGTCCCGTGGCCCTGAGTCGGGCGGGGAGGGGGCTGGTTGAAGGCGCCCCATGGCTTCGAGCTCGGCCTGTGGAATCCTGGAACCACGGGTCTTAGGAAGGGGAGGCAGCGGGACTGCGCCAGGGCACTGGCCCCGGGAGACCGAGTGCGGAGCCAGACCAGAGCCGTGGCTCTCTGCCCCTCAGACCTGGAGGTTTGGGGGTGGGGGGGTACTGGGGGCAGGCCCGCACTCGGCCTGGACTCCAGTTTGAAATGAGGGGATTGGACCATGTGACCACAACGGCTCCTCGTGGCATTCTGGAATTCTCCGGAACATTCTGCCTGCAGAGAGGCTGCGTCAGGCGTGTTGTAAGTGGAGTCGGAGAGACCAAACCTGCTCGCATGCCAGGTTTGCTTGGCGCTCTCACTTGGCTTTGCCCGACGCCAGTGAAGTGGAGGGACGTGCAGACGTCACGGCGCTGCAGGGGGCTGGACCCCCCACCCCCCGTGACACTGCTGAGCCACCACGGCCGGGCTGGAGTGGCGGGGGTGTTTGAAGCCGGGCGGTTCCGGGACCCTGATGGGTGATTCTCTCCAGGGAACAGGAGAAGGAGGTTCAGAACCGGAAGAAAGGCAAGCGGCCCCGGGGCAGGCCGCGGAAGCTCACGGTGATGTCCTCCTGCGGCCGGCACGCCAAGCTCAAGGTGGGTGGCCCAGGCTGCTCTGGCTGCTCGCCTCCCGGCGCTGGGTGGGGTGCCGTGCAGGCAGGAGGGCAGAGGGGGGGGTTTCCCTGGCCTCCCGGCTTCTGTGGGGTCACAGCAAGCGCAGGCTCCTGAGCTTTATTTTGTTTCATGGGTTTTTAGAGAAAGTAGAAGGGAGGTGGGGAGACAGAGAGAGAGAGAGAGACGCATTGATTGGTTCCTGCACAGGCCCCGACGGGGGCCAGGGATCGAGTCACAACCAGCTACGGGCCCTTGACCAGAATCGAACCCAGGGCCCTTCGGTCCTTAGGCCAACGCTCTGTCCTCTGAGCCAGGCCAGCCAGCGCCTTTTTCTGCTTTTAACTCGCTCCCCCCGATCCCCTCTAGTCTGGAAGCGACAGGAGGTGCTGGCTTCAGCGTGTCTGAGACCCCTGGGGGGAGCGTGTGTTCTGAAACCCGGGACCAGGCCCCAAAGGGTGACCCCTCCCCTGGGTCTCGGCAGGAACCGGACGCCGCCTCCAAGTGCAAGTCCAGCAGCTCCTCCTCGTCCTCCACGTCCTCCTCCTCGTCCTCTGATGAAGAGGGGGACAGCGACCTAGACGCCAAGAGGGGCCCCCGCGGCCGGGAGACCCACCCGGTGCCTCAGAAGAAGGCGCAGATCCTGGTGGCCAAGCCCGAGCTGAAGGACCCCATCCGGAAGAAGCGCGGCCGCAAGCCGCTGCCCCCGGAGCAGAAGGCAGCCCGGAGGCCGGTGAACCTGGCCCGGGTGCTGAAGACCGCCAGGAAGGACCTGGGGGCGCCGGCCAGCAAGCTGCCCCCTCCGCTCAGCGCCCCCGTGGCCGGCCTGGCGGCCCTGAAGGCCCACGCCAAGGAGGCCTGCGGCGGCCCCAGCAGCCTGGCCACCCCCGAGAGCCTGGCCAGCCTGATGAAGGGCATGGCCGGCAGCCCCAGCCGCGGCGGCATCAGCTGGCAGAGCTCCATCGTGCACTACATGAACCGCGTGAGCCAGAGCCAGGCCCAGGCCGCCGGCCGGCTGGCGCTCAAGGCCCCGGCCGCCGGCAAGTGCGGCCTCGGGCTGGACCTCAAGGTGAGGACGCAGAAGGGCGAGCTGGGGTTCAGTCCCCCAGGAAGCAAACTCCCAAAGGCCCCCGGCAGTGGGGTGATGGAGCCGAAGGGGGGGGCTGGGGGGCCCCCCCACGCCCACAGTGGCAGCAAGGTCCCTGCCGGTTGCCTGGGCCCTCAGCCTGCGCCCACCCAGGAGCTGAGCCTCCAGGTCTTGGACTTACAGAGCGTCAAGAACGGCATGCCGGGCGTGGGCATGGTTGCCCGCCACGCCACGGCCGCCAAGGGTGTCCCTGCCACGGTGGCCAGCACTGGGAAGGGCGCCGGGGCCGGTCCCACCGGGGGCAACGGGGCTGGCATGCTGGCCGACACCGGCAAGAGTGAGAAGCTGGCCCCGCGGGCTGCCGCTCTGCCCGCCCCTGCGGGGAAGAGGGACTGCGGCAAGGGCGGCGCGGCCCCCGGAGGGCAGGAGGGGCCTGGGGCCCTGGGCAAAGCGGCCGCGCTGTCCGAGATGAGCACCGGCGAGGAGAACAGTAGCTCCGACTCGGACCCGGACTCGGCCTCGCTGCCCGGCGCCAAGCAAAACCTGTCCGTGTCGGTGCAGACCAGCCAGGACTGGAAGCCCACCCGCAGCCTCATCGAGCACGTCTTTGTCACGGATGTCACCGCCAACCTCGTCACGGTCACCGTGAAGGAGTCCCCCACCAGCGTGGGCTTCTTCAACCTGCGGCACTACTGACCCCGTGGCCGCCGCCCGCCTACACGCCAGGCCACTCCAGGGCAGGCAAACGGGCCGGGTCGTACCTCGATGCCTTGCTGGGGCCCGGCCGCCCCGTTCCTACCTCGGCCTTCGCTTCCCTTTGGCCTCAGGAAGTCTGGGCATACCTGCAGCTCGAGCCAAATCTCGGAACCGCCCTCCTGGCTGTGGTGACGGCTCCCGGTTCCCAGGGGCACGGTTGTTCCAGGAGGGAACTTCTGGGCCAGCGTGGCTGTTGGGGGGGGGGGCGGGGGGCAGGGCCTGGAGGACCACACCAGGGCAGGCAGACCAAGATGGGGGGCAGGGGCCTTGCTGCCAGAACCCCGCCCCCCCCCCGCCCCCAGAACTGTGCCTGAGCTGTTAGAGGTGAGGGGACTTCATCTCAGTCACTGTCCCCTCCCCTGATAGCTGAGGGCTGTGGCCTTGATGTGAAGGGCAGGTCTTGGAGGGGGGCTGAGCTGCTGCACCTGAAGAGCCAGCCTCCGGGTTCCAGGGGCAGGAGGAGAGGGTGTCGCTCCGGCTGCCTGCCTTCCTGCCATCTGTGCCAGGACCACCCAGTCCTCATCTCAGCCCCACAGACTGCCGGGCCTGCTGGTTGTGCGGGAGCCTCTCCGCCGTCCCGCCCATGGAGAGGCCCATCATCCCTGACAATCCCCCCACCTCCGGGGGCCCCGTGTCCTTCCCAGCGGAGACGCTGGCTGCCTGCCGGTGCATTTGGGAAGTGGGACAAAATCAGAGCGGCCCGCCAGGCGGAGGCCCGGGGGGGAGGCTGCCCTGTGTGGGTTCCCACCCGCCATGCAATTGCTGTCCTGGACGCGGGGGAGAGGTGGGCCAGCTGGGGCGTCACCGGGTCGGTAATGCCAAAAAAAGTGGGCTTTGGGGGACTCCGGTTTTTATTTCCGTGATTGGTTAAGTCAGCCAGCGGGCCCTGACTGCATGGGGGGGGGGGGTGCCACACCTCCACCCCCTTCCCCACTCCCAGCCCCCGCCCTCCATGCCAAATAGGACATGGGGCTTCTTTGTAGCCAAATCTGTTTGAACTGAGTGCCTTTGGGGACAGCCTATGTCCAGGACCCCATTGAGTCCCCGACCGCCAGGCTGAAACTGGGAAGTGGGCGGTGAAGGGAGACTTGTCCGCTGCCTGCCCAGGCCGGGGAGGAAGCTGCCCCAGCGTAGACTGGGCCTCTGGCTCCAGCCTCCCCTGCTGTCCCCGGGTGTGGTCACAGGGTTCCTCCCCCACAGAGGAGCCGCTGCCTCAGAGGCTGCAGAGCCAGGCCGGCCGCCGCCCCTCTGAGCCCGGGGCGCCCGCAGCCCCAGCAGCCAGCTCTCCAGACCCGACGTGGTGCCTTTCTGTTTACCAGCTATTTCAATCCCAAAGTTTGACCCTGTAAACGCCTTGCTCCCGGCCACTTTGCCTTGCTGTGTGGTGTGTGTGTGTCGGGGTGCTGTGACCCCAAGCAGTGTGCGTGTGAGTGGGCCCAGGTGCTCTGAGCTGGTCCCATGTTTACCAGTTAATAAAGGCCGTCCTGTTTTACTTGCTGCTATGTGCGTGTGTGCATCCGGGCATCGGCCACGCGTCCATCGTGAGATTTCCTTGTTCCGCAGCGGCTCCTGCCACACTGCATTGAATGGGTGTTTCCGTCCTGTCCCGTCTTGGCTTCTGTGAGTGGGTGGGAAGCAGTAGCCGGCCTGCCCTCCTCCAGGGGGGTGGGCATATTTTTATACGTATATTTTTGGTACCAAAAAGAAGGCTCCTGTTTTGGTTACACTCGAAACTCAGACCTGACTTCAGAGGGCTTGGGCCTCGCTAGAGGTTCCATTGGGGGGAAGGCCAGCGCTATGGGCCAGTGCCAGTCACTGGCTTGATTTGTGTTTTTTAATTAAAAGAAAAAGCCAAATTATTTGTGTATACCACTTCTAATTGCTTTACACATGGCTGTTCGCTTTCTTAAAAGAGAACAAAAGTGGGTATGTTACTTCCCTGGGAAACCTAGGTCTTGATTGAAACAGGACAGCAGCCCAGTCCCCAAATGCAAACAGGACCAACCAGCTGAAGGGAATGCCTCCCCCAGGAAGCCCACCAGGGTTTGGAGGGCGGGGTGAGCGCCAGGGAAAGGTAGTGCCTCGATGGCCAGGTCTTTGCTCACGTGCATCTAAAAATTCTGTGCATTTTCTAGTAATTTTGGAAAACAACACTAGCAATAGGTTGCAGGGGGTTTTTTTAGACGGATGTTAATTTATTTTGCAGGGGGAAGACATTCGCCCATGTGTCCGACCTTTGCCTTTTCACTTAGTATATCAATAAACAATTTTTTTTTTTTTTACTTATTACCCTGTTGTGTGTCGTGAGTGGTGCCTGGGAACACGTGTCTTCACTTGCCCCTTCTTGAGGCAAAATCCTCCAACAGGGCGGAATAGAAGGAGGGGGATCCGGGGCTCGGGAAGGCGTGGCCACCTTTCTGGGGTGCAGAAAGATTTTTTCTAAGCAAAGGTGTGGGCCCGATTACACCAGTGAGTTCCTGTACCAGCGTTTCACAGAGCGCGGTTTGGCATCCCAGGGGACGGGGATGCAGAGCACAACCAGGGTCCGGGGTGAGGGTTGCGACCGGCCTCCGGCGCTGGAGGCCTGGCGCTGGGGTAGCTCCATAAACTCACTCTGACCTCCCAGAAACAGCCCCGCTCCGCCCCTCCCCCCAGCACCCAGAGATGCTGCCGTGGGGACCCCGCCACACGGGTAACACTTTAAAGGGACACGGCGATAACATGCGGGGGAGCTGCTGCGAGGCCCTGCGTCTGCCGGGCTGTGGAGGCCCGACCCCGGCCCCCGGCAGAGGGTTTGCTTCCTGCAGAACCTTCCGGGGCACCGCGGCCTGAGTTCGTTCCTGCCTCTGCCTCCGGGGAGAACTGGCGCCCTGGGAAGCAAAGAGGAGCCGGGCCTGCCTGTGGGCGCCCCTGGTTTGGGGCAGAGGCCTGGATGCTTTCCTTCAGGGGGTTCCCCCTGCAGCTAGAAGGGCACCCCAGCCCGCGAATTTGAAATCGATTCTGCCCTGGAGGCGGCTGGCTGGCTTTGGTTCCGCCTCCTGAGGCTGGAGCAGGTTTGTGTTGGGGGCGGTGGGCTGGGACCACCCTAGCGTCCTGTCCTGGGGCGTGGCGAGCTGCAGAGGGGGAGGGAGGACGGGGAGCCGGTGTCACTCTCTCTCTCTCTCACTCACTCTCTCACACACACACACACACACACACACACACACCCCGGTGGCGAGCCGGGCTTTCCTGGGAGGCATTTACACGGAGCCTCGGACGGACCCACCGTGCGGGCCAAGGTCCACCCCCGCCTTCGTTACTTTGCGCTGCCGAGTTTACGGCAAATCCACCGCTTCCCAGGAGAATGGGCTGGGTCGCCAAGGGGCCCCCCTGGCCTGAGGGCTGCGCCCGGAGCCCCCAGGTCCGAAGGCGCACGTCCAGGCTCCTGGCCGGGGATCCGGCGGCTGGACACCGCGTTCCCTCCATCCTCGCGCTCGGAGACCTGGGGTGGGGGGGAGGCGGTCCCAGCTCCCTTCGCGACCCCGAGAGGCAGGGGCCGCCCCGGAGAGGGGCGAAGGCCATCGCCTCTAGAGGGCGCGCGCGTCCCGCCAAGAGGAGGCCGCCGGCGCTCCGGGCGCGCGGGGCAAGTTCCCAGCTCCCGGCTCCGAGCTGCCCGCGGGAGCCGAATGGCACGACCCGCGCCCCGACCGCCCGAGCGCGCCCCCAGCTGCCCCTGTTTCCAAGTCTCGGCCCCCTTCCCGGGGTCCAGGCCCCGAGGCTGGGCGCCGCTGTGGAGCACCGAGGAGCCTGCGCCTCCGTCTCGCACTCCAGCCCCGTCCAGGGCCCCCTCCGGGCGGGGAAACTTCTCGGTGAGAAGGAGACATCGGGGTGCGAGCCCCCAAAGTGCTGGGCAGGACTGCGGGCCGTGGGGTCTTCCTTTGCACAGCACAGGGCCTCGAAGGGGATCCGAACGTCCAAGGAGCAGAGAAACGGAAAAGCCGTCCGCCGTCCGGCTCAGCCGGTGTGGCCGGGCCGGCCCTGCCCTCGGGGCGCAGGGGAGCGTCGGGCGGGAGGCGGCCCCGCGGCGGGGCCTCCACACCCGGGGCCTTCCTGGAGATTCCGCCCAGGGGACGAAACCCGAGTGAGGAGCTCCCGGTCCCAGCGAAGGTCGGGGTGGCCAACCAGCCGGGAAGGGGGCGGAGGGGCGCCCACCGCGCCGCCCCAACACCCGGCGGCCACGCGGGAGGGCGTTTTGGCGGAGCGGCGGGGCCGTGGCTTGGGGGTGACCTTCGGAGCCGCCCGCTCCACTCCCGCCCGCTGACTGCCCCGCGGGCGCGGCCGGCACAGCCCAAGGGCGCTCGCCGCCCCGCGCCCCGCAGCCCCCAGCCCGCCGCTCCCCGCCTCCCGGGGCCTCCCACGCAGGTCACAGAACTGGGGCGGGAGGGGAGGAGAGCTCCCCGACTTGTTGGCCGAGAGATCAGAGGAGACACGCCCCTCCCTTCGCGCCGGGCCAGGGCTCCTGGATCCGCGCTCGCTCTCGGGGCGCCGTCTGCGGGGCTGGGGTGGACTGGGTTCCATGCGACGGCCACTTTGGGGATCCTGAGAGCGGCTGTCCTGTGCGGGTTTCACGACCCCGCCCCCACTGCGGCCAGGAAGGCCCGGAACCCCGACCCCCAACCCTGCGATCCGGTCCCTCCCGGTTCCGCCCCCCAAGAAGGCCGGGGCGGGGAGCGCGCGGCAGCTCCGGGTTCACTAATCACATCAGTTCGCTCTGCGCCGCTCCGAGCAGCCAGTTGCCTAGCAATACCCGCGAATTCAATTCCTCAATCAATAGGCGAGAGGCCTGCATTTCGGGGAGAGCAGTCGAGGCTGGGAGGAGGGGGGGCAGGTCCCACGACAGGACTGGGAGTGCGCCCCGGACCACAGCGGCAGGGAACTCAGGCCTGGGGGCGGGGGGACCGGCAACATGGGGCCTGGGGGTGGAACTCGGTGGGGGAGACCCGACACAGGAAAGGGGTACCCTCCCGGGGTCCCCGAGTTCTGCTGGGTCCCAGAGAAGTGCACTAGGTAGGCGAGGGAAGCCGAGACCCCCTCCTCCCGCTCCCTCCCAAGCCCACCTCTCTCCCCGTAGCTGGAGTTCCCCAGGTGAAGGGCCTTTGGAAGGGGGATCCCCCTGGGCTGCTGGGGGCGAGAGTGGGGGGAGGACTGAGAGGAGGGCGGGTCCGGGTGCGTCTGCCCCAGTGGGTGGGGGGAGGGGGGAGGAATAAAGCGGAGACATCTCTATTTACAAAGTATATATTTAATCACGTAAAAAGCGGCATTGGATACAGACAGACACTCACGACCGCAGAAGGGCAGAAGGTAGATACCGAAGCTTCACTCTTGAGCGGAGGCCGAGGTCCATCCAAGATTTGCACGAACCTCAGAATTCCACAAACCCGACCCGCACCAGTCCCGGGCGGTTGCAGGCCACCAGCCACGTGCCCTGCCCTGCCTGCCCCGTCCCCACGTCAGCGTCGCCAGAGCAAGCGAGGGAGACACACGGCCACGGACAGACGGAGGGACAAAGGCGCGGGGGCAGAGCCAGGGTAGCCTGGGGAGGGGGGAGGAAGGCGCGCAGGCAGCCGGAAGGGAGGAGGAGGAGGGAGAGGGAGGAGGGGAGAGGGACGGCGGACAGGCGGACAGGCAGGTAAGACCCGCGTCCCGACCTCCTGTCCACTCGGGTGCAGACAGGTCCCTCCAATGAAGTCTCGTCTGGACACAGATACACTCAGTCCACGCAGGGCGCTGCTTATACAAAGTCTGAAAGGCCAGTTTACAAACGTGAGCAGATAAAAATCCCCATCCTCGGGGCTTCTTTATAGGCGCAGCTTAATATCCAGAAACAAACAAAATCGTGTCATACACTGTTCCACTCTCTCCACCCCCTCTCTCTGAAGGCGAGGAAGTCCGGAGGGGGGAGAGGCTGCGGCGCAGGAGGTGGGACTACCCAGTGCGGAGGGCCGCGAGGCTGGGGTTCCCGCCCTGTCCCCCCAGCGAGAAGCTCCCCCTCAGCCCCGGCTCCCCGCCCCGCTCGCCCCGAGTCTGTGCTTCCTCCAGCGCGCCCCTCCCTCGATGAGCGCTGAGAAGTTGGGTCTCCGCTGGCCCTTTAAGGGCGGGGGAGGCGGGGAGGCCGCAGGGTCCGTCTGCGAAGGGGGAGAGGGGGCAGATTTGTGCTTTTGAGTCGAGTTCTGCGGGGTTGGGGCTCGCGTTCTGCGTCCGTGGAGCGCAGCGTGCTCGCGAGCCGGCGGGGCGGGGGCGTCCGGGACCCGCCGCCGCGCACGGCCTCCCCCGCCGGGGCGCCTCTTCCCCAGCTCCCGCTCCTCCCTCCCCTTTGGCGGAGTCTGAATGTTGAGTTCAAACAGAGAACGCCGCGAATCGAAAAGGACTATAAATTACAGCTTTTGCTTTTAAGGAGGCGGGGAGGTAAAGTGAAGTTCCGATGCGCATTCTTGGATGGAAACCTCGCCGCGCCCCTCCTTCCCCGGGCCCCGCCGCCGGAGCCGCCGGATGGGAGTCCTGCCCGGCGCCCAGCCAGGGCCCGGACCCGCCACCGCGCCCGCAGCCAGGCCGGGGCCGGGGCGCGAAGCCCCGCTCCAGCCGCGCCTCCCTCCGTGGGTCCGCAGGGTGGGCCCGTCTGGCCGTGCGTCTGTCCGTCCCAGAGCTGGCGGCCCGCCCTCCGCGAGGGAGGCGAGTCCAACTCCTCCTGGGAACTGGGGGGCCCGGCTCTGCTCCCGAGAAGCTAGCAGACGCGAAAGGAAAAGTCCAACCCCAAACCCCGTGCTGGTGAAACCGTCTCCAGCTCTGGGCACGGACGCGCCATCCTCCCCGTCTGTCCTGGCATTTCGGGAATGTAAACAGATTCGCTGGGTTTCTGTTCTCTCTGCGGAGTAAGGAGAGGGAGGGAGGGAACTGGGCAGTTCTATCCGCGTGACACACACATACACACGATCCGATCTGCGTGAAGAACACACACATCCCCCGTAAAGTGCATTTCCTGGTGTGGCCCTGGGGGGACGTCGGCGGCTCCCCACCCACCCGCGACTTTTCACCTTCAAAATCACACATAAACAAAGTGATTCACGTTAATACTCCCGCTACCCCCCACTTCTTAATCTAAAAAAAAAAAAAAAAAATTTGGAAACACAGACTGACCCCACCCCCTATTTTCTGATTGGGGAGCCAATCTTTTGCTGGCCTGGCCGGCCAATGGGGAGAGAGAGAAAACCTGGGTCCCGCCTGGGTTCCAGGGGTCTGCCATGGGGCTGTGGGAAAAGGGAGGAGGGGCGAGGAGGGCCAGCTGAGTCCCTCCAGACACCACCAGAGGCCCAGTACCCAGGTCCCCAACCTCCCTAGTCCCGTGGGCAGCTGAGGGGCCCCTCCTGCCCCAAGGCAGCCTGCCTGCCCCAGCTACCCACACTGAGTCTGTCTCTCTCTCCTTGTTAAATAAAACAACTTCGAGAGTTGAAATATATATATTTAGATATTTTTTCTTAAATAACATATTTACATCTAATAGAAAATATAACTCTAGAAATAATCTTCCAACCAAAACTGATAGGGAGGAAGGAGGAATGAAGGGGTGGGCTGTGTGAAGTTGGGGGGAGGGGGGGAGCCCACAGGCTGCCTCCCACCCAGAAATAAAAAGCATTTACGCCAAGCTTGCGCTCTCACTCTCTCTCCTGCTCTCTGATCCGGGGATCACCCACCCAGCAATTCATCTTTTCTCTTTAAAAAAGCCTTGGTCCGTGTTACTTTCCTTGATGGTGACGGTCAAAAAGTTTGAGGTCACGTCGGTGACAACCACCTTCTCCAGGTTGGTCAGAGAAGGACTCCAGGACTCTTCCTCGGGGTCCCCCAGGATCCTGGCCACGGGGATCCTGGCGATGAGAGAGGGCCGTCCCCCCTGAGCCCCCATGTCCCGGTACAAGCCTCCCACAGCGCCGGGGGTGCCTGAGCCATGCCGGACCCGGGGGCCACCAGGGTCCAGGGCACTCTGGCCTTTGGCCTCCAGGAAAGCGGCCCTGTGCTTGATGACCCTGGCGGGAAAGGTGTCCACGGCCAGTTTGCCTGTGGCCTCGGCAGGGCCGGGGCTGGCCACCCCGCACTGGGCCAGGTCGGAGTCCTGCCTCCGGGCCAGCTGGATCACACTGTGGCCCGCTGGGAACTTTCCGGCCCCCGAGGAGGCGTCCTCCAGCTTCCTGTTCTTGAGGTAATCTCCCAGGCCATCGCCGGCCTCTCCCAAGGGCCTCTGCGAGGGGTCCAGGAGCTCCTTCCGGGGCTTGGGGCCTCTCTTCTTGGAGCTGTCCCCTGGCGAGCTGGGCTTGTCATCCACGCGGCTGGCGCCCCGATCACGCTCACGATCCCTCTCACGTTCCCTTTCCCTCTCTCGATCCCGGTCCCTGTCACGGTCCCGAGGGGGCTCCACGCGGCAGGTACTGCTGGTGCTGCTGCTGCTCCCGGGCGGGGACAGACCCATGTTCCGAAGGCCCTCTCGGGCTCGGGAAGTAGAAGCCAGGTCCTGGGGTGAGCGGCCAGGGTAAGGGATCCGGAGGCCCCGGGCAGAGTCGCTTCGGAACTCATAAGTCTTGGCCTTGGCCTTGGCCTGGGCCTACCGAGAGAGGCGGTGTCAGCAGTGGGCAGGGCCCTGCCCACACACCTCCCCAGGACCCCTCCTCCAGACAGCCTCTGGGTTTCCCCCTCAGAATTTCTGTATGGGTGGGGGTGGGGGTGGGGTGAGGGTGGGGGTGGGGCTTAGGGGTGGCAGTCTGGGGGAAGGGGTAGGGAGTCATCTGGGACCAGCCATTCGCAGCAAGCACACCTCCTGTATTTTACTATGTCTCTATTCGGGATGGCTGGGGGGTAGGAACTCTAGAATGGCTAAGGCCCTCCCGCAAGGCACCCCTTGGCACAGCCACTGACCTGGTCCACGGCCTGTCTGGGGGTTCCCTCCTAGATTACAAATAGACAAAGTGTGTGGACACCCCGTTGGTTCACCAGCCCTCAGGGTCAACACTGCGTCCACCACTGGACCAGGCCCCTACCTTGAGGAGGAAGGTTTTGGGTTTGGGTCCTCGCTTTTTGGGGCCGTAGAGCTCCATCTCTCGTTCCCTGGAGAAAGGGGGGGAAAGGTGAGCGTAAGGAATGAGACGGGATGGGGCTCCGCCGCTCCAGGCTGGAGAGAAGCCGCCTCCTTGTTTCTGAGGGAGAAGCGGAGGCTTGGAAGGGCCTGTACCTCTCCTCAAAGGCGGCGAGCAGGCGGGCATCCAGGATGTTTTCTTCGGGCTCCCATGTGCTGTACCTGGAGGGAGGCAGGGAGAAGGGGCGTGAGTGCCCGGACAGGGAGAGAGCAGCGGGGGTGTGTGTCTGTCTATAACTTTTCTCCTTGCATTGTGTTGTATTTCAACATAAAGGGGAAAAAGAGGAAGAAAGAAACCTCCTGAATAACAGCCTGGGGTTGAGCATTGCATATAACCTACTTACTTCTGCGACCAGCCCTTCCATTTCACGAGGTATTCCATGCGTCCCTGTGGATGCAAAGGGGGAAATGTGTGTGTGCACGGGAGCGATGCATGACGAGGACACAAGGAATACATGCAAAAAATGCATGCACCGAATGAATGCGTGAAATCCTGTCGCAAAAGACACGCGTCCACTGCATCGCCCCCTGCACGAAACGCTGCACAAAGTGCATGCACCGGCATTCACCCCCACCCCGCCCCCCACTCATGCAATCTGTGCATCGCTGCAAGTCTAAGGAAAGCGCTTGGGCTCAGAGCCGCCGCCGCCGCCGCCGCCACGGCCGCGGCCGCTGCTGGGACCTGGGGGAAGGGAAGCTGGGCTGCAGCAGGGGGAGGGAACCTGGGCCGGGAGGGGAGGGCTCGCCGGCCTCGGCTCCAGGCCCAGGGGCACCTACTTTCCGTATGCGCCGTTTCAGTAGGGCTTCGGCCGCGAACACCCGCTCCCCAACCGCTGAAAGCTCCATGTTGACTCGCCGCTTCCCCCCTTGGCTGCTTCCAGGAGCAGAAAAGCAGCAGCCAGCGCACGACAGACCATAATACTCTCCCGCTGACGTCAGTTCTCCTCCCCCTCCTGCGCGCTCGCTCCCTCCCCGCCTCCCGCCTGCTCTCCGCTCCCCCCTCCCGGGCCGCCCAGCGCTTCCTCCCGCCCCACGTGTTGCTAACGACGTTGCTAAAGCCGAGCGGACGGGGGCCTGCTCCCCCGCGCGCTGATTGGGCGAGCGCCGGACCACGCCCCTCTCCCTTTCTGCCCGCGTTGCTACGTGACCCGCGTTCCAATCGCCAGGGGGCGGAGTCCGAGGCAACTCCAGGGACTGAGCGCGCGGGGGTGGGGGCCGCCGCCGGAAGTGACGTCGCGGGGAGGGCGGCCCGGCTGCTGTCAGTCTGCCGGGCTGGCTAGAGGGGCCGTCCGCCCTGTGTCTCCGCCTGGGCCCCTTCCCCCTCCGCCAGGAGGTCCCTCCGGTGCTCCGGGTTCCCCACAGCTCTCGCCGGGACCCCCGCGGCCGTGTCAGCGAGGCCCCGCCCTCTCGGCAGACCCCCGCCCCACCCCACCCCCACGGCCCAGGCTCGCGCCCTCCCCTCCCCCCGTCGCTCGCGCCGCACAATGCACAATGCACAGGTGCTGGGGCGCCCCGGGCCGCGCCCGAACCCCGGGAGCCGGCGACGCGCCCCTCGCCCGCTTCTCCTCTCCGCCCCCTCCCCGTGAGCGCACACCCGACCTCCGGTCTCCATAGCAACGGCCTCCCCCGCCGCCGCCGGCCCCGTCCTGCTAACAAATCAATGTGCCTGTGTCTCTGTCTCCTGTCGCGCAGCCCTGCCCTCGGCCACCCTCCGGGCCCTGCGAGCCGGGCTGGGCTCCAGAGCTCGCCCCCAGCTCGGAGGCCGAAAGCAGACCCAGGAGGGACCCGCTGCTGCAGCCCGAGCCTTCCCGCGCCCCGGGACCCCGCGGAGGGACGTCGCGCGCCTTCTCCCGGCGTCCCCGACCCGTCCCCACGCCCGCAGCCACCTGCCCCTGCCGCCAGCCTCCGGTCCCAGTGTCGCCAGCCTCAGCTCAGCCGCCCCCGGCCCCGAGCCTGGATGTGCCGGGGGAGGGCCTCGACCACCAGGGCAGAGCCCAGAGCTTGGCTAGGATTGGAGCGTGGGGCCGGGGGTGCGTCCCGGTCCCCCTGGACCCGGGCGACCTGCGAGGGCTGAGTCACGCACTTCCTGTCCACGGCTCTTCCCGACGTGCGCGAATTCACTCGGCGAGAAAAGGCGAAGCGGGGAGTGGCGGGGCCCAGTGCGAGTGAAAGGAGAGGGGCTCTGGGGCGGAGACGGCGGGTCCCGGCTGGGGGGCCGGGGCCGGGCCGCGGGTGGCTCGCGTGTGCACACGAGCTCTTGCTCAGCCTGCGGTGACCGTGGCCCAAGTCTGGGCCCAGCTCTCCCCGACCCTCTCCTCTCACCGCCCCAGCGGCCAGGCACAGCTCTCGCTCCTGGGAACCCACGACTTAGTTAGAACATCGACGGTCAACTGGAGTGAGAGCGGGTTCCTTTGGAGAGCGATGAGGCGGGGAGAGAGACAGAGAGCAGAAGCAAGCCAAAGCCGGGCTCCGAGGAGCGGGACACCGGCGCCCCGTCCCGAGTGAGGTGCGCGCGGGCGGCGGGCGCAGCGCGGGCCCGGCCCCGGGGACAACCGGCTCTGAGCCCACCTTCCCGCTCCCTCCCCGCCCCCGCCCTGCAGACGCGGGGTTCCAGGGTTTGGTCCTGTTCCCAGACTTCCCCAGGCGGGAGCCGGGTCCGCAGCCTCCTCCCCCCGGGCCGCTCCGTCCTCAGCGACGGCGAGCGGGCGGCGCCCAGACCGCCCCGGCGACCCGCGCGGGGCGCCCGCTTGAGGCCGCCGACGGCCGTGTCCTCCATCATAAAAAGTCATTCCCGGTAACAAATAGTTTCGTTGGCCGGTGCCAGCGATACAGCTGTTTCTGTTTAAGCTTAAATACTTTCCAACAGTTTGGGCAGTAAAAATAAAGTCGGTCTCCGCCGCCTCGAAGTGTCTGGTTTCCCCGCCCCGAGAAAGCCCACCCTCCGCCCGGGCCGAGCCGTCTGCGCGCGCCGCGCGCCCCCTCCCGGAGTCCTCCGCCCGCCGGCACCGCGCGGGCCGCCCCAGCTCCTCGGGCTGCCTCCCGGGCCCCTCGGAGGCTGGAGGGAGGGCGCCACCCGAACCGGCTGAGGACCAGCCCCTGGGCCTGCGCCGCCGAGGGCCGCGGCTTCCCTGCGGACAGGGTTTCTGGAGCCCGGGCCCCGGAGAGTGCGTGTGCCGTTACCGCCCGGGCGCTCACCGGGCGCGCAGAGGTCGCCGGTTTCAGTTTCACGCTGAGAAAGTTCGCTCCCCTGCTCCCTCCCCGCGTTTCTCTTCTTTCCGTTTTTCTCTCCCTTCCTTCCTCCCTCTCTTTCTCTCTCTTTCTCTCTCTTCTCTCTCTCTCTCTCTCTCTCTCTCTCTCTCTCTCTCTCTCTCTCCACCTAAAAGCCTTGGAAGCTTCCAGTGGGGACCTGAAAACCCTGGCGCCGGCGCTCCTCGCCGGGCTCCGTCCTCCGGAGGGTCTGTAGACCCTTTTCCCGCTTCCCCGCCGCCCTTGCCGCCCGGGGGCGAACACGCTCGTTCTGAACCGGATCGTCGCTCGGAGGCGTTTCCGTTTGCAGACGTCGGGGATTCCTGCGGAGCCCGTCGCCGGGGCGGAACTGGATCCAGAAGGACCCAGGGGCAGAGCAGAACCCGAGAGAGAGCGACAGACCGGGCCGGTCCTGGTCGCAGCCAACCCAGTCCTTCCGGGAAGCGACCGCTGGCCGGTGGCGGGACGTCCCTCCCCCCCCCCCCCCCCCCGGGCCCCCAGCCGTCCTGGGAGAGCGGGGCCGCAGAGGCGGTGCACACAGGCCCGGGGTGGCCTGGACTCCCTCCCCGCTCAGCTCAGCGACTGAGAGGTAGCAATCCGAGAAACGGATTTGTGGACCGAGCACCGGAGCCGGGCCGCCCTGGGGGTGCGGAAGGGTGCCTGTCCGTGCCGGGAGAGGGCGCCAGCGTGGGACTCCCCACTTCTCACTGAACCCCTCTTCCCCCATCAGCATTCTCCACACCTCCCTTCTCTTTCCCGCGCACCCGCTTTCCTCCCTCGGAGCTGGACCCGCGACCTCCCGGTGCACCTCCTCGAGTAAAAACAGTTTCCGCCAACAGAAGCCCCTCCGGGCCAGGTCTCCGTGCGCCGCCTCTGCGGGAAATGAGGTAACTGCCCCAGGACTGGGCCCAGATGGCTGCAATTTGAGCGTCTTCGGGGGAGAAGGTGCGTGTGTTGGGGCAGGGGCCGGGGGAAGTGAAAGTGGACATCAAAAGCTCTCAGATCGCATTTTTAGGAAGGAAATTGTCAGCGATTCTCTCAGCAGCCTCCCTGCACCCCCTGGTTCTGGGAAGGAGCCCGGTGTCTCTGCACACGGAAATGCAGGCGCTGGCCCACCTGGGGCACCTGTCTCCTGAACCCCGGGGTCTCCTCTCTGATCCTGCACTCATGTTGGTGACTTGGGCACGCACCTTCGACTTCCTTTCCCGACCAAGGACCTCCAACCTGCTCCCGACGCCGGGAGCCTGCCCGAGCCATCGCCCGACCCTGGAAGGTGCCCAGACTGTGCTCCGTGCTCCGGCCTCATTCGCACCAGGGGCCATCTTAGGCCTCGGGGTACCCGCTGCCAAGGCACTCAGCCCGGGGGAGCAAGGCCGAAGGTTGGCCTCATCAGAGGGGCAGGCGGGACGGGGCAGCCCCGGTGAGGCGCTGGGCTCCTGGGTCGCCCGCCAGACCAGCAAGCCCCAGCGCATCCTCTCGCCCCAGGGGGAGGTCAGGCCTCGGCTCGTTCTTTGGGAGCGTTTCAACTCGGCGGCTTGGCGGGCGTCGGACCTGCTTGGTCTTGGCCACAGACGCGGGCAGATCTGGAACCCAACCGCGTGCCTCAGGCGTGTGGGCAGGCGGCTGTGAAGGGAGCACCCGTGGCTCCAAGGCGTGGCCGTGGGGCGGTGGCCTCGGCGCAGCTGCTGGGCCCGTGGCTGACTCGGAGCAGCTCTGGAGCCGGCCTGGCATCCTCTCACCCCAGCCGGACACCCACGGGTGCTGAGCGCCCACAGCTGGGGGGGCCACAGGGGTGACCCAGCACCCTGCAGAGACCCGGCCTGGGCAGGCTGGCCAGCGACTGCCCCGGAGGCTGCTGAGCTCTGGTCTGGGCTCCAGCTTCTACTTGGTCCCCGAGCAAGACGCGCCCCCTCTCCCGGCCACTTCCTCCTCCCCGGCAGGCATTCGGGCCATCCTTGTTAGAGACGCTGGGACTCCGCAGGTAGAAGGGCTGGCGGGTGGCAGGAACTTCCCACAAGCCCGCACTCACTCCACAGGGCGCGGGACCTTCCACGCCAGCCCCTGAAATCCTGGGACCCAGACCAAGCCCCTCTGGGCGTCCGCAGGAGGCATGGCGGCCCCTCCCAGGCAGACAGCCTTTCCCGAGCAGCTGTGTGGCGCCCGCCTTTCCCTGCATTTCCCCACGGAAGAGCCGCACCAACCAGGTGCGGTCCGGTCCGTCCTCCCCATTGCGTCGGTGAGCAAACTTTTCGGTGAGACGAAGTGTCCCAGCCAAGGGCACAGAGCAGGGCTTCTGCCGGGAGCCGGAGCCCAGCCCCTACCCCACCGCGGCTCTGCACCCAGCGGGCACTCCCGGTCCCGCGGGGCTTACAGGAGGACCCCCAGGGAAGAATCCCGGCGGCCCTGAAGCAGGCCGGGGTCATTGCCAGACCAGCAGCCCGGTCCTGCTCAGCAGGGGTGCTGTTGGCAACAAGGACGAGGCTGGAACCACGGTGGGGGCGGGATTCCAGGAGCCTTCACCCCCGGCGGGAGGCGGGAGGCGGGAAAGAGTCTTTGTTTCCTTCCTCACAGAGCTCAGTGGCTAAGCTGTGGGCTCTAGGACCAGCCTCGGGGCTCCAATCCACTTCATAGCCGTGTGCCCTTGTGCGAGTCACTTAACCACTCGGTGCCCCCGTCCCCGTGATGCTTTTCCAAAGGAAGGGTGACTGTGCTTGCCCGCGGTCGTCGACGGAGGGCTCCGAGGTGTGTAAGCACAGCCACACCGCAGGCACACTCACTATTCCGTCACCGTGTCGCCAGCAGCCGTGATCTGGGACCAGGTTAGGGGGTCTGGTTTGGGGGGAGTCCCGGGGAACCCAGTGTCAGCCTGTCCCTACTGCCCATGGGGGGCGCCCACGAAGAGGGAGCCGGTGCCGACCGCCCTGCACCGGGGGGGGGGGGGACGGACCGTGTGCTCCTCAGACACAGTCTAGACTGGCCCCTCAGGGCCTCTCCCCCGGGGAAGGTCCCACAGACAGGCACCCGCGGACCTCGCAGCCCCAGGGGGCGCACTGCGGGTGCCCTGCAGCTGTATGCCTGCGCCCATCCACCGCTCTCCCAGGAGGCCGCCTGGTGTTGCTTATGGAATGCGGGGAGGCACCCTTGGCCATGGAGAACCAGACAGGAGAACCAGTGCAGGACTGCACCCCGTGACTGTTCTGCCCAGTGAATGGGGTCCCGGCTTGGGTGGGCGCTCCATTTCTCTCGCCCCTGGAGATGGACTCAGACCCCACCGCCTAGACATAGCCGGGGAGGGACTGCAGAGACCAGGGAGGTGGGTGTGTGGCAGGGACACGTGGGTGGCCTAGGGGTCAGAGACAGGGCGCTATCAGAAACCCCGGGCCGGGATGCTCTCGGCTGTCGTCGGCCCATGACGGCAGCTGCGCTTCAAGAGGCCCGGGTGGAGAGCTTGGCCCCATCCTGTCTGCACGGACAGACCCTTGGCCTCCTCGCGGTCATTCCGCACAGCCCGCTGCGCCCTCCCCTCCCTCCCCTCCTCTCGCCTTACCCTCGGGGGAGGCGGGGAGCGGGCACCCTCCCAGGGAAGACGCCGAGGGAGGCTGAGCAAGTGCGGCTTGGAAGGGCGGACCCAGAGCCCCTGCTCAGCGGGGGCGCCTGGCTCTCTCGAGCCCCAGCTCCGCCGGCCTGGCCGGTCCGCTGGCCGCCTCCCTGTGCACCTCCCACAGGCTCTCCCGCCGGGAAGCTGCCGGGAAGCCTCGGCTCCGTCTCCCTGGCCGCCGCCCCCAAGCGGAAGGAATGGCAGTGGCTCTGCTGGGACTGCAGGGACCTCAGCAGGTTCTGAACCGGAGGCCCCGGCCGGCCGGTGCCTCTCCTCGCCCGGTGCTCCGCTGGGGAGAGCCGAGCCCAGTGTCTCCTGGGAGAGGCCAGAGCCGAGCGCCTGCCTGGTCCTTGGGGAAGGCGAGCCTGGGGGTGCCGGGAGGAGTCGGGGAGCAGAGGTGTCCGCCGGCCCGTGCGCCCCCCCGCGGGAGAGGGCAAAGCGGGGCCGCTGGGCGGGCGGCCGACCCTGGGGCCGACGTGCGGGAGTCCACGGAGAAACGGCGACGGCGCCCGGCAGGGTCCGGCCTCCTGGCGGCCGGTGGACTCCGGGAACCTCGGCGGCTCAGTGCCTTTCCGTCCATCTCCCCCCCCCCCCCCACACACACACACACACACGCGGTGCGTCCACGGCGCGCCCCAGCCTTGGTCCCAGGTGGGGGCGCTGTCTGGGGTCCGACCAGGCCCGGTCGGCGTCGAGGCTGCGCGGCCAAAGCGCGCCAGCTCCGCGCACGCCCAGAAGCCGCGTCGCCGGGACCGGGGCTGCCGGGAAGCGCGTGGCCGGCGGAGGCTCCGTCCGCGCGCAAGCGCCTCGCTGCCCCGGCCGATCCCGGGGCCGCCCGCCCCCTCGCGCGCGGGGAGGCTCAGACCCAGGGGGCGGGAGCAGGCGGGCCACGCGGGCCGGGACGCCCTCTCCGGAGAGCCGGGAGCCTCGTCTCCAGCGGAGGGCAGCCTCGGACCGGCCTCCCGGCCCTTCGCGGGGAACCCAAATCCGGGGCGCGCGGCGCCGTACTTACCCGCTCGGCCTCCTCCCGCCGCCTGCACGCGGGGCGCGGCCCAAGTCACCGTGCAAACCCGGGGTGTCCAGCTCCGCTCCCCGCACCTCCCAGTGCTCGCATTTGCATGGTGATGGCATCCGGCACGACGGCCGGGCGGGCTCAGCTCTCCCCGGTCCTGGAGCCCCGACGCGGGGCGCCCGCAGCAAACGCGGGCGCCGCAGGGGGGCTCCTGCCCAGGGCCGGGGAGAGGAGCTTAGAGTCGCGGGAATGGGACGTGCACGCGGAGTTTCTGGGTTTTCCAGTTCCAGCCTCGGAGTTTAGCTACTTTGGGGCCAAACGGGTGAAGGGCGGAGCCGCCCTGAGAGCGCCCCACGGACACCCCATTTATCACCCCTTCCGTTGGGGGAGGGTTGGGGGCCCCAAAAGCAGGGACAGCGCGGACTGGGTCCGGGGGTTTGGGAGGCGAACTCTGCAGGTGGCACGGGGCGGGGGGGTCCAGCTGGGACCCTCTGTGGATCAGGGGGCGCCCGCCCACCGCGCTGGGTCCCCGCTTGGCCCCTCGAGGGCTCCGAGCCCCATCCTCCGGCAGATGGCGGGGAGCCCTTCCCTGGCCCTCACCGCCCGACGGGGCAGCAGGAGTTTTCGGGGGTAAAGCCGGAAGCGGGGTGCCTGGGCGGCGGTGAGGGCATTGTGTGCAGCGAACATCACACATTAAAGGACCTTTTGGGTCTTTTCTTACATGAGGAGGAGTGGGAGGGAGACACCCACAGATAAATGTGGGGGTGCATGTGGCCCAGGATTGATCGAGGGCCACGTGCGGGGTGACGCTGGGCTCCAGAGGGTTTTCACAGCCGAATGGGTCCCCCTCAAAGCCACTGCCCCCCGCCCCGGGAAACCGTGCAGAGAGGGCGCAAAGGGTGGGCGGCGGACAAGACCCCCCATCTCTTCTGAAAGGATGAAAGGAGCGGGGCGCTGGGGCTGGGCACCGGAAGCCACCGTCCAGTAAAATAATCTTCAGTTCCTGTGGAAATTGCTGCCCCCGAGCCACCTGCAGTTGGCAGGAGGGGGGTACAGGGGAGGGCTGTTTCCGGGGGAGGAGGAGGGTTGGGGACTGGGGTGCGGAGAGGGTGTCTGGAGAGTGGGGGCTGCTGGGTGGGGCAGGGAGGCCTGGCTGCACCTCCCTCTGCCCTCTGGGCCCCTCCCGCCGCCTGTGGGGCAGTCTCCTTGCACACCCCCTCACCCTCCCTGGGGTGCAGCCCACCCCAGGGGCGTCACCTTATTTCTAGTGGCAGCTGTGATATTACAGCTTTTGGGGGGCTCCTCGGAAGGGCTCCCCTGAAACACCCCAGCTAGAAACGCATGCGGGGGAGTTGGGGTTCTTGGCCTCACAGTCCAGCTCCAGGCTCCAGCCTCAGTTTCCCCCTGAGCGATCGGAGCGGGGAGGGTGAGGAATAAATGGAAGAGGGCCCCCCCCCAGCCCTGCCCGGTCCCAAACCTCACAGGCTGCAGGGAAGGTCCCCGCCGGCCTCAGCCTGCCAGCCCCCCCCCCCCGCCATGCCGAGGGCTCAGGGACTGCCTCCCCCCTCGGAGAAGAGGGGTGAGACCGCTGGGGCCCAACCGCGTCTCCCCCTGAGGGGGCGCCATCCAGTTTGCAGGGGCCCGGCAATGGCAGCCTTTGCCCCAGAGCCCAGGCAACCGGCCGGCGCCAGTGGAACCCAGAGCAGCCCACGGGGGGACGGGGGAAGGAGGTGCTGCAGCCCCTTGGGGGGCGCCTGTGGGCGGGGGGTGGTGGTGTCCCTGGGCTCGGGTGCTGGGCTTTGGCCTCCAGGCTGTTGCAGCCCCGGTGCAGGGTGGTGGTAGGGGGTGAGCTTCTGCGGGGAAAGCCCAGTCAGCAGGAGGACAGCCCCCCCCCCCAGCACCCGTCCTGCCCGGGGTCTGAGGGAGGGTGGTGTCCATTGGAGACGGAGAAGGTGGGCGCAGGGGGTGGGGGCGCCGCAGGGTCCAGCTGGGCTTTAAAGGCACCTGGGCCACCTCTCTGCTGCCGGGTGAACTGGCAGCGACCTGGGGTGAGAGATCCAGGGGAGGGGAGGGCGTGGAGGGGGAGGGGAGGGAGGGTACAGTGGGGTAAGTGCAGGGAAGAGAAGGGCTGACAGACGGGTGGGGAGAGGCGGCTGGGGCTGACCTGGGCCTGGGGCAGAGCCTCCGCCCCCCTCACCTTCGCCGGTTGGGCACCCGGCCCACCCGCATCCCTGGGCTGTGCTCAGCCCTGTTGCTGCGCGGGGAGTCGGGGGACGCACCCTCAGCACCGCACTGCAGGGCCAGGCTCCCCCAGAAAGCCAGGGGCAGCTTCTGTCCCACTTTGTGGCCGACAGGCACACACAGGCACACACACATGCACACACACACACACACACACAGGCACACACACACACACACACACACACACCCCGCTACCTGCGTTTTTCCCCAAATCCGAGAACGGGGTCCAGGCTCCGTGTTGGGGGGGACAGTGCTTCTAGGCGCTGCGGGTTCAGGAGGGGGAGACCCTGGGCTTCTACCCTGGAGGCCCCTCCCCCATAGACTGCTGGGTCCTGGGTCCTCCTGGGGCAGCGGGGAGGATGGGGCCCGGGCGCCTGCCGGGAGCTGGGGGGCGCGGTTTCTGCCCTGGCTCAGGTGTGGGTGAGGTGCCCGCCTGGCAGGACACTGGGCCGGCGGTGGGCGCGGACACACGTCGCTGTCGTCCCACTGCGCTCTGCGGCTGCTGGCTGACCTCTCCCCCCTCCTCACCACGGCCTGAGGAGGAGGCTCGACCAACCACCTTACAGGCGGGGACACACTCAGGCGCCCAAGCAACGCGCCCGCCCCAGACCAAGTGCAGCTGCAGGACAGGGAGTGCCCGCCCAGGTCTGCCGTCCAGGAGCTGAGGGGCCTGGGAGGTGCCGGGCAGCTCTGGCGGGTGTGCGGCGGGGTCAGCAGGAGCCCGTCAGCCCCCCACGGGGGTTCTGGTGTGAGAGAGCCACCGCGTGTGTGTGTGTGTGTGTGTATGTGTGTGTGTGTGTGTGTGTGTGTGTGTGTGTGTGAGAGAGAGAGAGAGAGAGAGACACGGGCGGGGGGGGGGTGTCACTGGTTCTTGGACTCCCCGACTCTGGTGAGACCAGAAACCCGGCAGCTGGGGCCAGAGTGCTCGGAGGACAGTCCTCCCGCCTCCTCCCGGCCGCCTGGGCAGAGTGACCGGCCGGGTGGCGGTCACTGCCCTGAGCCAGCTCCAGGGGCGGGGCCGCAGCGGGCGGGCTGCGGGGAGATGCGGAGCAGTGGGTTGGGAATGAGAGATGGGTGGGGACTGCCCTGGCTGGCTGAGTTACCGTGGACAAGTCATCTCCTCCTCCCCGCTCCCTCAGCTTCTCCCCGTAAAACCATCAGCCGGAGCGGCAGCCTCAGAGCAGCCTGCCTGGCCTCCACACCCGTGCACTTGGGTGCATCCAGGCAGGGTTAGGGAGTACTTGTCACCACTGACAGCCAGCCGCCGGCCGGCAGCGCCGCGGGCACACAGAGCCCAGGTGGGTGGCATGGGGACGCCTAGCGAGCGCAGTGAACTCCTGTACCAGCCAGGCAGGCGCGGAGCTACCAAACACCCACGTAGGACGCCCAGGAAGGCGAGGGGCGACTCCCAGAGGAGCGCTGGGTGCCCAGACCTCCCCAGGCCCGCCCTCAGCTGGGGACCTTGAGGGGTCCTGCTCCCGGCGGCTGGAGGCGGAGCAGCGGGACTTCCCCGCACTTTCCATAGGTGGCATCGCGCTCCTGGAAATGGCGCTGCTGAGGGGCGCTCTCGGCGGCATCTTCAGACGCCGGGGGAGCCCAGGCAAGGCCTGCACAGCCCGGGCCAGAGAAGGCGCTGGGGGTGCCCGTGGAGAGTGGGGAGCAGGTTCTCCAGATTGGAGGGGGCACGGCTTCTCCAGGGCCTGCGCTGCTGCGCGCCGGGGTCTCTGGGAGCCCCCCCCCCGCCCTCCGCACACGGTAGAGGAGATGGCCTCTGCGCAGGGCAGTCGGGAGTGCTGGGTGGGCTCTGCCAGGCGGCAGCAGCAGCAACGTTCCCTGCACAGCGATTCTGTGCCACCCAGGGGGCTGGGCACGGCGCCAGCACAGAGCCCGAGGCTCCTCCCCACCCCAGGTCCTGGCCAGGGGCCACTCCGTGCCCAGAGCCCCATGGCAGGAGCCCAAACCTCTCTCCTGTTGGGCGAGGGGTCGGCCAGAAGTGGGGAGGGAGGAGCAAGCAGCAGCCCAGCAGCCGCGGATCCAGGACTTGGAGGTGAGGCCCAGCAGGAGCCCAGCTGGGCGCTGACTGCCGGGATGTCCTGGGCCTGCGTCCTGGGGCTGCACCCTGTGCCAACTGCCCTCTCCAAGGGACCCCTGCGGCCCTCCTCCTGCGCCCGATCCTGCGGGCAGAATCCCGCAGCTGCGCTGACGCCTGCCAGGCCTGTCACTGCCTGACATCCGGGAGCGCCGGACAGCGATGGCAGAGAGAGGCAGCGGCGACGCTTCTCACCTCTCCCTCTGCCGCCCGGCTGGCTCCAGGCTGCCGACGCCCGACCGGGCACGGTGCCCGCGGGTCCTCGCTGCCCCGTGAGCCCAGCCTGGGACCAGGGCCAGGCCTGGCGCCGAGGTGGTCGGAGGAATGGGGCACCGGCTCTCAGAGCGGCAGGATGGTCAGGCCCTGGAGCAGCAGGAGGGACCCTGAACCCCCAAGTCCCAGGCCAGGTCTCTCCTCCCCAGCCCCAGGCGTCGGGCTCGGTCTCTCCACATCCTGGGCCTTTGCTCAGACACAGCCGAGCCTCGCACACATTATTTTTTTTAAACAAAAGCAATTAGATTTCGATCCCGGCTCATTTGCATTGTCACCTCGGAAACAGTAGCGGGGAGCAGGACGGAAAGGGGGGGGGGGGGAGCCTGGCAGCAGTGGGTGACACCTCAGAGCGCCACAGCTGGCGCGGGCTGCGGTGGCGCGGCCACATCTGGGCCGGCCGCGCGGCCGCCGCGCCCCCTCCCAGCCGCGCCCGGGCCCGCGCGCCGCAGCCCACTCGGCGGCGCGCCCATCGATCGCGGGCCGCGGCGGCGCGCCGAGAACAAGGTATAGCCTGTATTTAGGTTCCTGCCCTTATATGGCGAGGAGCGCGAGCGCCCGCGGAGCGGCCGCACCATATAAGGGCACGCGGAGGGCGCCAGGCTGAGCTGGTGCGCGCTCATTGGTCCGCGCGTCTCTCGGCAACCGGCTCTCACGAGTGGAAACCAGCCAGCCGCCCCCGCCCGCTCCCCGCCCCCTCCCTTTCTCTCTCCCGCGGTGTCCCAGTCTCTAGCCGTGGCACCCCCCCTCCTTGCCTACCCCCATTTTTGCTTGCACCGTCTCCCCAAGTTTTCTCCCCCTCCCCCCCTCCGCGGTCGTCCCCCGCGCTGTCATTCCTCCCAGTCGGCCCGTCTTCCATCCCTTCGCGCACGCTCCCACTTCCACCCCACGCACCCCCTCCCCAAACCCTGCGAACCGCGGCGGAGGAGCGGGAAGGCCCGGATGCGGGAGGGGAGAGGGAGGCGGGGTGGGGTGGGTGGGGGTGGTGCATCGCTGCCGCAGTAGCCGCCGCAGCGCCAGGTCCCAGGCGTGCACGCACCAGGCTCGGGGAACGGTCCGAGGGTGCCCCCTCCGAGCCCCCTCCGTCACCTCCCCGCCCTCAAGGTAATCAGAGCAATTAGCCGCCAGAGAAGCGGCCTTCGGAGCCCGAGATGTGCCGAGCCACAAGCAGCCTTGGGTACCAGCACAGGACCATTTCCCAAGGTGTCCCTCCGGGCTGGAAATCCGAATGCAATCATCATAATGATAAATCGATGTCTCATTTAAAGGTTACTTAAAAAAACAGCCAATTGTTGAGGGGGAACCCTGAGTGCGGGGAGGAAAGTGCCCTGGAAGAGCCACCGCGGTTTCGCAGGCGGAATGCAGCAGAGCGCGGCGCGGGGCGCAGGTCAGGTGCCCCACGCTGGGCCCACCCGCGGGACGGGAACCCGCGGAGGGAGGAGACAGCGCGATTCCTCCGGGGATCAGGCTCCTGTTAGCCTCAAACTCAGGCCGCAAAGGCACCGCGGCTCAGGGGGCTCCCCTCGCCCCCTCTCTTACACGCAGAGGCTCGGGGGCGCGCGCGCACGCGCACGTACGCACAGGTGTCCGTCTGACCCCTCCCAGGCTGTCGCCAGTTCCGAACCGAACCTCCAGTTCTCCTGGCGACGCCGCGGCGGCCCGAGCCACCCCCTCAGGAACCTGCTCCAGCCCCCAGGGGCCCCCCAGGGGACAGCTAAGACAATGGGTACCCCAGCGCCTGGGGACGTAGCCTGTGACCGAGCTCGCCTCTGGGGCCGCCGCCTCGCGGAGGCGCGGAGCAATGCCCCCTACCGGGAAGCCTGCGGCTGGAGCGCGGCGCAAGCGGGGGTCGCACCGGAGGCCGTAGGGGAAGGGAGGGGGAACCGGGCGCGAGGACTCCGGCATCCTACCCCCGCCCTGGCCTTTCTTCCCCTCCAAATCTCCAGTTCCCCACCCCGGCCCCTCCCGGCGGCAGGTAGCGGAGGCGGGCAGTGCCAGGGACCGCGGGTGCGAGGTCTGGGAGGGCGCTGCCTGCTGGATCGAGTTGGCTTCGGCCGCCGCCGCCGCCTCCCGGCTGTTTCCGCGGAAGGAAGCTCTGTGGCCGCCGCAGCCCGGGTGCCAGCACGGGTCCCGCGCTGACCTTGGCGGAGATGTGCTGCTGCGGGGTCTGCCTCGCAGAAAGCAGTTTTTCTCCTGCGCGGGGACTGGGAATGCCCGCGGGACAGAGTTCCCCTGGGTCTGCGCCCAGAGCCCGACTTCGGTCACGGAGTCTCCCCCGCGCCCTGGAAAACCCGTGGGTGCCCGGTGCCCCCGCACAGCCCTCCCTGCCCCCGCGGATGCCCACGCCCATGGACTCCGGTCGTTTACGTGAAATCCCCGTCCGTGTGCTTAGGTGCGCGGGTGCCTTCGCCTGGCCGGGGCTGGGGAGATGCGGCCGACGCCCTCCGACTTCCCCCCGCACAGGGACGGTGCCTCAGGTGCCGCCTCTCCTCTTGAACCCACACCGCGGGCCTGGAAGCCCCTTCCTCCGGCCCCTCGGCCCCTCGGCCCTGCCCTCTGACTTGTTAAATGTGAACTTTCCCGCCGCTGGTGGAGTTCACAGCGCCGGGAACGCAGTTGGCGGGAGGGGCGAGACACTTGTCGGCGAGGAAACCTAAAGCCCCCAACTCACAGACGCTCCCCTCCCGGTCAGCGGGCGCCCTGGGCCTGGGGGCCTGGGGTCCGGGGAAGAGGGGGCTACAGACCCGCTCCACTTCGCCCAGGGGACCCGACGCCAGAGCCCCACCCCACCCAGGAGCCCTCGATTCGCATTTTTCGTTTATTCCTCCGCAACCCTGGCCTGGGGCTTCGGGAGCAATTTTATCCCCGTCCCGGTGCGCCCCGGGCCCTGTCCTGAGCTCGCGCCCCCGGGCGGGGTCCCCAGCTCGCGCTGGGCGCCCCTCTCCAGAACCCGGGGCTCCCCTTGGCGCCCAGACAGGCGTCTTGGGCCGGGGTGCCCGGGAACAGCAGGGCGGCCGCGGGTGCCTCCTCGGTGCGGGCGGGCGGCGGCGGGCCGGGCAGGGTCGGGGTCGGGAGCGGCTCCCCGCCTGGAGGAGGGTGGGCGCGCGGCACCTGCTGAGCTGCCACGGCCGCCGCCGCGCTTCCTGGCGCCGGGGATCCACCCGGATCTTCTCGGCCAGTTCCGGGCTCGGGTCATTGGTAGTCGGCACGCACACAGCTTTTCCTCTATTTCTTAGTTTTCCTGGAGCGGTGGGGCGTCAGGACTGGCCGGCCCCGCTCCCCCGCCGAGGTGGGGTGCGGTGGGGGTGGGGACCGGGGTCTCTACAGGGGGGCACCCGGCCGCCGAGGTCAACAGCCCATAGCATTTCCCACCCGGGCGCCGCGACCTCGCGAGGGCAAGGGTCGGGTCTGCGGTTGGGGTCCACCTGGCGCACCCTCCCTGCACTGTCCCCTGCCCCCCAGCCCCCGCAGGTAGCCGCCCCTCCCCCTCCCCGCGCGCCCCGCCGCGGCCCCCGCTCCCCAGCGCCCGCGAGGGTCTGAGCGCCCCGCGGGGAGCCGGGAGCCGAGCGGGGAAGGGCGCGGGCTGCGGGGCCGCGGGGCCGCGCACCCCCCGCCGTGGCAGCGTGGCGACGGCGCCGATGGCAGCCATTTTCTGCAGCCGCCGCGGCCCGGGCTCCGCCGACTGAGACGGAGGCTGCGGCGGCCCGACCACGGCGGCGGGGACGCAGGGGCGCGGGGCGCCGGCGGGGGGACCGGGCGGCGGCGGAGCGGAGCGGGGGGCGCAGTGTCCCGCGCGCGCCCCTCCCCCGCCGCAGTGCAGGCGCTGCGCGCAGCTCCGCGTGGCGGGCGCCGCGATCCCCCCCTTTCTCCGCCATCTTGTACCCGCCTGGCGCCTTCCCAACGCGGGGCTCGGCAGACAAAGCCGGCCGGCCCCGGGGGCCCCTGCACCCACCGGGCAGCGCGGCCTGGGGCCCCGCGCCCTCGCCCGCCCCTCCCCCCAAGGGGCTCCGCGCGCGGCGACGCCACTCGCTCAGCCCGGGAGGCTCAGCCGGGACCCCGCTGGCTTCCACGCGGTTGCTGGGGGGACCCTCGCTGCAGCCCACCCTGTTTGCGGGCAGGGGGTCCCCCACAGGCGGCAGCGGGGAGGAGGGCTGGGCACTCTTTCAGCTCCGAGCGGGTTGGCTGGGGGTCCTGGTCCCGGAGCCCCCACCGCCCCGGGGGGTGCCAGCCTCAGGGACCCTAAAGAACCCTCAGCGCGGGCGCCTCGAGGCCCCCCTGGCTGCCAGCATCTGCCACACTCGGGGAACTCCACACTCCATTTTCTGAGGTGGCAGTGCCGGCTCCCCAGTCCCCATCCTCTCAGCTCCTCCTTCGAGGCCCCCAGGACTTCCAGACTCGGGGCTTGTGGGGTGGGGGAGGCACCCCTTCTTCCGCCCAGAGACCCTGGCAGCCCAGCCAGCCCGCGGCTCCTTGCTAGGGAATTTGCTCCCTGGGGTGGGCGGGGTCCCCACTCCTCCACCCCGGCGAGCCCATTGCCGCGGGCTCTGGCACCGTCCTTCCACTTAAGTGGGTCCCCATGTCCCCAGGCGCCCAGACCCCAGGAGCGCCAGGGAAGATTCAGAAACTGAGGCCGGGGCGGGGTTGTCTGGTGCAAGGTCATTCACAAGGTCACTCGCAGAGCCTGAGGCTGCTGTGCACGCTCCTCCCCTGTTTCTTCCAAAACCAAGATCAAAGCCGGGCTCCTGGCGGATGGAGTCATTCCTCCTCGTCCTCCGGCCGCCGCGCCGGGGCCAGGGCTGGAGGGGGCGGGCAGGGGGGGGGCCGGCCTTGCTCACCTCCCAAAGCTGGGTTTTCCCACCGCAGTGCCTGCACCCCAACCCCACAGGGTGGCCTTGGAGGGTCTGAAATTAAGTCTTACGGGGTGACCTCTCCAGCGCGCTGGTGGGGTTCAGTGCCTCCCCCCACCCCCCATGCCTGCCTGCCTGCGTGGATTCCGAGCCGGGCTCCAGAAACCAGTCTGACCACTTCGCCCATTTCCCAAGCTTCCCCGGCAGGAGCTGGCTCCCCAGTGGGTGAGGCTCGTGGCCTCGGCTGCCCCCGAGGGAGGGTGGCAAAGGGACAGGAGCCCGCATCTGGGGGGCCTCCCAGCGCTCCCGCCCCATCTCCCCCTCATCTCAAAAACCCGTTTGGAAGCTGCACTCCTGGCCGCCCGCGAGGACCCTGCACGGAGCTTCCCCTGCTGCCCTGTGCGCACCTCAGGGAGGTGGGCTGCCCTGGGGGCGCCTCCAGGCGGTGGGGACACTGAGCTGAGCCCCACGATCCAGGGGCCGCGGAGAGGTGGCACCCCAGCCGCCCGCCCTGCGCCCAGGCTTCAAAGGGGAGCTTCAAAGGTTCCCAGCAATTCACCAGGTCGCCCCGAGAAAGGGAGCGCGCCCCTCACCCGCGGCGGCGGCCCGGTGGATGGGGGGTGACAGCGCTCTAGAGGCACGGCCAGCTGCTCTGGTCCCACCCGCCATGGGGCCACCGGTTGCGCCGACTGACCCCCCAGAGGCAGGGCTGGTGCGTGGCCAAGGGGCTGGCCTGAGCCCGGTGGGCGTGGCTCCCGGCTCTGTGGGGCTTCCCTGTGGCAGCCACGGGGAGGGAGGGGGGAAAGGGCGAACACTGAGGCCAGGGGTGTGGGAGGCAGACAGGCGGCCTGGTGCTGGGCCGGTGCTGGGCCGAGGTGCGGCCTGTGAGCTCCTTTTTCCCCTGCCTCGCCCCTCCCCACCTCCATCTCGCTCTTTAGGGGTGAAGGTGAGGGCAGTGAGCACCCGAAGGCAGTGCTGGCGGTGTGGTGGGCATCCTCCCCCACCTGGAGGGCAGGGGGAACAGACTCCCCGCCCCTGGAGCACCGCCCCTCCCTCACCTGCTCCCCCACCCCCGCCCCCAGCAATAGCTTGGGATTCCTTCTCGGCCAGGTGGACCGGCTTAAGGAAAGGGGCGGGGTGGAGAGAACAAGGGAAGGGGTGCTGGCCACTCCCCCCCCCCCAATGCAGGGTATTGGCTGTCTCCCTTCCGAAGGTGTTGGGGGAGGAGTACAGAGCCTAGGGGGAGGGCGAGGGGGAGCCTCCTGCTAAGGCTGTGTCCCCTGCAACCCCCCCCCCCCCCCCCCGCCATGAAAAGGGAGGAGGCTGCAGGAAGCTGGAGGAGCTGCGGCCAGTTAGCTGGCCCTGGAGTGGCCAGGGCTGGGCGCTGGGACACCTGCCCCCCCCAGGCCCTGGGCAATCATGGGCGAATTCCTGCTTTGGTGGAAGGGTAGCCTGAGTGACAGCTGGGGACTCTGCCTTCAGGATCCCAGGGGACAAATGACACAGAAGCATGGCCGGCCACTGGGCCCCAGGCCTCAGGGTCCAGTCCTTGCAGCGGGGCCTGGACGTGACACGGAAGTGCCTGGCGCTCAGCAGTGGGGAGAGAGCTTTCATTCCCACATCCGTGCCCACGGGCCTCCTTGCCACCGTCATGGGAAAGATGCCTCCATCCAATGCACGTCTGTGCCCGGCGCCCCAGGGGCCTGGAGAAGGGCATGTGAGGTCCCACGTGCCATGGGCGGAGGCAGCCACCAGGGAAACGTGTCTCCAAGGATAAACCCTCCTCCTTCCCCCCCTCCCCCCACCTCCTCTCCTTCTTGCGGGAATGCCAGGATAAAACGAGACATCGATCCTGGATTGTGCTCCTCTGGAAGCCCATGGGGACCCCTCCAGTCTGCTCATCACCACCCCCTTACTGGGGTGCTCCTAACACCTTCTGTGGAGCAGCAGGCAAAGGGAGAAGGGGTAAACCCCGGAGAGCAGAGGGACAGTGTCCAGCTGGGCCTGGAACAGCAGGTCACAGATTCTCCTGGGTAAATGCCTGCACGTTGTCCATCTGTGGCTGGGAGGCTGCGCGTGCAGAGGGCTGATGCATGCACTGGGCTGTGCCATTTCTACAGGGACTTGAGCGCCTGCGGATTTGGGTTTTTTTTGGGGGGGGGGTGGTCCTGGAGCCAATTCCCCACAGGTACCCAGGGACAACTTCAGTCTCAGGGGAACGGGAGCTGTAACTCGATTTTCAACTGCGTGGAGGGTCGGTGTCCTAACCCCATGTTATCCAGCGAGTACCGTTCACCGCCTGTCTGCGATGGACATGAACCCAGCAGGTGGGTGCGGGCAGCCTCCCAGGGCAGTCTCGCAGGAGCTTCCTCAGTGGTGGCGAGAGAGACACTGAGGCGGGAGAGGGAGGCGGGAGGAATTGTGCGTCTGCCTGGGCCCCTCTTGGCCTCACTGTCCCACAGTGGGCATCAGTCAGAGTCAGGTCCTCTGGCATCCTAGACAAATTTCCAGTCATTTCTCAGTACCCATCCGCCCCCCCATCCACCACCTACCCACCCATCCACCCACCCATCCATCCATCCATCCATCCACACACTCATCCATCCATCCATCCATCCACTCATCCATCCATCCACCCAACCATCCACCCCCCCACCCATCCACTCACCCACCCATCCATCCACCCATCCACCCATCCACCCACTCACCCACCCATCCATCCGCCCACCCATCCATCCACTCACCCACCCATCCATCCACCCACCCACCCATCCACCCACCAATCCATCCACCCCCCTATCCATCCACCCCCCCATCCACCACCCACCCATCCATCCACCCCCCATCCATCCATCCATCCACTCACCCACCCATCCATCTGCCCCCCCATCCACCACCCCCCCATCCACCCACCCACCCCCCCATCCGCCCATCCACCTGCCACGTATCCATCCAACAAAGATTTCCTGGGCACCTCCCCGTGCTGGCCAAGCCCAGTGCTCCGGGTTAGGATAAAACAGCTGAATTCTGTTCTCCTGAGCTTCACGCGGGGGGAGGACACAGCCACAGGAAGGCCACCCCTTATGGACTTAGAGCCCTGGTCAGGGCCAGCAGGGGCGTGTGAGGAGCTGCCCGGAGCAGGTGCCAGGCTGACGGGGCTGGGGCTGCAGGAAAGGCCCGAGGCAAGCTGCCTGGCCCGCCTGGGCTTCCGGTTCAGGAGTCTGAGAGCCAGCAGCCGAGCAGGAGGCTGTGACGAGGCTGGAGCTGGATGGCGTGGCCATGGAAGGGAGCCCCAGGCGGGGAGACGGGGAGTGGACGCCCTGGCCAGCTCAGGGCTGCGGAGAGGCTGCGGAGCGTGCAGGCGTGGAGGAGTTTACGCCGGGTCTGCGGTGCAGATGTGGGAACCAGCGCGCGGACCCCCCTTTCAGGGGCTACTTAGAGCCAAGTGAGCCTGGGGCTTCCGAGGGCCGGCCCGGATGGAGGGGGCCCCGAGGGTAGCAAACCCAGCGTCTGGCCAGCCGGCCCGGAGCCGGGCCCACGTGGCGGCTCCCTCGAGGTCCTGCGTGTGGCGGCTGCAGTGTGGGGCCGGCGTCACGGGTCCGCCGGGCATGCGGGTGCTGCTGTGCGGAGTCCCTCCGGGCCGCCCAGCTCCGTCCTCGTGGTGACTCCACGTCCCAGGAGCTGCTCCCATGGGGTTACCTCAGGTCACAGGTGGTGCCGCTGAGCGTGGCCGCTGGGGTCCCCGTGACACTCCTGCAGAGGGGCCTCCCGGCTGGACACCCACCCCCAAAGCCCCGGGGTGGGCATGTGGCGCCGGGTGGGAGCCCAGCAACCTGGACCCAAGCCCCAGCGCCGCCCTCACCAGCTGTGACCTCCGGGAGCCAGGCCCGTGACCTCCGGGAGCCAGGCCCGTGACCTCCGGGAGCCAGGCCCGTGACCTCCGGGAGCACCCATTCCCCGGGGATGGTGGCGGTCGCCCCAGCAGGCATCGGGCGGGCTGAGAGAGGAGGCATGCCGGGTTCTCCCGTCTGTCACTGTGCGTTATCGTCACAGGAGGTCACGGGGAACCGGCATCTCCCTTAACTCGAGGTCATAATGAAAAGTATCGGAGAAAGCCCGGCCGGCGTGGCTCAGGGGCTGAGCGTCGGCCTGTGAACCAGGAGGTCACAGCACCGGGTCAGGGCCCAGGCCCAGGTTGCGGGCTCCGTCCCTGGGGGGGCGGGGGGCATGCAGGAGGCAGTGATGGATGATTTTCTCTCATCTCTGATGCTTCTCCCTCTCCCTCTCCCTTCCTCTCTGAAACCAATAACAACATTTAAAAAATATCATCAGAGAGAGAGACCCGCAGAGGAAAAGGAAGATGCCGCCCGCTCCCCTGAGCCAACGTGGGGTGCGTGGGGGCAGTTCCTGAGAAGGCCACAGCCTGGAGCAGTGGGGGGTGAGCAGGGTCCCCTGAGTTTCACATTGGGGAGGAAGAGAGCAGCAGGGACTCAGCCCCGCAAACAGCGCATGCACACAATACACGTTTCCCAGGCCTCCCGCCGGCCCTCTGCGGGGGCTGGGACAGACACAGGCTCCACCCGCAGACGTTCAGGTCAGCAGGGGCAGCGGCCAGGCAGGAGCGGGGGACAGGGTGACCGCAGGGCGGCGGACACCCCCGGGAGGCTTCTTCCCTCCCACGGTCATTTCTGGGCAGCTGCGGGGCTGCGGGCCCGTGGGGAGGCGGGGACCTTGGGGCTGGAGAGGCCCCGTGTTCGGGCTCCGGGAGAGCTGACAGCGAGCCGGGCGCCTGCAGGTCCCGGGCGCTGCGGGAGGGCCCTTGGCAGCGTTATTTATAGGCCGGGCGCCGCCCACTCCTATGGGTCACATGCGGGTCCGTCCTCTGTCAGCGGCCCACTCACCAGGGCACCTCCCACGCCGCCCCACGAGGCGCGGGCGACACGGAGCAGCTGCCGGCAAGGCCCGTGTGCGTAGACCTCTCTGCAGGGTCGCGGGGAAGCCGCGCAGCAGTGGGCGCGGCGAGCAGGGCCCCTGGGCGGGCGGAAGCCTTTGCCCCGGCAGCTACCTCCTGCCTCTTGGGTTTCGGATCTCCTTGGGCCTAATCAGGTTGGAGAAGGGACCAGCTCCATGTGGGGTGCCCCGGTCGCCTCTGGGGAGCCGTCGGCACCCGCCCTGCCGGCTCTCCAGGGCACAGAAGCCAGGCCCAGGTCGGCGGCCCGCGGCTTCCAGCCCGTCCTACGCGCCAGGGAGAAACGGAGCTGACGAAGCTGACCAAAGGCCAGAGGTCGCCGCTCACTCACCTGCTGGCCGGGCAGCGTGTCCTGCCTGCACCCCGCTGGCCTTCCTGTCACTGTCCCCGGAGGCAAGTGGAGAGGTGACTCGCATCCAGTGGGTTCTGCGATCAGAAGGGGGAGACCAGGGTCAGCAGGAGGAGGGCGCCTGGGGGTCTCTGGACGGGACTAGGCATCGCTGGGGCCCCGGCGTCTCTGGCCTGGACCCAGGCCTGGCCCGTCAGCCCCCTGGATGTCAGGCCTGGAGGCAGAGCTGGAGCACTCGGCTGGTGCCATTCCCGCTCACCGGACCGAAGGAAACCACGTCCCTACCCTCCACAAAGAACCCAGAACAAATCAATCGTGACAGCCCTAGCCGGTGTGGCTCAATGGATAGAGCGTCGGCCTGTGGACGGAAGGATCCCGGGTTCTATTCCAGTCAAAGGCACATGCCCGGGTTGCGGGATGGATCCCCCAGTGGGGGGGCGTGCAGGAGGCAGCTGATCCACGATTCTCTCTCATCATTGATGTTTCTGTCTCTTTCCCTCTCCCTTCCTCTCTGAAATTAATAAAAATAATATATATATATTTTTAAATCATGACAAAATAATTCACCCCTTCCCATCCACTCTTCCCCGACAGCACGCCCCGGTGGCCAGGCCAATTGCAGGACCTCCCAGCGGGAAGGGCCCGGCGGGGACCGCCCTGGGCCTGTCCTGTGATCAGTCGCAGCTCCTTCCTGCCTCTTCCAGGCAAACTCGATCCCAGGACACGGAGCCGCCCAAGGCCCGGCCCTGCCTCAGGAGTCCCTGCCTCCACTTCACTGGCGAGGAAACTGAGGCCCCTTCCCCTCCCTCCCTCGTCCCTACAACAAATAGCTCTGGTGGCCGGCCGCGTGGCTCCGCGGTTGACCGTGGACCCCGGAACCAAGAGGTCGCTGGTTGGGTCCCCGGTCAAGGCACATGCCCGGCCTGTGGGCTCGATCCCCAACGGGGTGAGAGGGGGCAGCGGTCCCTGAGGTTCCTCTGTCATCGATGTTTCCCTCTCTCTCCCTCTCCCTTCCCCTCTCTCTAAAAATCAATGAAAACCTATTTTTTAAAAACGCGAAACCAATAGCTCCGGTGAGCCATGTCCGGGACCAACGAGCCCGACAAAGACTTGCTCTCGCGGCGCCCCCACGCCGCGTGGGGAGGGCGGGCGCGGACACAAGGCAATAGCGTCCGCGAAGCCGCCGGCCCCCCGGGGTGCGAAGACGGAGTCACAGAAGGTGACACTTCGGAGACGTACCTGGTGGGAAGGGACCGGCCCTGGCCACTCATTTGGTTTTCTATTTTCCTGTTCCCAGAGCCACACCCCGTGGTGAGCTGCACTCGCTCCGTGTCCTGCCCTCGGAGTCCCCTGTGAGCGGCACAGGGCCTCGCCCTCGCTGGTCCTTAAGCCGGAGGAAGGCACCCCGACTTGCACGTGCCCCGGAGCAGGGTCCCCCAGGCAGCACAGCAGGGGCACGTGGCCGTCTGTCCTGATGGTGTCCTTAACCTTGATCCCTCCTAACCTGGTGTTTGAGTCGCTCGGCTTCTCCCAGCCTCGGTGGCTCCTGTACCCCCTTACCCAGTGGTTCTCAACCTTTCTAACGCCGCGGCCCTTTAACGCCGTTCCTCATGTGGTGGTGACCCCCAACCATAGCATTATTTTCGTTGCTACTTCATGACTGCAATTTTGCTACTGTTATGGATCGTCATGTAAACATCTGTGTTTTCCGATGGTCTTAGGAGACCCTGCTAGCGGTTCTCAACCTTATCTGTCTGATCATCCTTCGCATCTGCTCCTCTCCACCTCTCTGTTCTAATAATTTCCATTTTAAAAAAAATGTGGGCCAAAACCGGTTTGGCTCAGTGGATAGAGCGTCGGTCTGCGGACTGAAAGGTCCCAGGTTCCATTCCGGTCAAGGGCATGTACCGTGGTTATGAGCACATCCCCAGTAGGGCGTGTGCAGGAGGCAGCTGATCGATGTTTCTCTCTCATCGATGTTTCTAACTCTCTATCCCTCTTCCTTCCTCTCTGTAAAAAATCAATAAAATATATTTTTTAAAATGTGGGTTTTTTAAATTGATTTCAGAAAGGAAGGGAGAGGAAGAGAGAGAGAGAAACATCAATGATGAGAGAGAATCATGGATCAGCTGCCTCCTGCACGCCCCCCACTGGGAATGGAGCCCGCAACCCGGGCCTGTGCCCTGATCGGGAATTGAACCCTGACCTCCTGGTTCATAGGTCGACGCTCAGCCACGGAGCCGCCCGGCCTGGTGTTTCTCCATTTCTGTCCTGGGCCCTTTGCTCTCCTTCCCTCTGTGTGTCTCTCTGTCTGGTTCTCTCCGGCTCCCTTTCCTCCTGCGGCTGCCTCACCCTTCCTCATTCTCTCCAAAATACCGAAACGGGTGGAGTACCGCCTGCACCCGCCGCCAGGTGATGAGAGTTTGCTGAGAGCCGACCTTTGAGGCATCAAGTGGACTCAGGTGAGGTCTCGCTCCGGGGACTCACCTCCGGGGCCAGGAGAAGGGCAGGGTGGGAGGAAGGGGTGTCCTGCAGGGAAGCCCTCCCACCCCCAGCTGCCCTCTGCCCCCCCACAGCTCCCCCCTGCGGGACAGCACACAGCCCCCCCACAGCCCTCCAGGCCCAGGGCTGAGGTGTGCTGTGGTTTGGCCAGGGATGAGCAAATCCCGTCTTTCCGCCAAGGCCGGGCCGGCTCCCGCTCGATGGCAGGTCTCTCACCACCTCGGGAGCCGAGCCCACGGCGGCCTTTGTCTGCGCGTGGTGGTCACTGGTCGGAAGGCGGCCAGACCCTCCGCTCTCCTCTCTGCGTTGGGCCCCAAACCACAGTCCGGAGAACAGCGGCCAGACCATGGCCCTCAGCACGCGGCCCATCACTCGCGGCTGTGAACTTGGGATTGCATTCGCATCATGCCTATTAATAAACCCGGTTTTACAGCAGGTGCGCCGGGCGAGCACGGCTCCTCGGAAGGCACATACCCACGTGTGGGCAGAGCATGATGGGTAATTTGCCCTGACCTTGGCTTTGGTCTTCTGGGGACTCAGTTTCTCCACTGGTAGAGTGAGGGACCTGAAGTAGCCCTGCCGGTTGGGCTCGGTGGATAGAGTGTGGGCCTGCCGACTGGAGGGTCCCGGGTTCAATGCAGGTCAAGGGCACGTACCTCGGTTGCAGGCTCGATCCCCGGCCCCGGTGGGGGCTCCTGTGGGAGGCAACTAACTGCTGTGTCTCTCACATCGATGTTTCTCTCTCTGTCTCGCCCCCTTCCTTCCACTCTCTCTAAGAATCATGGGAAATATCCCCGGGGAGGATTAACAACAAAACACCCCGAGGCCTCTGCTCTGGCTCCCGGGAGCCCATGACCCGAGGCCAACGGGCCTACCTCCTCCTTCCCGAAGGCCAGCCTATCCGCCCGCCTGCAGGGCCCCAGGACCTGGCGTGGGGGTGACTGTTAGGGGTGACTGTGTGTTTCTGGCCCAGCCCCAGGGACTTTCCGCCCTGCCGGTCCCCTCGAGCTCTGTGTCCACCCCGGACCACGGCACTGAGGACCAGCCTTGGGGAGAGGAGGCAGGCCCGCTGCCCCGTCCCGCTGGGCTGGGAGCACCTCAGCCTGGGCGGGGGGCGGGGAGCAGGGGGAGGCTGGCGCCACAGGCCGCTGGGCCTCATGGGGTCACAGGCCCAGGGGCCATCAGGCCACGCAGAGGCCCGAGGGAGCTCACAGGCCCCAGCCCTCTTGTTCTGCGGGTAAGAAGGAGCCCGGGAGGGGAAGTCGGGGCGCAGCACTGGCGGAGCCGGACCGAACCCCAGGGCCCCTGATCCCGCCTCAGCGCTGCTCCCCGGCGGCCCTGGGTTTCTCGGCTCCCCGGCTCCGGGACTCGCTCCCATCCCTAGGCCTGTGGGCAGGCGAGAGGAATAACTCATGTGAGTCTAAAGCAATTTGCAAACATAAATAATTCCCCGGCCAGGGGAGGAGCCAGGGGGAGGACAAGGGGCTGAGCGGAGCCTGGGTGTCCTCCGAGCCGGCCTGGGCGGGGAGGGAGTCAGAGCAAGGAGAGCAAAGCAGGAAACGGCCATGAGGATGCTCGCTTCCGCTCCTCCGGAGGCTCCTGCGGGCCAGGCCCCCCCCCCCCTCCGCCCCCCCGCGCCCCCCCCCCCCCCCCCCCAGCACATGATTTCCTAACGGCACCTCCCTCAGAGCCGGAGGACAGAGATGGTCCCCGGCCTGCATCTGGAGCAGCCAGGCCTCTTCCGCCCGCCCGGCCTGGCCCCTCCGTGCCCCTGGCCCATCCTGCCCCAGCGGATCCGCGTTGTGTTACAGAGGAGCTCGCCGGCCTGGCCCGTTCCTCCCGCTTCGGCTGTGCACACTGACCACCCAAGACCGTTCGCTCTCTGATCCCGCGATAGGTGTTTGCTCACTTCCCCAGGATGTCGGGGCTCACGTTGCTCCCAGAGCAGCGCGGCCCTTTGAAGAGGCCGGGAGGCTGGGGTGCTGGCGGGGTGGGCGCCGTGTCATGTGGGGGCAGCGCCCGGGAGGCACACCTTTCCAGAGCCCACCCCAAGGGGCTGTCTGCAGCCGAGAGGAACAATGAGAAACCAGATACCGTGGCATTAGCGGAGAATTCCTCAGATGAAACAGGAAAGGGCGGAAATCCCGGGGTTACCTTACACCTGGAGCAGGTTGGAAGGAGTCCGAGCCCCTTGTTGGCAATTCACACGCCAGGCGCGTTTCAGAGGAGCCTGCACTCGCGCGGCAGTGAGAGCGTGCCTGCCGCAGCCCTAAACGCGCATGGGCACACACGTGTATCATGAATGCACATACACACAGCACATGCACGCAGGTGCATGCACACGTGTGCACATGCATGCACTCACATGCACTCGGGTGCACATGCACCTTGGACATCCCCTGGTAACACCGGCTCTGCCCCTGCCTCGACCTGAGAACCTGCAGAGAACTGGTTAAGTGAAGCCAGAGCCACGGGCAACACGGCAGCTCTCACTGGCAGGCGTCCCCGCAGCTCACAGCGCACACACGAAAGGGAAAGACGGCGTGTGCTGGTCCTCTGCTCGGCGCTAAAAGTGTGTGTGTGTGTGTGTGTGTGTGTGTGTGCGCGCGTGTGTGTGGTCATAGGCCCACACCTCTGCATCCTGAACTCACGTTACACGACACACGACAGGGCGAGATGGCGGCCCCGCTGTCAGCAGCGACATCCCACGCGCCCCCGGCTGACTGCGGGAGCGAAGGCGTGCGCCTGCCTGGAACCCACCCCAGGGTTATCCTGAGGGTCCGTGTCCCTGAACTCAATGGCCGCTAATTAACTGGAGTCTCCGGAGACTCGGGATGGATCCGGTGAGGGGCCAGGGGCCGGCGGACCCCAGGGCAGCTGGGTGTGTGCTGTCTGCGAGGCCGGCGGGGAGGATGGTCCGGGCCTCCACTCTGCAGCCTCAGGGCCTGAGGACTGAGCCCCCGGCCCAGCAGGAGCTGCGCCCGTGCTGGGTCAGTGGATGCTGTTAAAGGTTGTCGTGTAGGAATCAGCGTTACTGCCCAAGAGGCCCCCCCGCCCCCGCCCGTCTCTCTCACACACACATACACACATGCACGCACATGCTCTCTGACTCCAAGGCCTTCAGCTCTGAGCCGTGCACCAGCTGTTGGGGTAACATGCCTCTCGCCTTCCTGGCGCTCAAGGCCCGTCTAGCTGGAGAGCCGCGGCCCAGCCTCCGTGCCTGCTGCTTGGCAAGGCGCTGAGGCGGGACCCTGAACTGCGGCCCAGGCACCGCGGCCTGGTGAAGGCCGCCTCCTCTAACCCTAGAACAGCCTCAGAGGGGGCGGCCCGAGCCGGCCTCCGAGGGACCCAGAGGACGCTGGAGGCGAGAGCAGGGCCCTGGCCCCGGAGACAACAAGGCCACGGAACCCTGCCCGCTGCCCCGGGACGGGACGGGTGGCTGCAGCCCCGCGCTCCGTGATCACATCCGTGGGGGGCAGCCCCGAAGCGCCCGGGAGTGGGCGCGCATCCTCACCCGCTGCTGCTGGCCGTGGCAGAGGCAGAGCGGAGCGCTCGGGGCGGCGGCTCTGAACTTGGGCCACGGGAAGCGGTCGCTTGTGTCCAAGCGGAACCATCTCGGTCCTATTTCCTCTTCGGGGTCTGCGCCTTCTCAGACGAGCAGCGGGCCGCACGGACCCCCGGGAAAACCGTGGGCTCGTCCTGCCTCCCTCCTGTCTCCGTGTCATCCTCCGCGACTCAGAGGACAAGGCCCCAGGTCAACGGGGAACCCACGCACGGGGTGCCCATGGCGGGGTGCCCGCTGGGTTCTCCAGGGGGGCGGGCGGGCGGGCGCTGGCAGTCAGTGTAGAGTCCCTACATCATGTCTGTCTCCACCTCATGTCACCCGAAGGCCTTGGGCCTGACAGGGCCGTTTCCTGTGCGTTGGCAACAAGAACTAAGTACAGTGAACAGCCCGGCTGCAGGCAGGGGCGCCGAGGCACCCAGGCTCCTCCTGGCCGGCGGTCCTCGCCGAGGAGGAGGCTGAGCCCTGGGGGGGTGGGGGGGCAGGGCTGTGGCGAGGGGAGTGGGCACGGCATCCACGTCTGTTCCGCCCTCGTGAGCGTTCTAGAAGGTGCTGTTGGGGGGCAGGTGCCTGGACTCAGGAGCCCACGACGGGCCCATGGACGGAGGGACCATCTGGTCTCCCCTGACTCCTGCGTGCAGGTCTGGTCACAGGCGCGGCCCACGCCCACCTTAAATCATAGTCACTGCTCAGTGTCACCGTTCAGGTTCAGGCCACCGTTCAGGCCACCGTTCAGCGCCACGCCAACACCCCAGCGTCGTGAGGGTAACTGTCGGTTTAGTCCTTGAACCTTCTCCCCTCTTGGGCTGCACCCCCCCTCCTGCCGGCTGCACCCCCTCTCCTGCCGGCTGTACCTTCTCCCCAGTTTGGTTCTGGCATCTGCAGAGCCGGGCGGTGGCCACACCCTGGACGAGCTGTCTGCCACCAGAACCCCGACTCTGCTGCCCGGGGAGCCTAGGGGTCTGATGGGACCAGGCGCTCGATGGTGCCCAGCCTGTCTTCGGAGCTCAGCAGTGGCACCCTGGGACCCTCTCGGGTCCGGCACCAGGCTGGGCACCCTGCAGCTCCTGGTGACCTGCCATTTACCTCTGCCCCTGGCCAAGGCCCCAGGCTCCTCCCGGGCCCTCGCTGAACGCCCACCCCAGCAGGCCCACCAGCCGCCGGGTTTCCAGGCCTCGGCAGCCTGCAGCCCGTTTCCTTCCTGCTGCTGGCAGTGCCACCCCGCTGCCCCTTCCCCAGCTCAGCCTGGCAGAGGCCACCCACTGGGCCTGCGGGGCACCCCAGGGGACAGGGCTCACTCCCGTCACCCACTGTGCGACCTGAGCCAGGGGCTCCCGCTCCCACTCCCCGTTTCCTGTCTCCCCCAGAAAAACAGGGAGACCGGGTCCGCCTGGCATGCGCCTTTGTGTGCCAGCCAGCAGGAGCAGGCCCGGCGCTGGTGCGTGGGCAGCCTGCCAGAAGCGTCAGGATGGCCCTCCCTCGGCTCCCAGGGTGGCAAAGGGCATTCATACACGGAGGGGGAGGGGCGTGTTTAACTCGCCAGGGGCTGGGGGGAGGGCGAGGAGGGGGGGGAGGGACAATTCACAAAAGCCGGGCCAGAAACTCTCAACGGTTTTTTTCTTAGAACTTTCCTTCCCTCTCTCCCTCCCTCCCTCCCCTCCCCCACCGGGTCGCTGGTGGCCTGCAGCCAACACTGGCCACACTGTCCGCATTCAGGCCTCCCGGCCTCAGCTCTCCCCGGGGCCACCTCCCCCCACCCATTCGGAATCACGGTGACCTCTTCCGCCCTGGCGCCCTGCACGGGCTTGGGCCCCGCTCGGTGGGTCCCAGGAGGGCAGGCCGGGGCTGTGGCGCCCCCCCCCGCCCCCCGGGGAGACTGCTGAGTCTGCAGAAAGCTGCCTCCGCCCTGCATTCCGGGTGCCGCTTCCAGGCTGGGGAGCTGCTCCTCCGAGTCCGGCCCACTCCCCTCGTCCCCTCTGGGCCCTTAACCCCTTACCGCCCGCCCGGGGTCAGCAAGTGCCCAGCCCTGCATCCAAAGCAAGATGGGTGAGCTGGGGTCCCGCAGGTCCTGACTAGGGAAGTGGGGTGAGCGGGCCTGGCTCCCACTTCTCCCCCTCCCCCTCCCACGAAGCCCCCCGCTGTCTGGCCCAGGGGGGGACTCTCGCAGTGCCTCCAGGCAGAGCCTCAGGCTGACCTGGGGTTTCTGGGAGCGAGCCTGGCAGGGAAAGAGCCTCGCCGGCTTTCTGGGTGGGGCGGGGCCAGCGGGGCCAGGGAGGGACGCCGGAGAGGGCGGGAGGGTCTCCTCCCCGCGGAACCTGCCCGACCAGGCGAGGGTGACTGGGAACACCCGGCCCCACCAGGCCAGCACCTGGGTGTGTTGCGCCCCGAGGGTGGGGGCAAAGATCAGCAGGTGCCTGGCTGGTAGGACTCTGGGTGGGGGCCAGCCCCGCCCAGGTCTCTGCGGGCTCGCTCACCCCACGACGCAGTTCCCTGGGTCCCGGGCAGGAGCACCCCCTCAGGAATTCCCCTCTCCTTCGCACTGCCTCTCCGAGGACTTCCCTTCCGGGGCGCTAGGTCACTGCGGCTGCTGGGCCTCTGCCCTGGAAACCAGGCCACTTGGCTTCGCTTGGGTTTCGCGCAAGAGGAGCTGGGCTTCCTCCCTGACACCCGAGGAGGAAGTGGGGTGGGGAGGGGGTCCAGGCGCCTCCGGGGCTTCCGACGTCCAGCTGGCTGCGCTAACCTCGGACAGCGAAAGGCACCGTCAACATCTCCATTTAATATGTACATTCAAGCAGGTAATGATCGGAAGCTTATAGTTTAGACATTTCTAGTAGCAGCAGTTTAGTCTAGAGAGCTCTTTAGCCGTTTAACAAACTTTTTCTTTTCTTTTTGCACATAGAAACAACACATCCATGTGTACGGTATCAAAAAATATATACCAAGGTCACCGCTATGGCAGTTCCTGGAAGGGGAGGACATGAGCGCAACTGGGGTACTGAGCACGGGAGAGGGGCCGACAGAAGCTGGTCTCTGTGATGGGGAATATGCCATGATCTAGAGCACTCCATAAATCTAGGCTTTCATATTCAATATATAAATACCTACAAATAAATATAGATATATCAGCCCCACGGGGTGGCCGGGCCTTCGGAGCTCAAACAATACATTTCCATAATAACACCACGTACAAACGGGAGTGGAGTCTGCACTGGACACATTAGCAGGTTAAAATATAATACTATGCCTCCGAGGCCCGGCTGGCTGCCGCGGGGCCGGGGGGGCCGGCGGTCCGCGGGGAGGGGGCCAGACCCGCAGGCTCCGCGCGCGAGCGCACAGCGCCAGTTCCCAGGGAGGCAGCCGGCCGGGCGCCCCGCGTCCCAGCCAGGACCCCCCAGCTGGATACAGAGGGGCGCGCTGCTGCGGCTTTGGGCGTCCCTGGAGCTGGGGGCCGGCCTGGCTACCCGGGAAGTGGAGAGAGGAGTCGCCGCCCCCGGCGCTGAGCCGGTGCAGCCGTCGGAGCTGCCCCTTCCGCTACACCGTCACATACTCCTTGAAAGTGACGGTGAGGCAGTTCGCGGTGACATCGGTGATAATTATATTCCCGAAGAAGGGCTTGAACTCGCTCAGCGGCTCCTCGGGCTCGTCCTGGGCCTCGGCCGGGGGCTTCTCGGCCGCCGTCCCCGGCACAGCCGTCACCGCCGCGGCCGCAGGCGCCTCGGGCTTCACTCGGAGGCCGCCGGGCAGCGCCCCGGCCTCGCCGCGCGCCTTGACGCAGCGCAAGTCTATGGGCTCGTCCAGGTCCGAGTCCAGCAGGATGACCTCGGGCTGCGGGAGCGCGGCCGGGGGCGCGTCGGCGGGGCGCTCGGCAGCCGGGCTGCCGCCCAGGCAGGTGGGGGTGCTGACGCTGCGCGCCGTCAGCCGCTTCTTGCAGGGCTCGCGCTCGCCGTGGGTCTCGGAGAGGCAGCGCTTGCGCGCGTGGGAGAGGTTGAGGCCCACCGCGTGGTGGTGGTGGTGGTGGTGATGGTGGTGGTGGTGGTGGGAGGGCGCGCTCCGGGCGGAGTCCCAGGCCAGCAGGTCCGGCTTGGTGGTGAGCTGCAGCGGCTGCTCGCCAAAGGCCTCCTTGGTCGGGGAGAGCTTGCGGGACCCGGAGTCCTGCGGCTGCGGGTCGCCGGCGCCCGGGGCCTCCTCCTCCCTCCTCTTAAAGGGAGCTTGCACCTTCTTCTCCTCGGCGCCCGCCGCCGCCGCCTTTTTGAAAGTCCTGTCCGGGGGCGGGTGGCGCTCCTCGGAGGCGCGCTTCTTGTGGCCGGGGGCGCGCGCCTCGCCCTCCGCCGCCTCCCCCGACTTGATCTTCACGGCCTGCATGCCGTTCTCCATGTACTTGCTCATCACGATCACGATGCGTCCGTTCTTGTTCTTGTTCTTGACGATCTTCATCTTGCCTCCGATCCCGTTGCCCGTCACCGCCTCCTTGGGGGCTGGCGTCATGCCGTTGGGGGGGGCCTTCTCAGCGCCCTTGCCCGGAGCCCCGGCGGCGCCCGCCACAGGCTTCACGGCTCCCAGGTAGCCCTTGGCCCCCGCCCCGTGGGCCCACTTGTCTGGCGCGTGGCTCTTGGCCCCCAGGTCCGGGCAGGTGGGGCTGGGCGCCTCCTTGTGGCCGCCCTGGTACTGCAGGTCGTACATCTTGGGGTCGGGCTGGTAGGGGTGGTGCTTCTTGCTGTTGAGCTGGTAGTAGTACTTGCTGCCCTTGCCCGGCGGCGGGGGCTTGCCCGCCCGCTCCTTGCTGTGCGGCTGGTACTGGTGGTGCTTCTTGCTGTTGAGCTCGTACTGGTGCCCCTGGCCCTTGCCCTGGGCGCCCAGGTCCAGCTTGGCGCTGCGGCTGTCCGTGGAGGAGTCCTGGAGTCCGCTCAGCACATTGGAGCGCCTGGCAAAGGTGGGCACCTGGGGGCCGGGGCGGGCGGAGGGCGAGGTGAGCGGAGGGATGAGACCAACCCCCACCCGGTGGCAGTTCCCAGGGAGGGGCGTGCAAGGTCAGGCAGGAAGGGAGAGAATGGGGCGCTCAGGAGGAAACACCGCCCCCCCCCCCCCCCCCCCCCCCCCGCCTGGAAGCGGCTCAGGTGGCAACTTAAAGGGAAAGACTCAAGGGGCGGGGCGCCTCACCTGCACCACCAGCGGCTTAGGCTTCGGGCCTCTCTTACGATATCCCATCAGCTGCTCCTGCCGCTCCCTGGGGGCGGGACAGAGGGCGGCGCTGTGAGCCTCCGCTCGCTCCCCTCCAACCTGCGGGGGCGTCCCCCTCCCCGGAGCAGCAGGACCCCCCAGACCCAGAGGAATCGCAGCTCGAGGCAAAAGGTCGCCCCTGCAGCCAGCCGGGTCCCAGAGACCCGCTTTCCACTCGCAGGGACCCTCATCTGCCCAAGGGGGCCTCCACCCGAGAAGCGCCCCCACCTCTGAGGTCCCCCCTGCACTGACGCCCCCCACAGCCCTGCCTCCTGGCGGGGGAGATGGCAGTGCGGGGCTGGGTCGCTGGCACTGCCGCCCACAGCCTGGGGCCGGTGGCCCTGCGCAGAGCGGGGTGGGCACGGGGTCCAGGGGTGCAAACGAGGCCCCGAAGGAGGAGCTGGAGGCCCACGTCCCTCTGCAGGGCGCGGGGCACTAATGGCCTCATTAGGATTCAGGGAAGGAGCGCGCGGAAGGGAGGGCCGGGTTCCTGGAGGCCGGGCGCTAACCCGCCGGAGGGGCTGCGACCTCGTGTGCTTGGCGGCAAGTGAGCCAACGAGGGGCCGGGGCGGAGGCCGGGGCCGCCAGGTTCCCAGCCGCCAGGTGAACCCGCTCGCAGGCGGCAGGGGCGGGGCGGGGCGAGGCGGGGACACAAGCCCCGCCCCTCGCCGAGCCCAGCCCCTCGATTTCCAAATTAATCAAGTCCACGCGCGACGTTGGGGTCAAAGAGAGTTGCCTGGCTTCCGCCTGCCGCGTGGCCTAGGGTGACCCCAGGCCGGGGGAGGGGGGGGTTCCCAGCACTGCGCCGTCCGCCGTGGAAGAAGGGGGCGCCTCTCCAGCCTCGGCCCAAGGAGGAGCTTGTTTCCGGGCCAGAAACCTGCTCTCCCGCGGCCCGAGGCACCTCCTGCGGGTGGGCTCCCCCCGGGGAGTTCCGCCAAGCCCCGGAGCCCCGCTCGGCCTGACTCCGAAGTTGCATGACATTGCAACAGCCCGTCTCCTCGCTCTCCGGGGACCCGTTACGCAACATGGCATCAGCCGCTGACATGGTTACAGGGCGCGCGCTCCCAGGTGGAGCCCGGCCGCATCCCCGCTCCGCGCCCCCCTGCGTCGCGGAGGGCCCGCTCCCCGCTGGTGGCGCCCTCCGAGGGTCTGGAGTTTACGTCCTAGCGCCCAGCCCTCCACAGGAAATAATGCAAAATAAAAAAGAGGGCGGCGGGGGCGGGGGGGGGGGGAGGCAGCGGAGTGGCGGCGCTCCTGGGCCCCTGCCGCTCCTCCCTCCTCGCCAGCCCTTCCCCCTTCGGTCCTCCCCGAAACGGAGAACCGCAGCCACCGGCGGGGAATCCAGCTGCAGCAGCTGCGGCGGCGTGACAGGCATCTGTGTGCGCGGGGATGAGCCCCTCCGCCGCCAGGCAGCACCCGCACCCGCATCCTCTGGGCCAGGCTCCCCCACGGAGCCCAGAGCGCGGTGTGAAGAGCGCCCACTTCCAGCCAGAACCCGCCCCGCCCCCTGGCCCAAGCTCCCTGGGCCGAGGGTGGGGGCTGCAGGTCTTGCCAACTTTCCTCCGGCCGCCAACAGGTTAAGTTCGGCTCCGTGACGTCCGGCGGCCTCGCCGTGCCAGCTCCCTCGGAGCTGCCCCGCGACGCGCCGGCCCAGGCAGCCCCGCGGCTGCAGCGAAGCAACACCTAGGGCCTGGGGGTGGGGCTCCGGGGTGGGGCCAGGAGGGGGCCCTCGCGGGACCCGGCGCCGCGGCTCCGAGTTCCCGGGGCAGCCGTGGGGCCACCCGCACTCGCCCTTCCCGCAGTTCCCCCAAAACACAAGCCTCGCCTTCTCTGGCCCTGCCCCGCCCCCACCTCCCGGCTGCAGCAACCGCCAAGGACGGTGGTTGGAGAAGCCGAGGCCGCAGCCGTGCCTTCCGACCCGCCTGGGGGAGGGGGCTCCCGCGGGCCCCTCCCGGCTCCCCCCCTCCCCACTCCTTGCTGCGTGGCCCTCTCCCCGGTTCTCCGCCCCGGCCCCCCCCGCTGCGGGCGGCTGCTGGGGGACGCTCACCTGTTCTGGAAGGCGATCAGCAGCCGGGGGTCCAGGATGTTCTCCTCGGGCTCCCACGTGTTGTATCTTAAAGGGAAAAGGGAGGGGACATGGCGTGAAAAAAAAAAAAAAAAAAAAAAAAAGGCCGAGCCAGCGCCGCGGCCTCCAGGTGGGAATGACATAAGGCCCTGCTCTGTCTTCCTGCGCCGACAGCCCCTGAGCGGGGACGTGGGCTGGGGGTGGGTTTCTGCAGGCCTGACGCGCCCCGATACTCTCCCCCCCCCAAGTCAAAACAAACACGCAGGGCAGGAAGGGGAGGGCTGAGAAAATGAAACTAGCGTTTCTTCAGCAGTTGTCAAGAATTTTAAGCATGTCACCGCGGCGTGTTCCACGGCCACTCGCTCCCCGGAGCCCTGCGTGCAGAGCAGCCGAAGGCAGAGTCCCGTCCCCGCCGGCCTCCCCCGCCCCCGCCCCCGCGAGGACTTGAGGCGCTCTCCCTTTGACCCCTAACCCTATCGCCGGCCGCCCCGCGGCCCCCCACACCCCCGCGGGGCCCGGGAGCCCGCTGTCAGGGGCAGGCACCCCCCAAATACTCAGCAGCACAGAAATCCGCCCGTGTGTGTGAGTGTGTGCGCGTGCCTGCGCGGCCGTCTCCATCCGGTGCCTTCGCATTTTAAATTAAAAAAAGAGGCCCCCGCCGAAGCCCGGCCGCGGCAGCGCCCTGCACGGGCTGCCGCCCCTCCCCGCGCCGCCGGGAGGGAGGAGGCACACAATTGCATTTTCGTCGCTTTTTAATTTTTTTTTTTTTTTTTTTTTTGGTTTTGCAATATGGAGCCGTTCGGTGGAGGGAAAGGGGAAAGGAGCCATTTTCTGCTGCACATCAGCCAGTGCCTGCGCCCGCCCTCCCTCCGCCGGCCTCCCCGGCTCGGCCCGCGCCTCTCCTGCTCCTCCGGCTCCTTTTAGCGCATAAATTAGTGATGGCATTTCCCGGAGCGCGGAGCACAACGCAGGGCGCCCGGCTCGGGCTCGGCGGCTCGGCTTCCAGTGCCTGCCACCGACTTCCCCACCCCCTCCTCCCTCCCCCCACCTCCACCCCGCCTCCCGCCCGCTCCCCCCACCACCCCACCAGCCCGGCGGGTCCCGAGCCCCGGAGCCCCGCGCCGCGGACCCGGCTCCCCCGCCCCTCCGCCGCTACTTACTTGGGGGACCAGCCTCTCCATTTCACCAGATACTCCACTCTGCCCTGCGGGGGGAGAGACACCCTCCCTCAGCTTCCGCGGGATCCCCGGCCCCGGCCCGCAGCCTCCCCACCCCCTCCCCGCCTCCTCGCGGGCTGCTCCGGCCGCCGCTCGCCCGCCGCCGCGCCGCCGCCCCCGCGCCGCCCTACCTTGCGGATCCGCTTCTTCTCGATGCTCTCCACCGCGAAGACGTGCTCGCCAACAGCTGGCAGCTCCATGGCCGAGCCGGAGCGCGCCGGGGCGCGGGTGGCCGGCGCCGCTGCAGACACTGCTGGCTCCCGCCGGCGCCCCGCGGTCGCCCCGGCGCAGGCGCCCCCGCTGCCCGCGCTGCCGCCGCCGCCGCCGCCGCCGCTCGCCCCGCACAGCCCCGCCGCCCGCCGCTGCCCGCCCGCCTGGCTCCCGGCTCTGCTCGTCAGACACTGAGCCCGGGCCGCGGCGGCACACGAACTCATGCAAATCCGGCGTCAGCGGGCGGGGCCTCGCGGGCCGAGCGCGGCGTCAGGGGGCGGGCCGCGGCCCGGATTGGCGCAGCCCGGCCTACCGGAGCCCGGGGCCCGGGCGCCGAGGGGGAGGAGGAAGGGCGCGGGAGGGGGCCGCGCGGAGGAGGGCGCCCGGGAGGTGCGGAGGGAGGGAGCCTCCAGCCTGGGCGAAGGAGGCTGCGGGGAGGGAGCGGGACGGGGCCGGAGAGGTGTGTCGGCCGAGGGCGCGGTGGGGTGGAAAGCGGGACAGGGCCCGGACGGTCTCCGCGCGACCCCCGCCTTCCGCCCGGCGCTGTGGCCACCCCCTCACCTCTGGTTCTCAGTGTGCAGCGCCCGGGGACCCTGCTGGGGACCACCAAAGCGCCCCTCACCGTTTCCAGTTGCATCGAATTGCGTCATGTGCAAACACCCGGGGGGCCGTCGGCAGGGGGCAGAAGGGGGCGGGGCAGCTGGGGAGGGCACCCCGCGTGCCTCGCCACCCCGCCCCGCGAAGCTCTGAGCGGTTAGGTTGGCGAGGAAGAGGAGAGAGAGGGCCCAGAGAAGAGAGGATGGGTGCACAGGGTCGCGGGGAGAGCACGGAGAAGGGAGAGGAGGGTGCCAGCCGGGGCCCCGGGGCGCGAAAGAACCTTCCCCAAGGGGCTCTGAGTCCCATCGCACCGACCTGATCGGCTTCCTAGTTACCTGAGGCCTTTCCTAGGCGTAGGGACAGAATGTCTACCTCCCAACAGCATCGCCCGCCCTGCCCCCAGCAGGACCAGAGGCGGGAGGACGGGAGGGGGTGCAGTGACGGCCAGGTCCGCTGGACGGGGGTGGGGTGGGGGGAGGACCTGGTGGGGTCCCAGGGAGAGGCATCGAGAGAGGGAGCGAGAGCGGTGAGAAGAGGCTGAGGCTGGACAGGGGCAGATGGGGCCGCAGGGAAGGGTGGGGGGGGAATGGAATGGACCCGGAGCCAAGCCTTCGTCAGGAATTCGCGTCGCCAGGGCCTTCCCCAGGAAGCCGAGGAGCCCGAAGTGTGAAGTTTAGCACCTCGGGCCGCCAGACAGCGGTCCGGCTGGGGGAGCTGCTGCGCCCCACGCGGCCTCCCGAGGGCGCCACCGCGGGCTGTGAGCTCGGTCGGGTCGGGTGGGGAGCGAAGGGACCGGGGACCGGGCCAGGCGGCCGGAGTGGGCGGGGCAGGGGCGCGCCGGGCCCTGGAAGGACCTGGAACAGGAAGCTTGCGCAATCCCTCGGCTGCGCGTCCACGGAGGAGAGAGAGCAGGAGCCGAGCAGAGTGGAACCAGAGGGGGGGCGGGCAGAGCGCCATCCGGGTCTCTGCTCCGCCCTCACGCGGCCTGGAGTGCTGGGTGGGGACTGCTCAGGGACGCCGCCGCGCCGGGAAGGGGTGGGGTGCAGAAGCGAACCCCCAAAGCGTGTGCGGGGTCGCATTCTCCCAGGAACCCGGGAGAAGCCTGGAGGCGGCCTGGTGTGTAAGAACGCACGTGTGGACTCGCCACCATTCCACCGCCGCCTCGCAGCTCCCCGGCGGCTCCGGCTGCTGCGCGGCTGCCTCAGGCGAGCGGCGTGGCTCCCCTCTTGGGGGTCCTGGGCGTGGACAGGGGCGCGGCCTGCAGCCTCTGCTCCCTGGAGAGCTCCAGGCGCAAACCCAAGATTCCCAGGGGTGGGGGTGGGGTGGGGTGGGGCGACCCGGCCGTAGTCCTGGGGACGGGTGGTGGCCCTCGGCTGTTACTGAAGGTGGGGACACTTCTGTCTTCCTGCTGTGTTTTGGGCTTTCCCCGCACACTCGTCCAGGGCTAGGAGCTCTCGTGCGGGACATCGCCCCCGGGAAGGGGAAGGGTCCGAGAGGAGGAGCGGGAAGCGCTGTCAGCCGCAGTGCAGCCCTCGGCGCCGGCCTGCGGGGTCTGCGGCGACCTCGTCCTGCACGCCCTGCGCCCGGGGCGGGGCGGGGCGGATATTCCCGACACTCTGGCGGCCCCTCGTTAGAAAATCCCCTGGAAATTCTGTTTCCAGTGGTTGTTTCCGTGGCGTGCGGGTCAGGGGGCGCCGGGGGAGGGGGAGCGGCCGCCGCGCCGTCTGGGGCGTCGGACTCGGCGGTCGAGGCTGTGAGCGCTGGGCCCGCGCCCCGCCGGGACCGGCGCTTCGGACTTCGGGGGCCACGCGGGGGCACCCGGTTCCCCGACGGCGGGTTTGCGCAGGAGCCGGGCTGGGAGGCAGGGCGGCTTCCGCCGGGACGCGGGCCTTTCCTGGAGCCGCCGGTGCCGCGGAGGGAGAAGTCGCTGGGCTCCCCAGGACTGTCCGAGGCGACGACCCAAAGCTCCCCAGAAGCAGGGAGTCCTGTGCCACCCCCGCTCCTGGCCTTTCCGCCGCGACTGGAGGGGGGCGGGGAGGACCGAACCCCACCAGCTGCTCCGCGGGTGTGTATTCTGTCCTCTGGAGGGTGGGCGAGTTGGGGCGAGGCCAGAACCCGGAACCCAGGAGGCCCGGCCTAGACCACCCGCCACCTGCCGGCGGCCGGGCATGGGGCGGAGCTGGGTCCGGGAGCACGGAGGGCCGCGGGGAGGGGCCGCCAGGGGAGGGGGCGTGAGCGCCCTGAGCCCGCGGTCCCTCCAGGGAACCTCCCGCGGGGCCTCCCCTGCCAGCCCGCCCCGGCCCGGCCCCTCGGAGGAGCCGAGGGAGTGGAGCCCAAAGGCGGGATTCCCAGAGCCTCAGCTGGGGCCCCTGCCTCTGATCCGGGACGTCCTGCGCCCCGCGGGGGGCCCGGGGCAGGGCCTGAGCCCGCGCATCCGACACGGCCCCTCCCGGCCAGGGTCAGACCGTGCCCCTGGGTCCCGCCGAGGGACGGAGTCTTCTGGGTGCCACCTCGGACTGGGGCCCCCAGGGGCCTCAGGGGCCCCGGAGCGGCGCGCTCTCGCGGAGGGAGGAGAGGGCCCGGAGCCCGCGGCGGCCAAGGACCGTGACCGAGGCGGCGGCGGAGAGGCTCCCAGAGCGGCTGGGCCCCGGGGGGAACTCGGAGCCTTCGCCGCCCGGCGCTCTGCGAGGAGGTGCCCGCGCCCCGCAGGCCTGGCTCTGCGGGCGGAAGCGCCGGACTCCGGGCCTGTCCCGGCTGGAGCGCTCTCCCGTTGGGGAGCCGCGGGAGCCTTGAGGAGCCACGACCCCAACCCCCCCACTGCCCCCCCCCCCCGGCTTCACCGGAGCCCCTGCCCCCCTTTGTCCGGGGGAGGCCTGCCTGCCACTGAGCTCGGATGTGGCCTTTCTGCGTCGGCTTTAGGGGAGCTGAGCAGTGCGACTGTCCTGGGGGGCGGGGGGGAGCGGGGCGGTGGTGTGCGAGCCCCAAAGTCCGCCCTGCGCCCTCTCGGAGCGATGGCTTTGTTCCTAAGGGCGCCCCCCGCCCTCTGCGCCCCGAGTTCCTGCTCTTGTCACGCCGCCCACCCGCCAAGGGCCGGCTTTCCTTCGGGGGAGAAGCCCCTCCCTGACGCCCCGCAGTCCCTCCGAGGCGGGTCCTGGGTGGGTCTGGGGCTCCGGGGGGCGGGCCGGGCAGGGTGCTGAGGTGGGGCGCCCTCAGGCCTTGGCCCCTTGGCAGGTTTGGGGCAATTCTTGGGGCCACGCCGCCGCCGCAGGGCCGCGCCTCCGCATTGCGGCACGCGGGGGTCGCGGGCGCCCCAGCGGGACCAGTCAGTTTTCGAGGACGTCGGCTGGCCCACCCCCTCCCAGCGTCAGGGCAGCGCCCCCCCACCCCCCAGGCCTGCCCGGAGAGGGCCCCGCCCGCCCCGCTCCGTCGCGGGGTCCCGGCTGCCGGGAGACGGGCGCCTCCAGGATCCATGTTCCCTGTGGCTCTGGAGCCGCTCCCGCCGCCGCCGCGCGCTCACACGGCCTCCGCGTGCGGTGTGGTTTCCATTTGGGGTTCGTTGGCCCACGGGCTCCCCGCGGGGTCCTCCGCCCGCCCTGCGTGTGGCTCTCGGGTGCCCCTGTTGCGCCCCCGCCCAGCGGAGCCCACACACAGGGCAGCTCGCCTCCTTCCTTTTCCACCGAGAGCGGCGGCGGCAAAGCCGAGCGCGAACTAAACCCGCCGGCGGAGCCCGCAGTGGTCGGCGGCCGAAGCGCGACTGCGGCCCGCCCCCCGCCCAGCGCCCCCTCCCGGTCCCGCGGCGCAGCGGGGGTTCCGCGCGCGCCCGCGGGGTGTTTGGCGGCGGGGGGAGGGGAGCGGGGGGGGGACGGTGTGGGGGGTGCGGGGCGGGGGGGGGCCTGGCTCGCTCTCCTTCCCCGCCCCAGGCCTGGAGCGGCGGGGCAGGCGCGATCGGAAGGGCCGGTGCGTCCCCGCCTCCCCCGCTGGCCGGGCGCCGAGTCTGGCTTCGCCCGGAACCGCGAGGACGCTGCTTGGAGGCCGCGTCCTGCCGGCGCGAGCGGGGGAGGGGGAGGCCCGCGAGCCGAGGCCGAGCGTCGCCAGCCGATCGATCCCCTGGGGCGGGAGCGCGGCGAGCCCCGCAGGACGGGGGGGGGGGTCCCTGCAGGATCGAGGGGCGATCGAGGGGGAGCTTAGGGATCCGGTGACCGTGGGATGGCGGCCGAGAGGGCCCAGCCAGAGCACAGCTCAGCCTGCCCTGCCCTGCGGGGCCGGGGTGGGGGTGGGGTGAAGTCCCAGACACCCCCAAATTCCACGTCGTCTGTATCGGGCGGCTTGGGCCACTTCCGGAACCGAGTCTGGCCGCCGCGCCACGTCGCCCCCGCCCCCGTGTTCAGGCCCCGGCCCCCGGCGAACCCCACCCCCACCTCGTGACGAGGTCCTTGGCGTGGTCACCCAGGCCTCCCCTCGCTCCGCCCTCCGATCCGGAGAGCAATGTGGGTGCCCCACCTCTGGAGAGACCCCCCAGGTTTGCCCAACAAGTCCCGCTCCCAGCTTCTTCCGGAGGGTCACGTCCCCGGATGGTCCCTGGGGACCCCCGAGGAACCCCCGTCAGATCCGGGGCTTCACCTGCTCACGCCCGGGCCCAGGCCGCGGGCTGGGGCGCCCGGCGCCTGCACTCGCTCCGTCCGCCCCTAGGGGGAGGGCTCCCCTCGGCGGCGGCGGGCCTGCGGGGGGGGGCGGGGGGGGGGGGGCGGCGCTCTGGAGCAGGAGGTCTGTGCCGGCAAAGTGCGGGTCTCGCTGCGGGGGGGGGGGGGGGGTGTGTGGAGGGGGTGTGTGTGTGAGGGGAAGGGGAGACGGGGAGACAGGGAGCCCCGCGCGCGCCCCGCCTCTGGCTCCCCCACCCCCTCCCGCTGGCTGCTGCTTTCCCGGCCAGAAACCACCGGCCCCACAGCGACTTTGGACCCTGGGGGGCCCCTGCACCCGCGGGACTGAGCCACCTCGATGCTGAGGCCACGGTGTCCCCACAGGCCCCGCGCAGCTCGGCCACGGCCACGCCCACGTCCGCTAGAAGGTCTGCGCAGCGCATCTTTCCATTTGAGGTTTTTACAGGAAATCTCGGGCCAAGAGCATGCAAAGCCCGTGTTCTGTTATCAAAGGGCCGAGAGGAAGCGAACGGGCATGTGCAGGCCTCCCCGGAGAGCCAGCGGCTCACGGAGGAATCGGGCCGGGCGCCCGGCGGGGAGGCCCCACCGGCACCCTCTTCCCTAAACCGGGGTTCGCTGGGAAGAGCTGGTTCCCCGGCATATGCCACTTCTTCCTCTTGTAAAATCTATTTTTATTGACTTCAGAGAGGAAGGGAGAGGGAGAGAGAGAAACATCCATGATGAGAGAGTCATCGATCGGCTGCCTCCTGCACGCCCCACACTGGGGATGGAGCCTGCGACCCCGGCCTGTGCCCTTAGCTGGGAATGGAACTGTGACCTCCTGGTTCATAGGTCGATGCTCAGCCCCTGAGCCACGCCCAGCTGGGCTCCAATTTCTTTTTAAGTCAGAAAACAACAACAACAACACCTTTAGGTTGGAGAAAACATTTTAATAAATAAGACTGTGTTCATCTGTGTCCCAATGCAGCCGCAAGCTCGTTGTTAGTGGGGGGACGGGCCCACAGGGCGAACGCGTCCAGGGCCCCGGAGAGTTAGGTCCCGTGTCTGGGAGAAGTTTCCAGAATGGCACCTCTGGGGAGACAGACGGGGGACACCAACTGGTTCAGGGGGCTCAGCTGCTGCCCAGGGGCTGAGGGGCCTGGGCGCCCAGGACACTCCCCGCCTGTGGCCCCGCACCTGCAGGCGTCCTCGGGCCCTGCTCCTCCCCTGGGGACACAGCCTCTGTCTGACGCCCTGAAATACAAGCAAGAAAGTGAGGGGGCCCCGGGAGCCACACCGCAGGCCGCCTTTCTCCCTCCCTCCTGCCCTTCCGTGGGAGGAGTGCGCCCTGCCCGGTGCAGACCCCGGCTCCGCGGAGTCCCCGGAGGCCCACCTGGCCTGTGCCAGCGCGCCGATGCCTGTGATTTGGCAGTAATAACGGGTGATTCTGTGGTCTTTGACCCACTCGGATGGGAAGGCCCAGACACGGACTCGCCCTCCACCCTCCACCCCTCTGCCCCACCAGGTGTTTTCCTTTGGTTCCAAAGAAACGTGTCCTGAGAAACGGGCCGGACAGACGGGCCCTTGTCTCCTGGAGCGGGTGGTGGCGCCTGGTTTCTCTCTGCGGCTTGGAGACCAAGAGCGAGCACCACGGCAGCCGAGAAACCCGCCGAGAAACTCCCTGGGAACCGCAGCCGCAGCTGTCGGAGGCCGCTGGTGGCCACGCCCACGCGCGGTGGCGGGACCCGTGCTGCAGGCGGGCGCATCCCACGGATGCTAAGCCCGGCTCCGACTCTTTCTCCAAACAGGCCAGGCGGACACGCAGACACACGGCGGACACAGACGCAGCGCCCGGTGTGAGGCGATGGGACCCAGGGAGGCGTGGCCCCTGACCCCTTCCCACCGGTTTTGCAGCCGGACCCGCGGGCAGGACGCCCAGGAAGCCCTGCGCTCCGTGCGGGCGTGTCCGGAGGGCAGGTCCCAGGCCTGTGGCTCAGGCGCGCAGAGGAGCTGGCACCGTGCGCAGAGCAGCTGCGTGGCTTCCGAGCAGCATCGATTAAGCCGTCCCCACGTCTCTCGCTAGAGGCCTGGCTGTTTGTACCCACACCGGCGGGGTCCCCCTAAACCCAGCCCCGCCAGCCCCACAGCAGAGCGCCTGGACCTGCCACTTCGAGGATCACATGTCCACCCCAGAGAAGACTGGGGGTGAGGGCGGGTCGCCCTGTCAACCCCACGGAGGAGAGGGCTGATTGTGCGGGCGCTGGGGGCATGAGGCAGAGGGGTCCCCCCTGCAAAGGGCTTGGGTGAGAGGAGGCCCCCACCTCTGCCCTGCCATAGCCAACATGCCCGTCTCTGCCCTCCCTCAGGCGGCACAGCCGGCCGGAAGGGAGGGAGGTCGCCTTCAAAACCGAAGGCGGCCGCGAGGAAGCGGGGCCCGCAGGAGAGCCGGCTGCAGGGTGCCCAGGGGAGCCTGCCCGCCGAGGAGGAGCAGCCCCCGCGACCCCCAACCAGCCGGCCTCGAGCCTCCTCGCCCGGCCCAGCGCGCGGCAGGGCCCCGGGACAGAGAGCCACCAGCAACCCCCTCCGGGGCCACGGGAGTGGAAGCCACGAGGCTCGTCTCCGCCACACCCCCACCCGCGTGACAGGAGCAGGCCCTCGCTGGGACCCTCCGCGGCTCTCCCCGCGGCCTGTCGGCCCGACGCATCCCCGGGGGCTGTTCGTCCGTTTGCAGGGCAGAGCACAACCGGAGGCCTTCGCTGCCACGTTGTGAGTAATTCCAGGAGGGCAGCACCCACCCTGCACGGGCCTGCCCCCCGAGTCTGTGCGGTGGCCTCCAGGCGGTCCCCTCCTCCCCGGGCCTGGCCTCCCTCTGGGCCCACCCCCACGACCGGCTCACTTCAGCCACCAGAGCCCCGGAGGCGGCCAGCGGTCCCAGGACCCCGTCCTCCGTGTCAGGGAGATGCCAGTGTGGGCCTCTGTGGCCGGTGGCCAGCTCTGGCCAAGATGACCAGGCCCCCGTGGCCGGGAAGTCAGGGGGGTCTGGGGCAAGGTCACGTTTGAGGTGTGGCCTTGTGAGCGCACAAGCCCGCTGACAGCCTCGGCCGCCCTGCTGCCTGGGCTCCTCCCCGCCTGCCCCAGAGCCACCGGGCACGAGAGTTGACATTCGAGGAGTTTTGGCTCAAGGGACCCTCAGACCCGGCCAGGTCTGGCTGTGGGGACGAGCTGGATGCCCCGGCAGGCCCGCTGCCCTGAGGAGGCGGGAGTGCAGAATGGTCGGAGCCAGCGCCGCCCAGGCTTCTCCTGACTTTCCCACCTGCCACCTGCGAGGCTCCGGGCCTCGGGGTCTTTACCTGCAAAAAGGCGACAAGACCTCTCAGCTCACAGCCCTGCAGAGGCACCAAGGCCCCGTGTGACATGCCCCATCCCCTTCTCCTTCCTGCCCTCTCCCGCTCCCTGCACATTTGGCTCCAGGGACACGAACCCTCCACGGATCCTCAGACACACCAGGCCCGGTGCTGCCCCAGGGCCTTTGCACTTGCCATGGCCGCAAACGGGAACTTCCTCCCTCAGAGGACGGCACGGTTTTCTCCTTTTCTTTTAAGTCTTCCCTCAAATGTCCTCTTTTCAAACAAGCTGCCCTGACCCCTCCCTTGCTCCCCCCACCCTGCCCCTGCCCGCACCCCAACCTCCCTTTTGTCTCCTCCACCTCCACCTCCACCTCCACCTTCACCTTCACGCAGACAAGATCCGGCCTGTGTTTGCGACGTGCCTCGTCTCCTCCTGCTGGGACAGAAGCCCACAACGGCAGGTCCCGCTCACCCCCCTTCTCTGATGTGTGCCCAGCCTCTAACCACTGCCTGGCACGAGGCACATGCCCAGCAAAAATCTGTCCACGCTGAATAAATAGGATTTTTGCGAGGGACAGGATGCTGCTGGCAGTGGTGGGCTGGCGCTGGCTCGTACTGGCCTTGAGGGCCGCTGGCTGCATTCTCAGGCTCAGACGTTGTTAACGATGAAATGATCTACGTTGACAGTGAAGGAAGTTCTGTTCAGACAAAGGCTCCACCTCATAGTTTCCTAATGACGTCACTGCATCTCATTCTTGCCATGCTCTGGGGCGACCTGCATCCATTGTGTCTGTGCGGTGGGGGCTCGGACCCGGGTGGGCTCCTGCACATCTGGCCCCGGCTCCATGCGCGGTGTCTTCATGCTGGCAGCCGGTGGGGTATTTACACCACAGGAATGGGCCACCACTGCAAGGCGCCGCTTGACTTCCTGCTGTGTTGATCGTTCCGACTTAAGAAAGTGCCGGAAAAGGATGTTCCTGATGCAGGTGCAACGTAGAAGCGTGTCACGCCTGGAGCTGTTTTGCTGTGAATGGCTCAAAATTTGGGGAAAGATTCTTTCAGTATCAAAAAAACTCTGGTTCCGCAAAGGAGTTGCTCACATCCTTAGGAGCAAGTGAAGCTGACATACCTCTGCGTGCCTCCCTTCCATTTCAGGTTACGTGACAGCATCCCCCGACGTCCGCCTCAGAACCACGCTCATTCACCGGGTGCAGGGGTCGGCAAACTCATTAGTCAACCGAGCCAAATACCAACAGGACAACGATTGGAATTTCTTTTTGAGAGCCACATTTTTTAAACTTAAACTTCTTCTAACGCCACTTCTTCAAAATAGACTCGCCCAGGCCGTGGTATTTTGTGGAAGAGCCACACTCAAGGGGCCAAAGAACCGCATGTGGCTCGCGAGCCGCAGTTTGCCGACCACGGATCAGGTGCAAACGCAGGTTGGCTCCTGACCCAAGACTTGGGGCAAGAAAAGTCAAGGAAAGCGTTGTGTGAATCGATGGGTTTTATGGAGTTCACAGTGACGCACATTGTGTATTTTATCATCATTTGTAAATTGCATGCTGATTTGTAGAATTTGTTTCAGTGAAGTTTATAATTATGTATTTTTTCCCCAGAGAAGAGGTTGCCGATGCTAAGCATTCACCAGGGCCTCGTGCTGCCCAGCCCAGGAGGCGGCTCGATGACGGTGAAGAGAGGACACGCTGAAGACGATGGGGCCAAGGGGACGGATTCGGCCATGGGCGGCCCCGCAGAGGGCAACGGGGTGGGAGGAGAGACCCAGGCCGGGGACACGGGCGGCGAGAGGCCTCCGGGGTGGCCGCACACACGCTCAGGATGTCCGGCCCTGAGGCCTGTCCTGAGGGCAGGTGGTCCCGTGGTCCGTGGGGCGGCCCCTGGCTGCTCGCTCTCCGTCCTCCCAGCTTGTCCGGGACCTCGGGTCCCGGGACTGACGCCGGCCACCTGCGGCCTCTCTTTCTGCAGGAGCCGAGGGCTGGGCCTCCTCCCTCTGAGGAGACGGACCTCTTCTGTTCTGTTCTGTTCCTGCGTGTGCGCGCACGCAGTGTGACGAGGCTGGGGAGTCAGAGCGGCCTCGCCGAGTGCACGCCGTGTGCGCCCGGCTGCGTGTTGAGGAGGAGCTGAGCAGGGGCCCAGGCGGGCAGGGTCCGGGCGTCCGGGTCCTCTGTTCTGTGGACGCCAAGAAGAGGATCTTTGAACGGACGCCAAGCCCGGTGCCGGCCTTGGACTCATGGGGGGCCAGGAGGGGGGCCCGGCTGGGCAGGGTGGGGCCAGCGCACCCCCCACCCCACCCCCGCTGGAGCAGCACTCTGGGGCGAGGAGGCCACGAGGGGCGGCCAGGGCGCCCACCAGCTTCTGGAAGCCACTTCTGGTTTGTGTGGGGGGTGGGCCCCCCGAGTTATGTGCCCGGGATAGAAGCGCCTCAAGATTGTGTCCGGGCAGCTCCTACGTCACTGTGAGACGGGAACTGGGGTTCTCGCTGGGGCTCTGGGCGGGAGCCGGGGTTCTGGGGATGGCAGTTCAGACTCCCAAGGGATTCACTGGACGCGCAGATGCTGGTCACGCCAAGCCCCGCCCACACTAGGCGGTGAGGCAATCGACGCGTGACTCTTGACAGCATTTTCGGGAGATGAGTTGGCGGCAGAGGGTGGGGTGGGCAGGGACAGGCAGACAGAGCGGGTGCTGCAGCAGCCCAGACCGGAGCCGTCACCGCCTGAGCGGGTGGTGCTGTGGTTAGAGCAACAGGCCCGGGGGGCCACGCGGGCAGACGGGGCCACGCGGGCTCGTGCAGGCGGCGGTGATGTGACCGGGGGTCGGCCGTGAGGCAGGACAGTTAGGAGCCACCAGGAGGCCGGGCCCCAGGCCTCCTCCACGAAGTGGCCCCGGCGTGGTCACTCCCAGGCCCGGGGGAGAGCGACCGGGACGGCAGCCCTCGGGCACCGTCTGCCCTGCGCCGAGGGCGGGGCTGGTCCGGTCCTGGGGGACGGAGGAAGGGCGGCGTGCAGAGAGGGGCGTCAGGAGAGCAGGGCAGAGGCCCGGGGACCGGCGGGAGGGGAGGAGGCGGAGCAGCTGCAGCGGCGGCGGCGGGGCTTGCGGGGCGATGGCGGTGGACACACGTGCACACGTATGCACCTGCCACGCGCACCACACACGCAGCCAGCTTGACCGCTGACCACGCCGGGCAAGCTGTCCGCACAGAGGTGAGCGAGGGGCAAGCCAAGGGGGGGAGGGCACGGGTGGGCGTTGGAACGCAGGCATTGCAGGCGCAGTGGGGGGGCTGGGAGCCCCGATGGGGGCCGACCCGGGAGGGAGGAGGGTGGCCGGTCAGAGACTAAGCAGAAAGGGCCACGCCGGAGCGCAGGGAGGGAGGTGCCCACCCTGGCAGTGGTCTTGGAGAAGCTGGAGATCAGGCCCCACGGGGTGTCTGGGGGCACGGCGGCTGCACCCCAGTCACTGGGCGGGGGGGCGGGGGCCGTGTTAGGGAGGACGGCTGCTCAGGTCAGCATGGAGCCGGGCTGGATCGGAACCTGTGCAGCCTCCAGTGTCCTGGGAGCCAGGCGGAGGCAAGGTTGCAGGCAAGGGGCGGCCGGCATCCCGGGGGGCGCGGGGAACCCCGAGTCCCTGGGCCGGCCGGGAAGTAGCCCGCTCCCTGTCCCGCCTTCGCCTGTCTGGGTCCCAGCGGCGGACGGAGCGGGCTGAGCGCGAGGCGGCAGGTCAGCGCCGTCTGTGCGTGAGTTTGCACCCAGGCCTGGGGGCTGCCCGCCCTGGGCTTCACCTGGGGGTGGCATCTTCTGCTTTTTACTTTCCTCCTCGCCTGTAACATATATTTAACTGACTTCAGGGAGGAAGCGAGGGGGAGAGAGAGGGAAACATCGATGATGAGAGAGAATCACTGATCGCTGCCTCCTGCACGCCCCACACTGGGGACTGAGCCCGCAACCAGGCCTGTGCCCTGACCGGGAATCGAACTCTGACCTCCTGGTTCACCGGTCGACACCCAACCACGGAGCCACGCGGCCGGGCCACGCCTCTCCTTTTTTGTTTTTGTTTTTAAATTCTTTTACAACAGCCGTGCCCTGTTTTTGTTTTTTATTTTCTAAAACCAAGGCAGCAGTTAAAAGCCGCCCGCACCCAGGGCTGCCGGAGCGGGAGGGGGAGCTCTCTGCTGGTGCCGATTGCCTCACGTTCTATTTGAGGGGCCACTTCTTGGACCCCCCAGGTCCTGGGATGCAAGTGAACCTGGAGGAGGGGCAGCCAGCATCACCTGAATGCAACCCCCCAGCCCTCCCCAGCCAAGACGCCCCCTCCTGGAGAGAGGGGTGTGGGTGGGGTCCCTGCGCCCGCCACTCCCCCCCACCCCCCCGGGTTCCCCTAGGACATACCCGTGGCCTCTTCCCTCTGGTCCACAGCAATGCCTCCCCCCGAAGGCCTTTCTGCTCACAGCGAATGCTCGGCTGTCTCCTCCTGTGACCCCGTGACCCCGCTAGCTGGCTGCCCGAATTCGCGGCTTCCTCCCGTTTAGTGGGTTGGTCTGCGGTGGAGTGGGGCTCAGGGGCGCTCAGACCCGCCACGCGCACAGCCTTCCACAAGTGCCGCCCCCCCGCCCCCCCTCCCCCCCCCCGCCCGGCCAGAACCGGTGACGCCGGTAAACTCTCAGTCAGCTCTGGGCGGGGACAAAGCCCATCGCGCCCTTCGCCCGTTCCTGTGGTGTGAGTGCGCCCACCGGGCAGCTGCCATGAGCCGGGGATCTACAGAGCGGCCCACCCTCAAAGTGACAACCCAGGCCATCCGCTCCCGGGGGGCCAGGCAATCCGCTCCCGGGGGGCCCAGGCAATCCGCTCCCGGGGGGCCCAGGCAATCCGCTCCCGGGGGGTCAGGCCATCCGCTCCCGGGGGGTCAGACAATCCGCTCCCGGGGGGTCAGACAATCCGCTCCCGGGGGCCCGGCAATCCGCTCCCGGGGGGCCAGGCCATCCGCTCCCGGGGGGCCCAGGCAATCCGCTCCCGGGGGGTCAGACAATCCGCTCCCGGGGGGTCAGACAATCCGCTCCCGGGGGGTCAGACAATCCGCTCCGGGGGGGCCCAGGCAATCCGCTCCCGGGGGGTCAGACAATCCGCTCCCGGGGGGTCAGACAATCCGCTCCCGGGGGCCCAGGCCATCCGCTCCCGGGGGGTCAGACAATCCGCTCCCGGGGGCCCAGGCCATCCGCTCCGGGGGGTCAGACAATCCGCTCCGGGGGGTCAGACAATCCGCTCCCGGGGGGCCCAGGCAATCCGCTCCGGGGGGTCAGACAATCCGCTCCCGGGGGGTCAGACAATCCGCTCCGGGGGGCCCAGGCCATCCGCTCCTGGGGGGTCAGGCCATCCGCTCCGGGGGGCCCAGGCAATCCGCTCCCGGGGGGCCCGGCAATCCGCTCCCGGGGGGTCAGACAATCCGCTCCCGGGGGGCCCGGCAATCCGCTCCCGGGGGGTCAGGCCATCCGCTCCCGGGGGGCCCAGGCCATCCGCTCCCGGGGGGTCAGACAATCCGCTCCCGGGGGGTCAGACAATCCGCTCCCGGGGGGTCAGACAATCCGCTCCCGGGGGGTCAGACAATCCGCTCCCGGGGGGTCAGACAATCCGCTCCCGGGGGGTCAGACAATCCGCTCCCGGGGGGTCAGACAATCCGCTCCCGGGGGGTCAGACCATCCGCTCCCGGGGGGTCAGGCCATCCGCTCCCGGGGGGTCAGGCAATCCGCTCCCGGGGGGTCTCTCCCGGACAGGCCTTCCCCTGAGCGGGCTCCCCGCACTCTGGGGCCCGGCTCGGCGTGGAGGGTCAGCTCCGACATCGGCTGCCGCACGAGGGACAGGGAGCGGCACCGAGTGACGGCAGGCGCGGGCTCGCCCCCTGTGTGGGTTCAGGGAGCACAGGAATGACCCGTCTGACCCTCTCCACGCCTTTCGCTGTGGGGAGACCGGTCAGCCGCCTCCACATGGGGCCGCGTGGGGCCCAGAAGTCTTCCCACTGCGCTGCCTCCCTGGCAACCGTTCTGGAAGGTGTGGCGCCCGCCGCCACGCGCCTCTGTGCCGAGTGTGGGTGCCTGCCCCTCAGCCCAGTTCCTCTTGGGACAGCAACTGTGCCCTCACTCTGAGCCCGCCCACTGAGCCCCCAGACCACTGAGCCCCCAGACCACTGAGCCCTCAGACCACTGAGCCCCCAGACCACTGAGCCCCCAGACCACCTGAGCCCCCAGACCACTGAGCCCCCAGACCACCTGAGCCTGCCCACTGAGCCCCCAGACCACTGAGCACCCAGACCACCTGAGCCCTCAGACCACTGAGCCCCCAGACCACCTGAGCCCCCAGACCACTGAGCCCCCAGACCACTGAGCCCCCAGACCACCTGAGCCTGCCCACTGAGCCCCCAGACCACTGAGCCCCCAGACCACTGAGCCCCCAGACCACCTGAGCCTGCCCACTGAGCCCCCAGACCACTGAGCCCCCAGACCACTGAGCCCTCAGACCACTGAGCCCCCAGACCACTGAGCCCTCAGACCACTGAGCCCCCAGACCACTGAGCCCTCAGACCACTGAGCCCCCAGACCACTGAGCCCTCAGACCACCTGAGCCCCCAGACCACCTGAGCCCCCAGACCACTGAGCCTGCCCACCTGATTCTGCGCACGTGAACTCCAGGCTTCACCGTGGCGTGCAGAGCGTGGGCAGGAAGACAGAGACGAGGGTGCGGACAGCTGTCAGTAGTGACAGCTGACAGGGAGGGCGGAAAGGGAACAGGATACGAAGTGGAGGGCAGGCTCCGGAGGCAGCCGGGGGGGCGGGGCTGGAGGGGGGAGCCCTCTCCCCTGGGGCCTGGGCTCGGCTTGGCGTGCCCCCCCCCCCCCGCCTCACAGGACAGGGGGAGCCAGCAGGTCGCGCACCTGCACTGAGCGCTCTGTAACCTGCACCAGGGGAGGAGGATTCGAGAAGTTCCTTTAACAACTTAGCGATCCCAGTTTTAAGTTTCTCTGTGTAAGTGATAGCTTTCAATATGTTTTCAATCGAGCAACACATGTTTACTGAAAATGTAGGGAACGTTAAAAAGGGAAATAAACAAAAACTGTCCTCAGGCCCGTGGTCCAGAGTAGTCACTGCAGCCGGGGAGCCCCTCCCGCCTCCCGCCTCCCGCCGCCTCGGCCCGCTGGCGGCCGCGCCTGGGTGCTGTCTCCCTCCGTGGAAATACACAGGACGTTCTAAAACGAGTGGCGGCAACAGCGTCTTCACGGATCTGCGTCCCGCTTTTCCCGGAACCTGTTCATCTGCCTCCTCCCATCGGGGGCTTCAAACACCACCCCCCGCCCCCCGCCCCCACCCCCGCCCCCCGCCCCCCGCCATGGGCATCCTCATGCCGATCGCCAGGTTTCGCCAATAAAAACCAGAGCATCGCGTACACTCGATCATCGGTAAACAATGACGTCCCACGCAAACACGGGACCCGCGCGCTAAAGAGCAAGTGGTCGTGTACCTGACATTCAAAGTCCCTGCCCTTCCCTGGCCTGGCAGCCGACCTCCGGTGCTGAGGGGCTGCAGACGCCGGGGTCAGGCCTTCTGCTCACACCTGCAGCCCACACCTGGCGCGGGCTCACACCGTTCCCAAAACCTGGGAATTCTTCCCCTCGGCTCCGTGTCCCTACTCCCCGCCAGGTGCCAGGCCAGGTGTTGGACAGACATCGCCCCCTCACTCCCGCGCGGCCTGTGAAACCCATTTGGCAGACAGGGAAGGCGAGGCTGAGCGGAGCCGTCGCCAGAAAGGGGGTGTGGGTCTAGGGCTGCCCACGGGGCCCTTCATTTGGGCCGAACAGAATGAGAGGCAGCTCAGCCAGGAGGCCAGGGAACGGGCCCCAGGGGCCTCCACCAGACCTCAGGGTGCCAAGGCCACCTTCCCAGGGGCCCTGCCCTGAATGGCAGGCTCCGGCCTCCGGCTGCGGGGAGACCTCGGGGACAGGCAGACCCGGGCTGGACGGAGAGCCACTGCCTGACCGAAGGGCCGGCTTTGAGTTGCCGGCAGCAGTTCCTGCGGAGCCCTCGAGGGCTTCCCTGATTGGCCTTAAAGTGCTCTGGTCCCTCTGGGCCCGGAGAGAGGTTAATGCGGGATGGAGGGCTGAGCCCTGGCTGGGGGTGGGCGGGGCCTTTGGGAAGCTCTGGAATTGGCCTCTCTGGCCCCTTTGCTGCCTCCCCCTGCAGACCCTCCCCTGCCTCCCTATGGCCCCCCCTGCTCCTCACCGAGGTCCTCAGACACGGATGCACCGTGACCACATGCAGAGGCGAGTGCCGCTGGGGCCCGGGGGCTCCTCCCCAGCCCCCTCCCTAAGGTGCCCTCCACCTTGCAGCCTCCCAGCACTTCCTGGTACCTGCCACCGTGCCCGCGTCCAGGTGGCCGCACTGTGACCGCATGCAGTGGGGTGGGGGCAGGGTGGCTGCTGTCAGGAGGCACCTCAGCGGCGAGGCCTGAAGGATGGAGCTGTCATAGCCCGTGTGTCCTCTCCCGTGTCCCCATGGCAACAGCGCAACCTCACACCCAGGACCTGGTGCTGAGCCAGTGCATCCCCCCTGCTCCTCTGTGCCCCACCCTGTGGGTTAGTTCACAGGCCTGTCACCTGGGGGGGGGTCCTGTCGCCTGGGGGGGCTGTTGCCTGGGGGGCTGTTGCCTGGGGGGTCCTGTGGCCACCACCACAGCCAAGACCCTGAGCAGCCCCATCACCTCCAGAGGTCCCAATGCTGCCTTTTTCTGTTAAATGTATTCTTATTGGCTTCAGAGAGGAAGGGGGAGGGAGGGAGGGAGAAACGTCCATGATGAGAGAGAATCATGGACCAGCCGCCTCCTGCACGCCCCACACTGGGATGGAGCCCGCACCCCGGGCCTGTGCCCTGACGGGAATCGAACCCTGACCTCCTGGGTCATCGTTGGATGCCCAACCCCTGAGCCCGCGGCCGGGCCCACGCTGCCCTTTTCATAACCACCCCTCCCTCCTCTGCCCCCCGCCCCCAGCACTAATCCGCTGCGTCGGCTGCATCTTGTCATTGCCACCGTGTCCCTCAGACGAGCCTCACAGCCGCTCCCCCGGGGCTGGCCTTCTTCACGCAAACCGTTTCCGGCGCTTCCTCGCGGGCGCTGCGCGGCAGTGGCTCTTCCTGTTGCCGAGCCGGTGCCCGGTGCCCGGTGTGGCGGGCCGTCTCCCCAGCGTCTGCCCCGGGGGGTCACCGCTCCCGGCCTGGGCCCGAGGGAGGGGCCGCCCGGTTTTTGTGGGAGCCGAGCTGCTCTGCGTGGGAGCTGGGTCACGTGGGGACGCAGGCTGGGCAGCGCCCGCCAGGCCGTGTCCCGCGGCCTCGCCGCGCCGGGTGTCGCCGCGTTGATGGTCGCCTTGCTCCGGGGGTGGGGACCCCGCGTGCTGTTCCTTTGCACCCCTGACCGGCAGTGATGCTGCCCGGCAGCTTCCCGCGTGTTCGGGCGCGTGCAGCCTGGCCAGGGCCGTGCGGTTGTCGGGTTTGCGGTGAGCAAGGTCACGGAGTCGTTACAAAAGCGCAGGCGCCGTCCACCCCTCGCTGTGCTTGGCGAGTCTCACCCCTGGACCCGGGAGGGGAGCGGTCAGCGTGCGGACTTGCGCCTCCTGCCCCCCCCAACCCCCCCCCCCCGCCCGGTGCTCTGCTCGCCCCCTCGGTGCTTCCTCTCCCCTCGCCGCCCTGGGCTCCCCGGGGCTCGGGGCTTCCCCCTGAGCTGTTCACGCCGCTGTCGGGGTAGCTGTGCCTGCGCTGGTAGTTCTCTCCGAGGGGTGGGTCTGGGTATGACAGCACCCACACCTCAGAACCCGTCAAAGTGCCAGCATCTTACGTCTGGACTCCAGAGCGGACACTCCCTGCCATTGAGGTCCCGTTCAGATTTCCCAGACGGGCCGGCCGGCCTAAGACCACAGAGGAAGACTGAGTGCTGGCCCGCCCGGCCCCTCCATGCCAGGCAGGAGCTGTGCCCTCCGGGCCCCTCCCCAGCGGCCATCGCCCGCACCGGCCGATGAGACGAGCGCTGGCCGCCCCAGAGCCCCGCGGTGGGACTTACGATGGAGTCTGGCGAGCAGCAGGGAAAGAGCAGCTTCCCACGCCACGTGTCAGACACTGCTCACCCCACGCACCCCAGAGACGCCGGGCTGGGAGAGATCGCAGGAGGCCGCAGGCTCGGCCCTCCCCATGGCATGTGGCTGCTCTGTTTGCAGGCGGGGGGAGTGGGGGGGAGTGGAGCAGTGGTGGACGGGGTGCCGGGCCGCACGGCCTCACCATGTGGGTGCAGGGCAGTGGAGAGGCTGCCACGCAGGAAAAAGCGGCCCACACGACCCTCGGGTTGGCCGCCTGCCCACCGCAGCCCCTCCCCTCGCCCGCCCATGCCGGGGCCTTCCTGCTGGAGCCTGCCTGGGACACGCCCTTCTCCCGCGGTGGGCCTGATACACGCGCATGTGTGCATGTGTGACATGCATGTGATGCTTGTATGTGTGTTGTGTTTTCATGTGTATGGCAGTGTGTATGTGTGCATACATATATGTGTGTATGTGTGCATATGCATGTGTGATGCTTGTGGGCGGGTGATGCATGTGTATGTTTGTGTTTTGCACATGTGTGTGGTAGTGTGTGTGCACATGTGTATTGTTTCGTTTCCTCAATATGCATCAAGCTCCTACAATTGATAACAGATAACTCAATGAAAAATAGACGAAGGGTATGGGATGTAATTCGCAGAGACGGAGCACGCGGTAACCTGGGCCCACCGGGCGGCACGGACATGCGCACCTAAGGTTGCTACCGAGCAGCAAACACAGAGCTAGAGGGTGCGGGGCATGCTCCTTTTGCCGCGCCCCCTTTTTAATTGGTTTGAGAGAGAGGAGGGAAGGAGGAGGGGGGGGGGGGAGGGAGAAACGTCGATGCCGTTCCACTTGCTGACGCACTCATTGGGTGATTCTTGCACGTGCTCTGACCGGGGATCGAACCCGCAACCTTGGCGTGTCAGGACCATGCTCCAACCCGCTGAGCCAGCCGGTTAGGGCCAGTCCGTAGCTTCCCCCAAACTCACCCCCTTTGCCTTGTTTCGCTGGCTGCAACCTCCAACACACGCTGACCAGGTGCTGAGAGCTGAGGTCCTTGCCGGGCTCCCGACGTGGGGGGAGCCCTGGGTCCGTGTATTTGGTGACGGCGTGGGCGGCGCCAGGAGCCTCCCGCAGGCTGGGGAGCGCCCTCTGCTCCTCGCTGCCGGGAGCTCTCTGGTGAGGCTGGGATGCCGGATTTGGTGCCATGCCTTTTCCCCGCCTCTATTTCTGAGATAATCATCAGGGGGTTCCTTTGTGTGTTAAAATGGCGAACTGCGCGGACTTTTTCACACGGCCCCGGCCTTCCCCCCGAGCTGGACCCCGTGAGCTCGCCGTGGGCCCTTTAACAGATCCCTGGGTTTGTTTGCTAACCTTCCGTTTGGAACGTTCTGGAAGGACACGGGCCGAGGCTGTTTTTCCTTGGAACGTCTTCGTCTGCTTTTGCACCCAGAGACGCGGCTCAGAGCGCGAGCCGGGGGAGCCCGGGGGCCGTCGGTGTCCGGTGGGTTCCCCCGTGAGCCGTCGGGGCCCGGGTTTTGTGGGACGTCTCCTCACGCCGTCTCCACCGGTCCAGGCAGGCTCGTCCTTGAAGGGAAACGCATGGGGCCCAACACGCTCGTTTATTGTTTGTTTTAAAAATAAATTCTAAAGTCGGAGTCATATATGCATGCAGATTTTTTAAAAATTGGTTTTAGAGAGAGCGGAAGAGAGAGGGAGAGAAACATCGATGGGCGAGCGAAACGCGAGCTGGCAACCCGGGCCCGTGCCGACGGGAATGGAACCAGCGACCCTTCGGCGCACGGACACGCCCAGCCCACTGAGCCGCACGGGCCAGGGCGCCGCCTGCAGATTTTCAAATGGTGCCGAAGGCTCATGGCGGCAGCGGTGACTTCCTTCTCGCCTTTCCCTCTCGGGCCGTGCTCCGGGGCCCTCAGCTCCGCCTGGTCCATTCTCAATCGCCCCCTCGACAGCTACTTCCCGAGGGCCTCCCGTGCGCCGGCGCCGTTCCAGCCCTTGTGGGGCTCCACGAATAAGGCAGGTGCAGGTCCCCGCCCTCCCGGCTGCAGACGGAACCTCATGCCCGAGCACACGTAGTCCCAGCCGCCCAGACAGACGGCAACAGTAAACCAGGGACACGGGGTTGGACGGCATCCGGAGACGCAGAGGAAACAGCCAGCGCAGAGGCCCCGAGGGCCGAGTGGACAGGAACACCTTGGCCAGTTTGCTCAGTGGTTAGAGCACTGGCCAAATCAACGGGTCACGGGTTTGATTCCTGGTCAAGGGTATGTACCTTGGTTGCAGGTTCCTCAGCCTGTGCAGGAGGCAACCAACTGATCTCTCTCCTCTCCCCTCCTCCTCCCTCCCGTCCACTCTCTCTAGAAATCAGTGGAAAAAATATCCTCAGTTGAGGATTAAAAAATAAAAAAATAAGACGCGTACTCCCTGACCCCGTCGTCGGGGGCACTGGCCTCTTTTCCCTCAGATCGAGCGTGTCACACTGCCGCCCGCGGGCCGCACGCCGCGTTAGTTCGGCCCGTGTTCACCTTTGAGTTTGACAGGCTTGCCTTAGTGGTCGGCAAACTGCGGCTCGCGAGCCACATGCGGCTCTTTGGCCCCCTGAGTGTGGCTCTTCCACAAAATACCACGGCCTGGGCGAGTCTGTTTTGAAGAATTGGCGTTAGAAGAAGTTTAAGTTTAAAAAATTTGGCTCTCAAAAGGAATTTCAATCGTTGTCCTGTTGATAGTTGGCTCTGTCGGCCGATGCGTTTGCCGACCACGGGGCTAGATTATCAGAGAGAGAGACCGGGCCGTAAGAACGGTGACGACATTAACGTTCGTTCTGTTACGAACAGAAAAAGAACAGCCATCGCGTGTCAAGCAGAGCCTACATGCCGCGCGCTCTGCGTGGGCCGGGACCCCGGATTTGTTTTGACCTCGGTGAACGGTGAAGGCCAGGCTCAGAGGGGAGCTGATTGCACGGCTCCCTGGAGGCAGAGCTGAGCTAGGAGCCACGTTGCCGGCCTCTGTCACGTCCTCCAGTGGCCGCCCACCTGGGCAGCTGGCCGCCCCCGGGCTCCCCTGGCTCTGGAGTCAGCCCCCCCCCCCCTGGCAGGCCAGCAGCAGTGTGTGTGCGTGTGTGTGTGTGTGTGTGTGTGTGTGTGTGTGTAAAGGGAGGGGGCGGGGATAGGAGGGCGTGCGGGGGGCGGGGGGGGGGGGGGCGGGGAGGGCTAATGGCAGCCACTCACTCACAGCCATAGCCCTGTCCCCTGAGCCGGGCCGCGCATGAGTTCCCAGAGCAGCTGCAGGCGCCGCGCGGGCCAAGACGCAGCTTCTCGTCCCTGTAGACGGGCCTCGGCCCTGACCTGGACACGGACCCCTGACAGAGAGTTGGGAGCCCCCGCGGCCGCCAGGCTGAGCGGCCCCTGTCCCTGAGCGCTGTGTGCAGGAGGCTGTCCCATGCCCCCGCCCGCCCAGGTGCCTCCTGGGAGCCCTGCCAGGCCCTATCAGCCCAGCCCACCCCTCTGGGGCCGAGCACCCTCCTCCGGCCTCGCCAACCCCCGCCCCCCCCCCCCCCCGGCACCGGCAGCCCCCTGGCCCGGCCTCTGTGGCTCCCGCGGTGCCAGGCAGCTGGCCTGCATCCCGGGCACCTCCTGAGTGCGACTCCCAGCAGCCGGAGGTGACATGGGGGCCCACAGGCCCATGGCGCGTTCACCCCTCTGCCCAGCATGTGGTGCGCCGGCCCCTCTGCGGAGCCCTGGCTACGGCGGCCGCTCCAAACACGCTCGGGGGTGAGAGCCTGTGGGGGCCGGGGGGCAGCCAGGCCGGGCCCTCACGCCGGCCTCCTGGCCCCTCCCTCCCGCCCTGGAGGTCATGGGCAGCCGCCAGCTCTGCTGCTGGACCCTGCCACCCGCACCCTGGGCACGGGGCAGCCTCCATCCTCAGAAATGAAGCAGGGTGCCCGCCTGCCCACCACCCGCTGCCCACCGCCCTGCCCACCGCCCTGCCCACCGCCCTGCGAACCACCCTGCCTACCGCCCTGCCCACCGCCCTGCCCACCGCCCTGCCCACCGCCCTGCCCACCGCCCTGCCGACCGCCCTGCCACTGCCCTGCCCACCGCCCTGCCCACCGCCCTGCCCACCCCCCTGCCCACTGCCCTGCCCACCGCCCTGCCCACCCGCCCACCGCCCTGCCCACCGCCCTGCCCACCCGCCCCTGCCCTGCCCACTGCGAACCACCCTGCCCACCACCCCTGCCCACCGCCCTGCCCACCACCCTGCCCACCACCCTGCGAACCACCCTGCCCACCACCCCTGCCCACCGCCCTGCCCACCACCCTGCGAACCACCCTGCCCACCGCCCTGCCCACCCCCCTGCCCACCCCCTGCCCACCACCCTGCGAACCACCCTGCCCACCACCCCTGCCCACCGCCCTGCCCACCACCCTGCCCACCACCCTGCGAACCACCCTGCCCACCACCCCTGCCCACCGCCCTGCCCACCACCCTGCGAACCACCCTGCCCACCACCCCTGCCCACCGCCCTGCCCACCACCCTGCCCACCACCCTGCGAACCACCCTGCCCACCGCCCTGCCCACCCCCCTGCCCACCCCCTGCCCACCACCCTGCCCACCACCCGCTGCCCACCACCCCTGCCCACCGCCCTGCCCACCACCCTGCGAACCACCCTGCCCACCACCCCTGCCCACCGCCCTGCCCACCACCCTGCGCCACCGCCCTGCCTACCGCCCTGCCCACCCCCCTGCCCACCCCCATGCCCAACCCCCTGCCACGGCCCACCCGCCCTGCCCCACAGCCCTGCCCACCCCCCCTGCCACCCCCTGTCCCACCCCCCTGCCCACCCCCCTGCCCACCGCCCTGCCACCGCCCCTGCCACCCCCCTGCCCACCCCCTGTCCCAGCCTGCCCGCGACCGCCCTGCCCACCGCCCCCTGCCCACCGCCCTGCCCACCCCCCTGCCCACCCCCCGGCCCCGCCCTGCCCATCCGCCCTGCCCACCCCCATGCCCACCCCCCTGCCGCCCCCCGCCCCACCCCCCTGCCCACCCCCCCCTGCCCGCCCCGGCCCACCGCCCTGCCCACCGCCCTGCCCACCGCCCTGCCGACCGCCCTGCCCACCCCCCTGCCCACCCCCCTGTCCGCTGCCCCGCCCACCGCCCTGCCCACCGCCCTGCCCACCACCCTGCCCACCGCCCTGCCCACCCCCCCTGCCCACTGCCCTGCCCACCGCCCTGCCCACTGCCCTGCCCACCGCCCTGCCCACCGCCCTGTCCACCCCCCTGCCCACCGCCCTGCCCACCGCCCTGCCCACCGCCCTGCCGACCGCCCTGTCCACCCCCCTGCCCACCGCCCTGCCCACCGCCCTGCCGACCGCCCTGCCCACCCCCCTGCCCACCCCCCCTGTCCGCTGCCCCGCCCACCGCCCTGCCCACCGCCCTGCCCACCGCCCTGCCCACCGCCCAGCCCACCCCCCAGCCCCCCCCCCTGCCCACCGCCCTGCCCACCGCCCTGCCGACCGCCCTGCCCACCCCCCTGCCCACCCCCCTGTCCGCTGCCCGCCCACCGCCCTGCCCACCGCCCTGCCCGCCGCCCTGCCCGCTGCCCGCCCACCGCCCTGCCCACCTGGCCCGGCCGCATTCCCTCCCCGGGAGGAGCTGACCCCTGGCTGCCTGGGCTGAGTCACGGGCCCTCGGCAGGTTGGGCTGGTCCAGGGGCCCGGCTGTGGGGCCTCCCCAGGACCCACCCCGAGACGGACCCTGCCCCCCGCTGTCTGCGCACGAACACGAGAACCTCCCTGCCCGCAGCCCCGACGCTCCCACGGAAAGAGGAAGCCCGGTGTCCGAGGCGCACGGGGTCTGCCCGGAGGGACCGCGGGTCCCGCTTCCCGGAGCTGCACGCGGTGCCGCCACTCGCCCGCCGCCAGGCCCTCGCCCTGGTGCCCGTCGCTGCCGCTGCGCAGCCCACCGTCCCGGAGCCCCTCACGGCCCCTCCCGCCGCGGCCCCCGCCCCACCCCCACCCCGACTCTGTGTCCACAGCTCCCGGGCTGGTCCCACAGCGGAACCCCCCAAAGGCCTGCGGGACCGCCCGTTCCTGGGAACCAGGTGAGCGGGCGCCCTGCGCGGCTCGGCTCTGCGGGCACCGCGCCTCCCGGCTGCACTCGGGGTGGGGAGCACCCTCTGCGGGGGCACCTGCCGGGCCCCGCACATCCCGGGTGGGAGCGGGGAGCGTCGGTGAGGCCGCGGTCACTCACGGAGACCCGGGCAGCGCCCACCCGGAGGGGGTGACCCCGCAGGTCCCTGTCCGCAGGCGCTGCCCGTGCGGCCCGTGCTCGGGTCGGGTCTGGGACTCCGAACCGGAACCGGAACCGGAACCGGCCAGCGCTGCCAGGTGGCCGTGCCGGGGGAGCCCCCCGATGGCGGTGACTGTGGGAAGGCGGCACCAGAGCAGGTGGGAGGTGAGCTCCGACGGCAGGACCCTGACCGGCCCCGCGGACCCGACTCCGTCAGACCCGGAGGGGCTGGGCTTCGGCAGCCCCTCGTCCCCGGCTGCCCGGTCGGCCGGTCGGAGCGTCTTTGTGAGTGACCTCTGCCCCGTGGGCGCCGGGGTCTGGCTGTGGCTCCACGGTGGCCGCCGCAGGCTGGGACCTCCCGCCAACCCCACGGAGGGCCCCCCCGAGGCAGCCGGGGCGCAGGGCCAGGGGCCAGGGCTCAGGTGTGACCCCGCCATCCCTGCCTCAGCCCCCGCAGGCGGCTGGTGGGCGTCCCTGGCCCGAGAGCTCCCCTTTCTGAGACTAGAGACTCCGGAGCCCGCGCGGCCCTCCCCTCCCCTCCCCTCCCCTCCCTTCCCCGCCCCTCCCCTCCCCTCCCCTCCCCTCCCCTCCCCTCCCCTCCCCTCCCCTCCCCTCCCCTCCCCGTGAACCTGCCGGCCGCTTGGCCCCGGGCCGGGCACCGCTGGCTGCACCTGGCTCAGCCCCGAGCCCGCACCGCCCGCAGCCCCCGCCGACCTCGGCACACCCAGCCCCGCTCGGCCTCGCTCCCGGTCAGTGCCCGGGTGGCTCCCTGCCCGGACCTGCTCCCCAAACAGGCCCCGCCTCCTACACCCCCCCCCCAGAGGGCCGCGGGGGGGGGGGGGGGGGAGCGGGCCCAGGTCACCGCTCGCTGAGGCAGGAGGCTCCGTGTGCCCAGCGGCCTGGGACTCCCTGGCAGTGAAACCTCAGGCAGGCGAGTTCCCGAACCACGCAAGCCTCAGTTTCCCTGTAAGGAGACACCCCGAAAAGCGCCCCTCCTGCCTCCGGGGACCCCGCAGGCCAGCAGCCAGGGAGGGGGCGGTGGGCGGGGAGCGTAGTCACCTCGCCTTCTCCCCTTCGGGGTCGGTGGGAGTGGGGGGGTCGGCGCCCAGGGGCGATGCACAGGGTGTGGGTCCCCGTGTTCTCCAGCCCCAGGAGGAGGCAGGCGTCACCACCAAAACATCCATGATGGGAGACGATCATGGGTCGGCTGCCTCCCGCACGCCCCCCACTGGGGATCGAGCCCGCAACCCGGGCCTGTGCCCTTGACTGGAATCAACCTGGGGCCCTTCAGTCCCCAGGCCGACGCTCTGTCCACTGAGCCACACCGGCCGGGGCCCATTCTGCCACGTACATGAGACGTGCCGAAGAGACACATCTGAGGGACAGGAAGTAGGTTCGTGGCCGGGACGGGCCTGGAGACAAGTCGGCAGGAGGAGTCTTCCTGGGGCGATAGGAATCTTCCAGAAAAGATGGCGGTGACGGCGCCCGGCGGGGCCGTTTGCTAACATCTCTGAGCTGCACGCAGAGAGCAGGTTCCCGCCGCGGCCTGTGACTCTCACCTCGATAAAGCTGTTTCACACAAACAGACAAGGAGCCGTCCCCAGGCCCTGCCGCCTGGATTCCCGCGCCCGGGGGCGTGTGCGTGAGCATCTCCACGGGAATCGCTGTCGCCCGGCAACCCACGCACCCAGGCCTCCGCGCTGCGGGGAGTCGGGATGGGGGCTGGGGAGGGGGGGGGCTCCCGGGTTCCACGCAACCTCAGCCTCCGCCTGCCTGGGGTGCGGGTGGCAGGGGAGCGCTGGGCCTCCCCGCCTGGCGCCCGCGCTGTGGACGTGCTGGGATGGGGACCTGGAAAGCCCCTTCCCTGCCCCGGGCACAGAGGCAGCGAGCCCGGGCCTCCTCCTGGGGCTGCGGGAGGGGCGGGGGGCTGAGGTGTGAACCCCGTGAGCCCAGGTGCCGAGAGGTCCCGGAGCGCCTGCCGGTGCGTGCCCGTGGCGGGGGGGGGGGGGAGGGGGGGCGGTGTCCCAGGGGCTGCGGTCCGGATCCTCTCAGATGAAGTCCCGCTCAGGACTGGTCCCCCTGCCGGCGGGGACAGAGGGCGGCCTCGTGGGCCCCGAGACAACCAGCATCACCCACAGAGTCCCTCGGGGTTTGGGGGTGTCCCCTGGGGTGCCTGCCCTTTAGGGCGACATCAGCCCCTTCCTGCACCCCCTGATTCCGTGTCTGCTCCCCACTTGAGGCCACACGCTCCAACCCAAAAGTCACAGACTCCACATCTCGAACCCCCAGGCCCACACCGGGGGCGGGCCCCTGAACTAGGAGACAGGGCGCCCCTCGGCCTTGGGGGGGGGGGGTGTTGGGGCCGCTGCACGGGGAGACACGACGTGTCTTTCTCGCGGGCCGGCGGCGGCCAATTCGGCAGCGCAGCGCGGGCTCCTGTTCCCACAGACCCCCAACTCCTGTCACCTGCCAAGCGCCCGGGTGAGGACCGGGGTCCCCGCGGTTACAGGGGCCACGGCTGTCCTCGCTCCGCAGCGGGACCCCGGCTTGTCTTCCTGATCCCGGGACACCGGTCCGCTCCCCTCAGGTTTGTGGGGCTGGCTGGGCCCCTGTACCCCTCTGTGCGGGCAGCCTCCCTCGGGAGTCCCTGCCTGGCCTCTGAGGGCTCCGCTGGCTGGGTCCCTCCCAGCTGGTGGCCTTGAGCAGGAGACTTGGTCTCCCTGGGCCTCAGTCTCCTCGTCTGTAAAACGGGACAACAGTGAGGCGTTGGGGGCTGAGGAGATGGCCGCAGGGGCGTGTCCAGGGGGCCTGCGGGGGCCACTGTGCTTCCGGGGCCCTCAGGCCTTCCTTGCTCCCCGGCCCCCCGGCCCCCCCCCCCCGCCTCCTCCCGTCTGGCCCTCCCCACTCCCCTCCGCTTCTCGTCTGTCCCTCCCTCTCTCACTCTCAGTTTCCTTCCTCGCGGCCACATTTGGTGACGCCCGCCCGCGCCCGCCCGCACCGGCCTGCACCTGCCTGCGGGCCTGCCCACCTGCAGCCCAGGGCGGGGCGGGTGGGGGCGGGAGGCCCATGTCCCGTTTATCCGCTTCCCCCGCCCAACGCAAATTTCATCCTCATTCTCTCTGAATCAATTTACTTTTATTGCCTCAGCTGCTCAAAAGCAATCTTTCAGGAACAAAAAGGTCAGCACGCCCAAGACTAATCAATTCCGGGCGGGCTGTGCCGCCACCGCGGGAGCCGGGGCCGGCGCCCCCCCCACCCCGCCCCCTCCCCCCCAGCCGCCGCGTTTATTGCTTCATGATGCCTGTCATTAGCGGCATGTGGGAGACGCCCCTCCGTGCCCCACAGCATAAAACCTGGCACGTGCGGGGGGAGGGCGTGCGTTATGGCCACTCGAGGCCGGCCAGGACCGGCGGAGCTGATGGAGGGAGCAGGACCCGCCGCCGCACAGCGCGTGTTCAGAAGCTGGGTGCCGAGGGACACGCCAGAGGCGCGGGCCCCCCGCCGGCCTGCTCCCAGGCCCTCCGCCCCCATCGCTGTGGCCTCGGCACCCACCGGCCGTCACCCTGTTGGTGCTCGGCGGGGATGACCCTCTGCCCCCGCCAGCCCCACCCACACGCCCATTTTACAGATGAGAAAACTGACACAGGGAGCCAGTGTGTGACGCTCAAGCCCGCACAGCTAGAGAGGCAGCGGGGCTGCTACCCGCTTCGGGCTCTTTTAGAAATGGCTCAGGGCCCGGCCGGCGCGGCTCCGAGGTTGAGCGTCGACCTATGAACCAGGAGGTCACGGTTCGATTCCCAGTCAGGGAACAGGCCCAAGTTGTGGGCTCCATCCCCAGTGTGGGGCGTGCAGGAGGCAGCCGGTCCATGATTCTCTCTCATCATGGATATTTCTCTTTCTCTCTCTCCCCCTCTCCCTTCCTCTCTGAAATCAATAAAAACATATTTTTAAAAGTGGCTTAGGATGTGGAATACCCAGAATGACAAATCCATGCAGAAGGCAGGCTGGTGGTTGTGGGGGTGCGGGGAGGGAGTGGGGACAGGGGGCCCCAGAGAAACTGCTTAGCGGGCACGGGTTTCCTTCTGGGGCGAAGCTGTTCTCGAATAGACAGAGGCGGCGGCTGCGGGACACCGCGTGGGCTCGGTGTGGCCGATCGGTTCTGCTTAAAACGGTTATAATTTTACGATAAGTGAGCTTCGCGTCAATAAATCTCTTAAAGCCAAAGACAGCGGGGCCTCGGCGTGTCTGTCTCCTGCGTGGCAAGAGGCCGAGCGGCCGCCGGCCCCGCCCCGCCCCGGGCAGGTACGCCAGCAGAGGGATTCCGAGATGCCCTCCCTGCCCACGGGCGGGTCACCTCTCCCGGGAGCCTTCCCGGCTGACCCTGCCTGCTCTGGAGGCCCCGCCCACCCACCGTGGCCTCACCGGGCCTGGGGTGCCGCCTGCACTTGGCTGTGAGCGGGGTAAGAGGCCTCTGCTGATCCCCTCAGCCAGGCCAGCGCCTTCTCCCATCCGGCTCCGCTCAGGCTTAAGGCTCGGTCCACAGCACACAGGCAAGGCGCCCTGACTGCCCGCCACGCAGGCCTCACGCAGGCATTCCCAGCGGCTCCACCCTGGGCCCCTGCCTCCGCCCCAGGCTGAGCCCGGCTCTCAGAGCCCCCGGCCTCCTCGGGCTGACGGTCACCTGGTGCCTCGCCTGCTGGCAGCGCCCTGCAGGCTCTCTCCTCCGCGCGCTGTGCAACGACACTCGTCCCCGGCAGCTCAGACAGGTCCGCCTGGGCCTGAACCGGGCGGGAGGTCACTGCTGAGTTCGGGCCGGCCTGCCCTGCTGGGAAGAGTCGCCTCGCCTCCTGGCTGCGGGACAGCCAGCCCCGGTGCAGGCAGCTGCCAGGCCCCTCCGTGGGCGCCGGAGGTCCCGGCCGCGGGCTCTCCCCAGCCTGGCTGCCCCCCACGCTCTCCGAGGCCGTGCCCACCGGAGCCCAAACCCTCAGCGGCCCTGCTGGGGGGATGAGGTCCTTCCGGGTCTCTTTCTAGGTCCACGTTTTGTCCCCGGGCCTGGGGGCCTCTGTCCCAGGGTGAGGGGGTCTCACGCAGAAGGAGATGGGACGGCCGAGCCTGCGGGGCACAGGGCCCTGGGGCCAGGCCTGGCCGGGAAACTGCCGGGCGCGTGACCTGCCTCGCTCTCCCCGTGGGGAGCGTGGGGAAGGCCACGTGGGCCGAAGCCGGTGCAGCGCCCCGAGGACAGACCACCACGTCTGTAAGCATTCGCCTGCGTCCTGTCCCCGGCACGTGGGTGTCAATGCCCAGTCACCACGTCCCCATCCCCCGGCCGGCCAGCAAAGGGAGAGCTAGGCTGGGAGGGGCCCTCTGCAGACGGAGGCCACGCGGGGCGAGGGGGGCAGGAGGCCCCGTGAAGCGTCAGGGCCCAGTGTCCGCGCCAGGCCCCTCGCCGCCCTCGTCTCCCTGCCAGGGCGCCGGCGGCCGGGCCACGGAACTGGATCTGCTTTCTGCTCCGGCCGCGTCCTGAGAATGTGTGGGGCTGCCGGGTTCTCAGAAATGCCTCCTGCGGGTTCTCGGAGCGGGCGAGGCAGGAAGTCCCTGGGCTAAGGGGGCAGCGGGGCAGCGGGCACCCTGCGCTCCGGCAGAGCCCGTCCTGGGGCCGCACCCACACGTGGCCCGAGGGCTCCCCCTGCAGGTGGGGCTCCCCACGCGCCCTAGTTTTTGTTTTCATTAATCCTCACACGAGGTGATTTTTCCATTGAGGGAGTGGAAGGAGGGGGAGAGACAGAGAGTCATCGATGTGAGAGAGACATCGATGGGTTGCCTCCCGCAGGCGCTCCAGGGCCAGGGATCGCGCCTGCAGCCGAGGTACATGCGCTTGGCTGGAACCGAGCTGGGGACCCTTCCGTTTGGGGGCTGATGCTCTACCCACTGAACCACACCGGCCAGCCCCCACGGGCCTGCTTACAGATCCTGCTCCGCGGGCAGCACGAGGGCGGACAGGGCGCGGACCCGGCGGCGGGTGCCCAAACCGGAGTCCACGCTACACGCAGCTGAGTCCGCCGCCGGCTCGCAGAGGGGGTGACACCACAAACATGTTTTGTTTCTTCAAAACCGAACAACACGGATGTTTTGCCAAATCTCCACGGCTTAAAGCCCAGTGCCCGCGGTGCCCTCCGGCCACGTGAGCGAGAGCGGCCCCTTCGCTGCCGGAGGGGGGAGCTCTCGGGCGCCCCCGGTGCCCCTCTCCTCTGCCCCCTCCCCGGCCCCCACCCTGTCGAGCTTCTGAATCCAGGGTCACCCTGTCACCTGGGCCACAGCCACAATGGCAGCATTGTGGTTCTAAAGCTGCAGCCACTAAAAGGTGTGTGTGTGTGTGGGGGGGGGATTCAGGGCGCCCACTCTGCCGCACAATCGGCCATTGTTGTTGGAAGCGTCCGCGAGATAAGGAGAGCGTTAGAAATGCCGCTTTCTGAGCCGCTGGCAAACAGAGCAGAAAGTTCAAGGCCGAGAGATAGCTGAGCAGCCCCTGCAGGCGGCCTGGCCGGGCGACCAGCCCCGGCTCCTGGGCGGGCCTGGCCCACCGGCCCGCATCCTCCCGGCGTCCCCGGGCTGGACGCGGAGGGGGAGGTCTGTCCAAATTCTCTCCGGCAGCTGCGGGCGGCCGAGGGCCTGCTGGGCGCCAGGCACCGCGTGACCGTCAGCATCTCACCGACTCCTCACTCCTCACCCCGCCTGGTAGAAGGTGCTCCCGCCTCCCACTCGGACGGACGGACAGACGGACGGGGAAACCGAAGCACGCAGACGGGGACCACACGCTGGGGCTGAGCCCGCGGGGTGTGTCCCCGCTCTCAGCAGGCCACGCGCCTCTTGTAGATCCCACGAGACTGCCCCTTCGGACGTCCGGTTTGTGGGAGGACACATCGCAGCCTCCGGCTTCCCGGCCGCTTCCTGTTGTGGGTTCCTGCTCCCTCGCCCTCGGGACATCGGCTGACAGTGTCTGCGGGACCCGGCCAGGTTCCAGGGGGCCCTGCCACCCCCGGCTGGCGGCTCGGTGCCCAGCTGGGACCTGACGGGGGCCAGTCTTTTCCGGGGACACCGCCCTGGAGCGGTCACCCTCCTGGGCCGTGGGTACCAGCCGCCCAGAGGGCAGAGGGGATGGGGGAGGGGCTGCAGGGACGCGGTCAGGGTGGGGGCTCTGGGGCTGGGCTCCGGGGTTTGAATCTGGGGGCCACTGAGCAGCTGTGTGACCTTGGACGGGTTACTTAACCTCTCTGTGCCTCAGGTTCGGATTCTAGAAAATGGGGAGGATAACAGCCCTACCCCGTGTGGCCACCAGGAGGAGTGACTGAGAGTGGTTGGCTGGGTCCCTGCCGCGTTTAGGGGCCCAGAGACTCAGGGCCCCCCTTATGAATGTGTTGCATTGTGGGGGACTCCCGGCTCCTCCCCGATTACACAGCAAGAGAGGCCGGGGGTGGAACCAAAGCCGCCCCCCCTGCCCATTCCCCCCCCTTACACACACACCCATGGCCTGCGGCCTCTGGCCCCGCTCCTATCTCATGGCCAGCAGCACCTGGCGGCTCCCGTGGTCTGTGGTCTGTGCTGCGTGGCCGGAGGGAGGGACACGCCTTCATTCCGACGATGTTTGCGGAGCGGCAGGGCGGGGCTCGCTTATTATCGTCCAGCAAACAGGCGAGGCCGCTCCGGGCCGGCTCCGGGCGTGGGGGCCACCGCGGGGCCTCTGACTCACGGCCAGGCCAGCGCGGGGCGGGGGGGGGGGGGCGGCGGGGGGAGGCCCAGGGCGTGGCGGGCGGGCGAGAAGCCAGCTCTGGGGTAGGAACCGTCCTGGGGGCCGGCCCTCAGGCAGAGGGTCACGGGAAGTGCTTCGGGGCCCAGGGCGGGTGAACGGCTTTGGGGCCCGAACACAGGCCTCCTCCGGCCCCGCCCCCCCGCGGTGGGGCGACCTCGGCCAAAGTCCACGTTGGGGGAGTCCCCTGCGGCGTGGGCATGAGCCACCGGCCCTGGGGGCAGCCTGGGCTGCGAGGGTTTATATTCTGTGGTTTCGGAATATGGAAGTGGGGTGAAGCGACCCGGGGCCTCCCGGCTCCTCCCCCTGGGTCCCCGTGGCTCCCGGGGAGGGGGTTGGGCACCTGCCTGCAGCCCCTCGAGCACCCCGGGGCTGGGAGTGGAACCCTTCCCCAGGCACCCTGCAGCCTTGGGGTCAGTGGGTGTGGGGTGGGAAGGGGAGAGGGGTGCCAGGCTGCACTGGGGAGCAGCCCCCTTAGAGGGCAGGGCTGGGGCGTCCACTCTGAGGCCCCAGGGGACCCTCAAACAGACAGGGCCCCGCCCATCCCCCCCCCGCCCCCCCCCCCCCCGCACACCTGGGAGGGCCAGGCAGCCCCGGTTTCAGTCCGGAGGTTCTGCCGCCCGAGAGGCTGGGCCCTTTGAGGCAGGTGCGCAGCCGCTGCTCGCAGGCGGCCGGGAGGGTCCCCGCTGGCGGCTGGGCCAGGTGAGGGGCCAGGTGAGGGGCTCACGCTGCCCTGGCCCAGCCCCCATCGTTCGCCGCCTCGCGCCCCCAGGAGCAGGTCGCGCGGCCGGCGTGTCCTCTGTGATTGCGCATCTCCCCTCCCCCCAGCCTGTTTCTCACCTGAAAACACGCGTGTACGTGGACGAGGCATTTGGTATACAGCAGGCGCTCATGCATGGCAGAGGGCGCTGAGAGCCCCACTTTACAGGTGGGAGTTAACCTGCGGGGCCTGGGGCAGAGCCCAGAACTCCCCGGTCCCCACCACACGTCCATGGCACCCCCGTGGCCAGGCCAGGGTGGGCCAGGACACTGAGTGAATGGACTCCCCACGGCCCGTTGTACCCCCATTTCTGCCCCCTGAGACCTGCAGGGCTCCAGGGGGGCCCGTCCTCGCTCCCTCCCCCTTTTCTCAGGGCCGCCCTCTCTGCCTGGAGGGTCCCTGAAGCTGGGCGACCTTGGGCGGTCACTCACCCTCTCTGTTCCCCTTTAGGAAGTGGTTAAATGCAGCGCTGCCCCCACCTGGCCACTGTGAGCACCGACACCGAGGTGGATGGAAAGTGTCCAATGTGGGTGTTCACCCGCCGCCCCCCCCCCTCCCCCCCCGCCGCCTAGCTACTCAGAGGTCCCTCTGCTCCTGGCCAAGCGGCTGCGCTGTCGGGTGGTGAGCTCCCCGTCACGGGGGTGTCCCAGCGAGGCTGTGGCTGGGAGGGTGAAGCCCCAGCCTGGAGGGGGGCTGGTGACCGAGCCCTGCTCTTCCCAGGCCTCTCCCAGGAGACCTCCGCACCGCCAGGGGCACGGTCAGCGGTCAGCGGTGCCCCACGCCTCCCGGGGTCCCTCCTGTAGACAGTCTCGGGGGGCCAGGGGGGCTGGACAGAGAGGTGTTTACCCCAAACACAGAGGAAGAGCCGCCGCTCCTGCTCAGGTCCGGAGGCCGGGAGCCCACCTGACTCCTGCCTGTCCGTCAGGGGCCCGGCGGGGGCCCGAGTGAGGGGCGCTGGGCTGGCAGGCGGGAAAGCCAGGGGGCCCTCCTCTGCTCCGGGCTCCTCTCGTCCCGGCCCCGCGCCTCCCGCTCCGCTGGACAAGCCGCGTCGGCGAAGGCCAAAGGGCTCCGTTAGCTCCCACGGGACCCGCATCGATCTGATTCCAGAGAAAATGAGCCGGAGGGCTGGACAGGGACCCGCCGGCAGACAGATGTCGCCACGCTGGCCGCCGGGGGAGGCCTCTCCGCTCGCCAGCGAGGGCTGCTCCAGGCGTGGGGCCTGGCCCTGCCGGTGGCCGGGCTGCTGGGGGGCTGCTGGCCCTGCTGACAGGCCCGAGGGGTGGGGGGCTCGGAGGGCCCTGGTGGCAGCGCTGGGCGGGGCTCGGAGCCGAGGCTCCTCTCCTTCAGGCCGCTCCGGGCACCCTGCTCTCCTCTCCCGGCCCCTGGTCTCACCGAGCGGTTCCTGGCAGAGCTGCCAGCTCGCACCGTCCCTTTAATTAGATCACCCCAACCCGCTGTCACCGGATCATTCCCATTTATCTGGATGCGCCTGATCTGATTGGATGGTGGGCCCGCGGAGGGGCCGCCCTCCTCCCCTCGCCTCCCCTCCCCCGCCTCTCCCCCACTCCCACCCGGCACCCCTTTCCCCTTCCCCCCACTCCGGAAGCCCCCCAGCCCTGTCCAGGCCCCAGCCCCATCTGGTCCTGTGTGTCCCTGTCTGTGGGTGCTCCTCCCTGCCCCCCCGACCCCCGGAGCAGGAGCCCACACACTCCGTGGCTCCGAGGAGGGTGCCGGGTGTGAGGCGGCTCCCGCTCAAGACCAAGCCCACGGGCGTGAGAGCAGAAGACACAGCACAGAGCCCCGCGCACGAGCTGGAGAATCCGAAAGCCCTGCTCCTGCCTGGGATTCGGCCGTCCGGAGGCCACGGGGCCTCGAGCCACCGCCCGTTACTCCTGTGGGTCCCCTCGGGGGCCCAGCAGCCCCCTCTGCCAGCAGACCTGGTCTCTGGGCCGGTGTCAGGCCCGTGATGGGGGGTGTGTGCAGGGACGCGGAAGGCCGGGCCAGGCTGGGACCCGGGGCTGCACTCAGCGGAGGGCCGAGGGGAAGGCACGGGAGGCCCCGGCACCGGATGGCCGGTCCTAAGACTAAAGTCTGCAGAGTCCTGGCCGCTGTGTGGGGGAGGGGCGATGCAGGGGGGGAGGGAAGTGGGGGCCAACTCCCAGCCTTGCCGCACCGCCCCACCTGCGGGCACCCGATGAGACACCCGGAGGGCACTGCCACCTCCTGCCTCCCCCCCCCCCCCCCGGGCCAGGTCCTGGTCCCCCCCAAGGCCGCCCCCACCAATAGGGATGAGGTGTCCATTCCAGGCTCAATCTGTCTCACCCCCCTCAAAGCCAACTCCACCCCCCCTGAGGCAGCCTCAACCCTGACCCCTGTGCACCCCCCTCCCCCCCCACATCCTCACCAGTCTGTTTCGGCCTAAAAACTCACTTCTCTTTATCTGCCCGGCTCAGGTGGTCACGTGGCCCAGTCGAGCAGTGAGACCAAGAACGGGGGGGAAATTCCCACCTAAATTAACCCGTGGACAGAACCTGGGAATTTACCAGAAAGCTGGGAGGAGGCCGGGCTCTGGAGAAAGACGGACCTTCCTGGAAATGGGAGGGCAGTGCTGTTTGGCGGGTGGGTGGGGTCCCCCCAGGGCACCTGCCCGGAGGTCTCTGAAGTCTGCTCACAGGGCAGGAGGTGGGCGGAAGGGCGGGCGGCTGGACTCTTGGAACCGGCCTCGGCCTCGGGAGCCGCCTGCCACCACCCGCCCGCTCCGTGCTGCCCGTGGGGCTGTCTTCACCGACGCTCGGGTTTCCTTTCACCGGCGCCCGGGACCCACACGGGAAAGCCGGCTTCAGGGGACCCACACCGGAGAGCGGAGCCGCCATCTCGATTCCTTGGACAGAGGGGGCCCGAGGGACAGACAGCTTCTCCTCGCGAAGGGGGAGCTCCGCACCACGAGGCAGAGTCCCAGCGGGTAGAGGGGACAGGTCGGGGTGCCCAGCCGCTGGCAGTGCCTCTGGGAGCGGCTCTGCATTAACCCTCGGCAACATGACTACCCGTCAGTCCTTGGTGTACTTAACAGACTTTTATTGATGTCAGAGAGCAAGTGCGAGGGAGAGAGAATCAATGAGGAGAGAGAATCATGGATCAGCTGCCTCCTGCACGCCCCCTACTGGGGAGCGAGTCCGAAACCGGCCCATGGGTCCTGACCAGGAATTGAAGCGCTCAACGCGGAGCCACACCGGCCGGCTCTCCTGTCTTTTAGTCACTGTGGGGGTCCCTCTCAGAGTCCTCTACCTGTCCCCCTGGCCCTGGGGTCCAGCACACACCGGCCACGGTCTCCAGTGAGCCCGATGCAAAGCTCTGAGCTGCCACCCAGAGGGACTGGTATTCTACTGTGAGAGTTACAACCGCCAGGCCATTGACTTGTAGCCACTAGGACCCTCGGTGTCTTTTTCTTTTGACACGGTGACCATCCCCTGCCCTGTCCCTGCCCGTCCCCGCCCCCACATGCTCGGGGCCGTCCACGCGGGGAGCCCGGCCTATCTGCGGAAGCCACAGCCTTCACAGGCACGCAGGCCCTTCTCGCTTCCTCTGGGGGGCGTGGGCGAAGGCGGCTAGCCCGTGCCCCCGTAGGGGCAGCTCTCCGACCCCGGGTGGTGGCCCGTGCACTCCACGGCGGGCATGTACCCGCTGTCCCACATGCCGCTGCCGCACAGCTTGCACAGGTCGTGCAGGCTGCAGGGGATCCGGGGCCGGAGGCGGAACTGGTACAGCAGACTCCTGGCCTGCAGAGAGAGGGCGGCGGTGAGGGCCGGGGACCGGCGGCCAAGGAGCGCCAGCGGCATGGCCTGCGCCTGCGGGCGGACGGCGTGCCAGGCTCTGGCCGAGGCTCTGCCAGTGTCCCGTCCCCCCCAGCAGGCAGGGGCCCTGGTCCAGCGCAGCGCAGGAGCCGTCCTCATGCACGGCTCCCGACAAGAAGGCGCCCCAAACGGCCTGCACCCGAAGGGTGGCCAGGGCACACAGGGCCCTGCCCGTTCCTAGGACCCCCTCACTCGGCCCCCAGCCCCCACAGGATGCACAGACACGCTGCTCTGCCCGCCCCACCTCCCGGCCCCTGCAGGGTCTGCTCCCTCCACCTGACGCTGCCCCTGGCCCCCCCCCCACCCCGCCCAGGCCTCCTGCCGTGGTCCGGGCCTGGGCTGTGACGAGGGGCCCGGGGGGAGCTTGTCTAATAACCTGGTCACTTGTTCCGTCCACGTGGGGAGGGCGGGTCTACTGTCTCATGGGCCATGGAGCCTGAAGAGCCAGCAGCCTGACTCAGGCCGCGGCCACAGGTGCTAGCGCTGGGCAGGTGGGGAGCTCCAGGCTCACAGTGGGGGCGGGGCCTGCACTCTCGGTGAGGCCCGCGGGGGGGGGGGGGGGGGGGGAGGGGCTCTGCCTGTGGGGGGGGGTTCTGCAAGTGTGGGGGAGGGGCTCCGGGTGTGGGCGGGGCTGTGTGTGGGCGGGGCTCTGTAAGTGTGGGGACATGGCCGCGCGCGCGCGCGCGCGCGCGTGTGTGTGTGTGTGTGTGTGTGTGTGTGTGTGTGTGTGTGTGTGTGTGTGTGTGTAGGAGCTCCGCACGTGTGGGGCGGGGCTGGTGGGGGCGGGGCTCTGTACGTGGGGCGGGGCTGTGGGAGCGGGGCTCTGTACGTGGGGCGGGGCTGTGGGAGCGGGGCTCTGTACGTGGGGCGGGGCTCTGTACGTGGGGGCGGGGCTGTGGGGGAGGGGCTCTGTACATGGGGCGGGGCTGTGGGGGAGGGGTTCTGTACGTGGGGGCGGGGCTGTGGGGGAGGGGCTCTGTACGTGGGGCGGGGCTGTGGGGGAGGGGCTCTGTACGTGGGGCGGGGCTGTGTGGGAGGGGCTCTGTACGTGGGGCGGGGCTGTGGGGGCGGGGCTCTGTACGTGGGGCGGGGCTGTGGGGGCGGGGCTCTGTACGTGTGGGGCGGGGCTGTGTGGGAGGGGCTCTGTACGTGGGGCGGGGCTGTGGGGGCGGGGCTCTGTACGTGGGGCGGGGCTGTGGGGGCGGGGCTCTGTACGTGGGGCGGGGCTGTGGGGGAGGGGCTCTGTACGTGTGGGGCGGGGCTGTGGGGGAGGGGCTCTGTACGTGGGGCGGGGCTGTGGGGGAGGGGCTCTGTACGTGGGGGGGGGGCTGTGGGGGCGGGGCTCTGTACGTGGGGGCGGGGCTCTGTACGTGGGGGTGGGGCTGTGGGGGCGGGGCTCTGTACGTGGGGGCGGGGCTGGTGGGGGCGGGGCTCTGTACGTGGGGGCGGGGCTGTGGGGAGGAGCTCCGCACGCGGGGCGGGGCTCACCTTGCGCAGGACCAGCTCCCCGTTCATGTGCATGGCCAAGTTTCCGAAGTGCAGGAGCATCTGGTCGGTAGCCAGCTGCTGCTCAATGACGTCATCCCCGTAGATGGCCACGATGGCCACGCAGATGAAAAGGTGGAAGTAATCCGTCTGTGGGGTGGAGAGGGGGTTCAGGGAGGCCCTGACCCAGCCCCCGGCGCTGCCCGGAGGAGCGCGGAGCTGCAGGCGAGGCTGTCTGGGGTCCGTGGCCCCGGCAAGCCCACGGCCGCCTCGGTCCTGTTTCCCCACCTGCAAGGGCCGGTCAGTACCTGCAACGCTCACACCCACAGCGGTGCCACCCGAAGGGGGGACCCTGGGGCTCTCTGTCTGGGGGGCAAGGAGCGCGTCCCTGAAGGCTGGGCTGCGCCGGCTCCGAAGGCTCGTTGGTGAGTCTGAGCCGCGGCGGGTGAAAGGCTGGGCGAGAACCCCCCCAGCGGCTCGGGGGACACGCCCGGGACAAAGAACCGAGGGGCCGCTGCCCGCCAGCCAGTGCCCTCCGGCCTCCCAGCGCCAGCTCCTGCCCCGGAGGCGCCTCTGAGGTTTGGGGCTGAGAACGCGGGAAGGAGACCCTAAGGGAGCTGGTCCCCATGGAGTGGCAGCGCCGGCCGGCAGGCAGGAAGCCACTCTGGGCCCTGACCTCGGAGCATCCTGCTCGCTCTGCTGTCGGCCGCGCTCCCGGGAGCAGAGGAAGGACAAGGAGTCCCGGGAAGCCGTGTTTAGTCTCCCGGCGTCGGCGGGCCCACGCCCACGACCTCCCGGCTGCTGGCCCAGGACGGCGGCCCCTCCCCGGAACTGTCCGTGTGGCCTGGTTTGGGCTCAGAGGGTCCTTGCCGGAATAGCGGGCTCCGGCCGGTGGGAGGACAGCCGAGGGCTCCAGGCAGGTGGGCGTCCCGCTCCCCAGGGGCGGGAGGGGGGGGAGGAGAGGGTGTCACGTGCCCTGAATCGGCCGGCGGCACAGGGCTGATTCCAGCTCCCAGGACATGGCCCAGGGCAGCCCGGCCGGAAGGCAAGCCCGTGGCAGTGGCTAGAACCGAGCCTTCCAAAGGAAAGGGCCCTGGCAGGGGCTCCGCTGGCCGAGCGGCGTCCAATCCCCCGTCAGGGCATGCGCAGGAGGCAACGGATCGATGTTTCTAACACTCCCTCTCCCTTCCTCTCTCAAGTCATTAAAAACTTATTTTAAAAAAATTAAAGACACCTCACCCAAGCTTACTACTGATGAATCAGCGTACCCCCAGTCCTCACCCCCCGCCCCCCCGGAATTTGATCAAGGAGAGGAGCCACAGGGGCTGAGTTGAGCTGGAAGCTTGGGAATGCTGGGCGCTGGGTTTGTGGGGAGACGTCCACGCGGGCGGCCCGGGAATTCCGCCCAGATGGCGGGAGAGACGCCCCGCCAGGGGTGCTCAGACGTCACCGGCAGCATCGGCCGAACACGCGACGCCCGAGGGCGGCACGTGGCTGCCGGAGAGGCCGTGAGTCTGGAAAGCAGACTCAGAGGGGCATGTGCCGCAGAGCTCGGACGCCCACGCCAGCGCGTATCCCCACGGGCGCATTTCCCCGATCGCGCGTGGGGCTGGGGGGGTGCTCCGCCCGCCGACACGGTCTGTGGAACTGACGCTGCTTGGCTGCCGGGCGAGAGGGTCCTGGCCACCTCCCGCTGCGTCGATCCGGGTTTTTAAAGGCTGATGGATTCCGAGAGGCTCGCCTGTCCCTCAGCATCGCCAGCTGTCGCTCGCGGGGGTGCTAAGGCCATGTGACAGGCCGCGCCGAGGAGACGCTGATCACGGTGGACGGCAGGTGGAAATCGGCGTGATCGGGAGGGGACGGCGGGCTGGGCCTGCGCTCCTGGGGGAGGTGGGGTCTCGGCCTGTGCGCTGAGCCGTCCCGAGGGGAGGTGGGCGGGCACTGGCTCCCTCGTGTGGGTACGTGGCGTCCTGGGCCTGCCTGGCCGGGAAATGTCCTCCGCGCTGATGGGTTGTGACAGGGGCAGCTCAGCCCCAGAAGGGGGCCGTGAGCACAGCGGCGGGCCATTTGCATCGATTCCAGCTCCTTGGGAGGCGAAGTGCGGGCTGGAGTGGCCGCGTGGGACGGAGGGCGGGCGGTGTGAGGCGCTGACCGGGGCTAGCGGGGGGCCAGGTGCCAGAGGAGGTGCTGGTTACGGGGCACCCTGGCCTCCTGGAAGGCAGGGCCCAGGATGGGGACTGTCGCTCGGGACGCGGCCCCGCTCACCTGGTAGTGGGCCCAGCAGGCCTCCCAGATGCGCAGCGCCTCGGCCTCGGGGAACTCGCGCTTGAAGCACAGCAGCAGCCAGCGGTGGCAGAAGAGCAGCTGCAGCCCGTCCTCGCCCAGCGCCGCCAGGTGCTGGTAGAAGCGCGGATGCGTCAGCCGCAGCAGCTCCCGCAGGTACAGCTGTGAGGCAGCTCGGTCAGCCCGGGCCCGGCTCCCCCGCCTCCCACCCGGACAGACGCGGGCTGCGCGGCCGCCCTGTGCCCTGCGGGCACCCGCTGGGCGGACCCGGCTGTGCCGGTTTCTTGGGATCGGAGACAGTTCGGAGGCGGGTGCGGCCCGGGGCGGGCGGGAGTGGTGCCCTGCCGAGGGCGGGAGGCCGAGGGCGGCTCCGTGCCGGCCTCAGCCGCCACGTGGGGGCTGCTCTGACACCCCCTCCTTCCTGGGACCCCCAGGTCCAACCACCTCCCGCTTAGATCTCAGAGCCCCATCGTTGTCTGGGGCTGACAGAACCGGGGGAGGGCGGCTCTGAGCCAGGACGCTCCATTCCGACCTTAAGGTCCCCACCCAGTGACGCGGCCGGAGCCAGGCTGTGGGGCCGCGCCCAGCTCGCCGCTGCCTCCCCAGAGCCCCCCAAACCAGTCTCCAGCAGCAAACGCTGCGCGGGCCGGGCTTCGGGGCGTCAGACCCGGAATTGCCTCCCCAGTGCCGTGGGAACGTGACGTCACGTGGAGGTGGGAGCGGAGCGGCCGGCTGGGGTCACTCGCCCGGGATCACGGGGGGGCGGGGGGGGGGCAGGGCTCACTGGCTCACGGGCCCCTTCCCACACAAGCAGCCCTTCGTTCCCGCTGGAGCAGGACCGGCCACGGCCCTGGAGCGCTGACTCCCCACCGGCCACTCTCTCCACCCCGAGGCCGCAGCAGGGCCAGGCCCACCCTGTGGCTGCCCCCTGCCCCCGGCCCCCTGCCCCCGCCCCCTGCCCCCTGCCCCTCACCGCCCAGTTCACACCTCCCTGCTCGGCGGCCTTTCCTGAGCCCTTGCCGCCTAACGGTTCCTCTAAGGGCGTGCCCTTGGCTGTGTGTGGCGTTGGAGGCCTCACTGCACACGACACGTGTGGCCCAACGTGACGGCCACGCAGGGTCACTGCCCGGAACACGCTGGTCAGCCAGTCTCGGCAGCGCCCGGGCCCGACCCTGCACGGTGGAGTCGGTCTGCTCCACCAGCCTTACTCCCCATCTGTCTCCCCCTCCCCCCAGCCCCTCCCCTGCACCCTCCCCTCTGTCCGCTCTGGGGGGCCGAGAGCACATCCCAGCACCCCGCACCCTCCCCTCTGTCCGCTCTGGGGGCCGAGAGCACATCCCAGAACCCGCACCCTCCCCTCTGTCCGCTCTGGGGGCCGAGAGCACATCCCAGAACCCGCACCTGGCAGGAGCTTGGACCCCCAGGTGGCTCGGCCAGCCTTGCCCACCCCCCGCCCCAGCATGCAGCGCGGCCTGGGGTGTGCAGGGCCGGGAGGCCGGGAGGGCGGCATGCTGTGCTGGCTGGGCCCTGCAGGGAAGGCCTGCTGCCCTTGGGGGGGCGGTGACCCCTGCCCAGTGGGCCTCAGGGCGGCTTCAGGAGCACCCCCTCCTTGTCCCTCTCAGGAGCCCGGTGTGCTGACCCCGGCAGGGAGCAGCCCAGATGCCCCTGAGGACCCGCTTCCTAAAGCTCAGGGCCCGGCGTGGTGGGCCCTCCCTCCCTCCCCCGGGAGCCGGGCTGGGACACGGTGCGGGAGGTGGCCGGCAGGGGAGGCCCTGCCCAGCCTGCCTCTCACCTGCCGGTGGGTGGGGGGAGCCCGTGCCTTCCCCAGAGGCCCCGAGCCAAGTCCCCTAGGCCCCACCGGCAAGGCCCCCCGGCTTTTCTGCGGACCCCGGCGGCCGCGGCCCACGCCGCCAACACGCCGGAGCCTCACCAGCTGCCGCTCCATGTCCTCGTCCCGCGGGGAGCTGACGAAGATGGTGTTCTGCATGAGGCCCACGAAGCACCAGAAGGTGTCGGACTCGTCCAGGACCTCGGCCAGGAGGGGCGCCACCAGGTCCGACATGCCCTGCGAGTAGCCGATGGCCGGGCTGTACACCGCGTAGTTCAGCAGGATCCTCCTGGCAACGTGGCCCAGAGGCAGGTCCGTCAGGAGGCGCCACGGCACGCCCACCCACGCCGTCCCAACAGCGCGTGTCGCCGGGGCCGGCAGAACCCAGGCCGGAGACCCCGGCTGCCCGAACCCCTGACCTTCGCCTCAGTCCCGGGGGAAGGCGGGCGGCCTGGGGACCGTGTCCAGAGCCGTGGGAAAGGGAATGGCCTGCCATTAGCCACTCCCCGGGCCTGAGTGCGGGCCCAGGAAGAACGTGGGGCTGATTTCCTTAACGGCCGCCGGCCTGGGACGAAGATGGCTGGGCGGGAACATTGGCACGGGCTGCGGATTTGGCCATTGTGTGCCAGGCGGCAGCGGAATGTTCAAGATGCCCGCCCAGGCTCAGGGTGGCGTCAGACAGAGGACCAGCCATTGGGAGCCACTCGGGGAGGCTCAGCCATAGTGTGTGCCTGGGTGGATGCACAGGGCATGGCGGCTTGGCTGGCACCGTGGGAGGGACCACTGGGCTTCCCCGGGGCACTGTGACCACAGAGGCTGAGTGAAGTTGGCTAAATAGCTAATGACCTGCCCGGCTGGCGTGGCACAGTGGGTGAGCATTGACCTAGGAACCAGGAGGTCAGGGTTCGATTCCTGGTCAGGGCACATGCCCGGGTGGCGGGCTCCATCCCCAGTGGGGGGCGTGCAGGAGGCAGCCGATCCATGATTCTCATCATTGATGTTTCTATCTCTCTCTTTCCCTTCCTCTCAGAAATCAGTAAAAATATTTTTTTAAAAAAAATAGCTAATGACCCTCTGCCTCTGGGGTGACTGTATGAGCCCCGAGCTGCGGCGCTTGCCCGCGCCGAGGGCCCGAGGCCGAGGGCGTACCTCATGCTCTCCACGTTGGGGTTGCCTTCGCCGCGGAAGAACTGGCTGCTGCGATCGGTCCGCACCACGTCCTTGTCCACCGTGAACTGCACGTTTCGCCAAAACTCCCGGTGCTCCTCGGGGGTCATGGAGAGCCTGGCAGAGGGCCCCGGGGTCAGCGAGGGGCGTCTCCAGCATGGACCCGGCCTCGGGGAGGAGAGCTGACCAGCCCCGGGCTCAACCAGGCCGCTCGGACCTCAGCCGTCCTGGCTCCTGGTGGCCTCTGAGGCCCTGCGGCCACCCCAGCGTCCAGGTAAGTCTGTTGACAAGAACCCTGCCCAGTCGTGTGGCTCAGTGTTGAGCAGCGACCTATGAACCAGGAGGTCAGGGTTCGATTCCCTGTCCTGGCACTTGTGGGGGTTGCGGGCTTGATCCCCAGTGTGGGGCGTGCAGGAGGCAGCCGACCCATGATTCTCTCTCCTCATGGATGTTTCTCTCTCTCCCTCTCCCTTCCTCTCTGAAACCAATAAAAAATTAAATGAATTCTGAAGGGGGCCTGGGGTCATGAGGCACTCAGGGTCCCGGGCAGAGACTGCACCCCACAGGCCTCTGCACCCCCCCGCCCCCCGCCCCCCGCCCGTACCTTCTCTGCTCGATCTCCATGTACTCCTGGCGCTTCTGCGCCCGCAGCGCCTCCCGCTCCTCCGACGTGGACTCGGGGCGGTAGTAGCGCAGCAGGAAGGGCCAGACCTCCCCGCGGATGGACACGTCGATGCCGCCGAAGAAAATGGCCTGCGGGAGGCGGCGGCGTCGGGGAAGGGCCCACGCGGGGCGGCTCAGAGCGCCCCCAGGCCCCCGGTCGCGTTTTGGCGGCTTGTCTGCGCCTCCTGACAACTGAGGCCCGGGTGCAGGGGCCGCGATTTGCACTTGTTTGGAGGGGAAAGTGCGGGCCCCCCATTCCCAGGCGGCGGAGCCAGGCTCATTTCAATGTCAATGGCCCCCCGGGGTGGCGCTCGGAGGAACGTGTGGTTCTCACGTCGCGGCCTAATCCCCCGGTTTGGACTCAGCACAGGCTCCTCCAGAGGGGACGGAGGCCCCCAAGCCCCGGGGAAGCGGCTCGGATGGCTCACTGGGCGCGCTCCCAGCTCCTCAAGCCGGGGCACCGGACCCCGCCCCCACCAGACGGCCACGCCCACCATGACGGTCCCGCCCCTCCGACCCCGCCCCCAACCAGGTGGCCACGCCCCTACCCTGAAGGTCCCGCCCTCTCAGACCCCGCCCCTCAGGCCCCGCCCCTCAGGCCCCGCCCCTCACCTTGCGCAGCTTGTACTCCTCCTCCACCTGGCCCAGCTCGTTCAGGTGCCGCAGCCAGGCTGCCACGTCCAGCCGGTGGTACGTGCTCTCCTCGGGGTGCGTCTCGGAGGAGGGCAGTTTGGGGCGTCGGATGGAGAACTTCATGCACGTCTTCTCGTCGGCCACCTGCTGGACAGGAGGCAAGCGGGCCGTGTCCCACCCCGGGGTCGAAGCCAGCTGAGCTCCTGGCGGGGCGGCCCCTCTCCCCTGCACACAAACCCCTGGGTGGCAACTGTAATCAGACGCAATCAAAATGAACACAGCCTCATCTTCCCTGTTTCCCGGGCCTGGGCTCCCTCCCACCCACAGCCTGCCCCCCACCCGCCCCGTGTTCCCCACTCTCCCTGCCACCGGGGTCCCCGCCCCCCACTCTCCCTCCCACCCCAGCCGCAAAATGGAATCAATGCCTCGTTGGGCCCGGCTCGCCTGCCTCGGCCGGAAGGGCCTGCAATAAATTACATGTGATTGGCCACATACAAAGGGAGCGCTGTTCGGGGAGCCTGCCTGTCAGGTCGTCTCCACGGGCAGTCACGATCCAGGGCGAAACTGCAGCTGACATTTAATTCAGAAATCAAAGGTTGTTCAATTGGGGGGGGGGGGGCGGCTGTAACAGGGAGGCCAGCGGGAGGCTCCGGCTCGGTGGGAGGGAGGGGCTGTAAAGTCAGCCGTTTCTAATAAGCACATACAGTTCCTTAAACAGGTCATTAAAGAACGCTTATTACATGTGTGTGTGGATGGAGCAAAATACGGCAGGAGCCTTGTCAAAACATGACTTCCAGTGAGAGACTGGCGTTTCGAGGAGCCCTGGGCACTCGTTCCTAACCCAGAGTTACTGCCCGATCAGCCCTGGGCACAGCCCACGAGGCCAGTCAGCCACGGTCACAGCCCAGGAGGCCACAGTCAGCCCACGAGGCCACAGTCAGCCCAGAGGCCACAGTCACAGACCACAAGGCCACGGTCAGCCCACGAGGCCACAGTCAGCCCAGAGGCCACAGTCACAGACCACAAGGCCACGGTCAGCCCACGAGGCCACGCAGGAGGAGCTGCATGGAGCCTGGGCCCCGCTGCCTACCTGGCCGTGGAGGCGGGTCCCCGCGCAGCGCTCCCACTGCTGGAGCGCGCTCGCCAGCTTGTCCAGGCCGCCGTGGTGGAAGTGGAGGACCTTGTACTGGCTCTCGCGGCTGGCGACGACCAGCTGGCCGCTGGTGCAGGCCTCGTCACTGAGTGGGGGAGGGGTGGGGTGTCAACACGGGGGGTGTTCCCGAGGACAGTCAGAGGCCACGGGGCTGACCTTGGGGCAGGAGACGGGAAGTCCCTGCAGAGCTGGCTGCTGGCCCGGGGGCGGGGGGACAGAGTGTGTCCAGCAGAAGCCACCCCCCCACCCCCCACCCCCTTTGCTGAAGACATGGAAGCGCTGCTCCCTCTCAGGAGGCAGGGACGAGGCCTGGTCCTGGAGGCCTGCGGAGAGGCCTCTCCCCACTCTCGGCGCCGGGCAGGAGGGTCCTTCCCTCGGAGAGGGCGCGGCAGGTGCTGGTGATGGGTCAGATTCAGACCAGCTGGGCGGCAGCGAGAGCCCCCTCCGAGGGCCCCTCCAGCCGGCGCGGGGCACGCTGGGAGATATCCGCCCCCTCCCCCCCCAAACCGCCACCACCCATCAGGCCGGACCGTGGCCCCTTCCAATGTGGCTCCGGGTCTGGGGACCCCCTCGGGTGACAGGCCTGCTGCCTTTTTAAAATATATTTTTTTTATTGACTTCAGAGAGGGAGAGAGAGACAGAAACATCCATGATGAGAGAGCATCATGGATCCGCTGCCTCCTGCACGCCCCCCACTGGGGATGGAGCCCACAACCCGGGCCTGTGCCCTGACCGGGAATCGAACCGGGACCTCCTGTTCATAGGTCGACGCTCAACCCCTGAGCCACCCGGCCGGCCCGGCTGCTGCTTCTCAGTTCTGGCCTTTGGTTGGTGCCCCCTGCCTCCCAGGAGGGCTCGGTGTGGCGCTGGGCAGGAGCTCCCAGGGCTGGTGTGCCCATCACCAAAGAAAGGGCGCCCCCTCCAGGAAGCCCGCCATCCTAAGAGCTGCTGGGCGGGACAGGAGCCGCCCGAGCCACCAGTTCGGCTTGGCCCTCCCCCCACCCCCCTCACCCCAGCCACAGCCGGCCACCACCCCGAAGGCGGGTGAATGAGTGTGGGAGCCACGCCGACCGCTTCCTGGGGGGCGGCCACGGTGGGTCCCACCGCTGGCGACATCAGCGATGCCAGGGCTGGCCCCGCGCACAGGGCGCCTGGCCCCGCGCCCGCTCACCTGAAGAAGAGGCGCAGGGAGCGCATGTGCCCCAGGTCCACACGGAACACGCCGCAGATCTGCTCCAGGGCCCGCGCCCGCTGCGGCTCGTCCCCGTGCGGGGTCTGCGGGAGGCCGTCGCTGTCGGGGAAGCGCAGGTGGGCGTCCACGCTGGAGGGGGAGCTGGGGAGCAGGGCGAGCGATGGCCACGCGTCTCTCTGTCCGTGTGGCCCCGGGGGAAGGACAGGGAGGGCGTGGGGGCCATTTAAACGTGCTCCCGGCTTAGACACTCACACACAGGCCAAACACACGTGCAAATAGCAGGCTCTCACACACCCATGAACGGGTGCGTGAATCCATCGCAAGTCACGTGCAATGGCGTCTACACGTGGATGGGAGAGCATTTTCGTGATCAAAGTGTGTCCCACTTCCTGTCGGCAGAGGAGGTCCTAGTGACAAGCCCTTGCTGTGTGGCCTCGGGCAAGTGACCACGCCTCTCTGAACCTCTGTTTTCTCACTTGCAAAGTGAGGGCCACGTCACGACAGGACTTGGTGTAGAAGGACGCCGTGCGGGGCAGCCAGGTCAGACAGCATGGGGCTTCGGCTGGGTCCAAACTGGTTCAGGCTTCTCCTGAACAAATACTGGCCCCGTTAGGGGACATGCGGGCTGTTACTGTTATTAATACTGATCGTGAACACTTGTTCAACACCCAGTGTGGGCCTGCCCTGGGTTAACCACCTCTCAGGTGCTGTTACCAGCCTCCCAATAACCCTATGGAATGGGCAGTGCTAGGACCCCCACTGCACAGAAGAGGAATCGCGGCCCAGAGAGGCTGAGTGACCTTCCTGAGGCCACACAGCAGGCGGGGGGTGGGGTGGGGGGGGGGAGCTGGGGTTTGAACCCAGCTCTGCGGCCCATCCTCCCAGCACAGCTCACTGCTTCTAAGCTCCAGCCGCAGCAGCACAACGCGCTGGTTCTGCTTGGAAAGGGCTCATGGGTTCGTTCAGACCCGACGGAAAATGCTCTGCTGCACGGATTCAGCCACACCGCGGGGGATGGCGGTCTCGCGGGATTTAACACGCATCCGAGAAGAGGCCGCGTGGGCTGAGGCCCTGCATCCCGCGTTCCCGCCTCAGCCAGAGCATCACCGGCGGGTGAGCAATCCACACACCCCTCCTCGGCCGGGAACCCCCTCCTCGGCCGCGCCCCCCCTCCTCGGCCGGGCACCCCCTCCTCGGCCGGGCACCCCCTCCTCCTCGGCCGGGCACCCCCTCCTCAGCCACGCACCCCCTCCTCAGCCGGGCCACACAGACCCCCATCGGGCACCCCCTCCTCAGACGCGCACCCCCGCCTCGGCCGGGCACCCCCTCCTCGGCCGGGCACCCCCTCCTCAGCCACGCACCCCCTCCTCAGACGGGCACCCCCTCCTCAGCCGGGCACCCCCTCCTCGGCCGCGCACCCCCTCCTCAGACGGGCACCCCGCCTCAGCCGGGCACCCCCATCGGGCACCCCCTCCTCAGACGGGCACCCCCTCCTCAGACGCGCACCCCCTCCTCGGCCACACACCCCCGTCGGGCACCCCGGCTGAGGACGCAGCGCCTCTGGCTTGTCGGCACAGCCCCTCATCGCCCGGAACTTCCCGGAAGACAAAGGCCGCCTTTTCAGGACCAAAGCTGCCCCCGAACCAGCGCCCCCACCCGCCGGGGCCGCCCTCCGTCCCGGCTCCTGGCTGTCCAGGAAGCAGCGGGGGGGGGAGGGGGGCAGCTGGTGGGCGGCGGCCGGTCAGCTCCCGCTGTCGCCGCGCAGCAAGCTCTGCCCGAAAGGCTGAGGGAGCCGTCTCCCCACGGGAGCCGGAGCCTGACCGAGCGGCACGGGAGGTGATTTTTGCCAAACACGGGGGGGTTGTGGGGCTGAAGCGGCCCCGCCGGGCTCTCCCTGCGGCGTCCTGGCCGCTCACCAACAGCCAGGCCCGCCCACTCCCCCGCCCGTCCTGGGCTCCCGCCCACCCAGCCAACAGGCCCACCAAAGGCCGTTATTTCCAGCCCCTCCCACCGCACCCACCCCACTCCCAGCACCCAGCACCCCTCCACCCCTGCCCGCCCTGCCCAACAGGCAGTGGCCTGCTCGCCCCACAGGCCGCCCGGCTTCCGGACCAGGTCCAGGCCGAGGCGCGGACAGTGGGTGGAGCACCCTGCAGGCTGCTGTGGCCGGAGGGCTGCCCCCCCCCCCCGCACACCTCCCCCCAGCACCCCCCCTCCAGGCAGAAGCCGGCTTCAGCCCTCGCAGCTCCTCCGGGGACTTGGCGTGAATTATGATCGGCGTTAACTCGGGGCACTGCGCTGGGACCTGCCGCAGCGGTTCCGGGCCCGCGGGCGTCCTGGAGCAGGGCTGGTGGCGCCCCGGGGTCCTGGGGACCTGTCATCGCAGGTGACGGCACAGGCGGCGGGTCAGCCAGGCGACATCGTGTCCCCCCTGGACCGGCGCCCGGGGTTAGGGACCTGTTCCCGCAGCCCTGCAGGCCCGGCTCCAGCACAGGCCGGTGTCGCCGGCGTCGGTCACGTGCTGGGAGGGACGTGGAAAGGCGGGGGATTTTGCCGACCACGGGCCCAGAGTAAACAAAGCAATTCTACAAAAGAGAGTGGAAGCCCTTGTCTGACGTGGAGACTCATCACAAACCTACAGCAGTCGAGGCTGCTTGGCCCAGGTGAAAAGGCTGACTTTTACCTCAAAGGAACCGAATAGAGTCCAGAAATAGGCAAATCTGGTCAACTCGGTATTGACAAAGACACAATGGAGAAAGGACAGTTTTCCACAAATGAGGGGCGGGGAGACGGGGGGACGGACTAACAGAGCGTTCCTCACGCCATACACAGGAAGTCACTCGCTACGGATAGCAGGCCCGGATGTGATGCCTCACCCTAAACATTCGACAAGGACCCGCAGGGAAAACCCTTCCCGACCGCGGAAGAGGCGCGGTTTCTCGGAACACGAAAGGCACAAGTTACAGAAGAACGAGTTCATCAGGTGGAAGAACGGAAACCCGTCTGCTCAAGCACAGCATTAAGGAAAACAAAAATGGCCCTGGCCGGTGTGGCTCAGTGGATGGAGCGTCGGCCTGCGGACTGAAGGGTCCCGGGTTCGATTCCGGACAAGGGCATGTACCTTGGCTGCGGGCACATCCCCAGTGGGAGGTGTGCAGGAGGCAGCTGATCTCTCTCATCGATGTTTCTAGCTCTCTATCCCTCTCCCTTCCTCTCTGTAAAAAATCAATAAAATATATATTTTTTAAAACTCAGTGGCATCGTTAGAGAGTCCTCAGCTCCGACGCCGCTGGTCCGTACGGGGAAACACGGCACTCTGGCGCCGTCAGCATGGGAAGCCTCTGCCCTCGGGAGGCGGTGAAGGACATAAAAGACAAGCCCCGCTGGGAAGAGATCCCTGCCGAGCACACACCTGGGAGAGACCTGGGCCCGGACACAGAAACAGGCTGCAAGGCTCGCGATAAGAAAACAAACCACACAACTGAAGAAACCGGCCCAGGTTCTTCAGATCAGGTGGCCAATGAGCAGAGGGCACCGTCCTTTCGGAGAGAAACGGACACGAGCCGCCGTGTGATCCCGAGGAGCGGCAGGGAGCGGGCAGTGCGGGGCGCTGGCGGGTGCCGGGCGCCCGGAATCCCACGCGCGCCGGTGGGGGTGCCAGGTGAGCAATGAATGCAGAACGAAATGTGGGGAACAGGCTGGCAGCGTCTCAGGCCAAACATCCCACGCCCGGGCGTCCACCCAGGAGGCCTGGGAAGCGTTCACACGGCATCTGCGAGGACGTTTCGGCAGCGGCATTCGCAATCGCAACACCAGGAATGACCGCGCATCTCTCCACTGGCAAACGGAGGCCCGCACAGCGCTCCTCTGTCCGGGGACCTCAACTCAGCGACACAGAGTAGCGAGCAGCGGACACAAAGCAGCGAGCAGCGGATACAAAGTAGCGAGCAGCGGGTACAAAGTAGCGAGCAGCGGATACAAAGCAGCGAGCAGCGGGTACAAAGTAGCGAGCAGCGGATACAAAGTAGCGAGCAGCGGACACAAAGCAGCGAGCAGTGGACACAGAGTAGCGAGCAGCGGATACAAAGTAGTGAGCAGCGGATACAAAGTAGCGATACAAAGTAGCGAGCAGCGGACACAAAGCAGCGAGCAGCGGATACAAAGCAGCGAGCAGCGGACACAAAGTAGCGAGCAGCGGGTACAAAGTAGCGAGCAGCGGGTACAAAGTAGCGAGCAGCGGACACAAAGTAGCGAGCAGCGGACACAAAGTAGCGAGCAGCGGATACAAAGTAGCGAGCAGCGGACACAAAGCGGCGAGCAGCGGATACAAAGTGGCGAGCAGCGGACACAAAGTAGCGGGCAGCGGACACAAAGTAGCGAGCAGCGGACACAAAGTAGCGAGCAGCGGACACAAAGCAGCGAGCAGCGGATACAAAGTAGCGAGCAGCGGGTACAAAGCAGCGAGCAGCGGGTACAAAGCAGCGAGCAGCCGATGCCAAGGAGCAGGTCTCCCATACAAACAAGCGTGAAGCTCCAGTGCATCGTGTTAAGTGAAAGAAACCGGACCCAAAGCTGCATGAAGGACTACTCAGCATCACTGACGAAGACCCAGGAGAGAAAGGATCGGTTTCTGCAGATGATGTCAGAGCAGCTGGATGTCAGTGTGTGTGTGTGTGTGTGTGTGTGTGTGTGTGTGTGTGGTGGTGGTGGGGGGGGTTAACATCGACCTTTCGACCATTTGCATTGCAGGGAAAATGCAAACGCAAACCCCAGCGAGCCGCTCCTGCACACCTGTTGGGAGGCTAACCTCAAGGACTGAGCCTGCCCAGGCTGATGAGGACGGCAGCTGGGTGGAGGGGGAGGGGGGGCGGGGGGGCTGGAACTCCCGGCCCTGCTGCTGGGAATGTACAGCGTGAAACACCCACCCACCCAGGACCTGGTCCTGCCACCCCCAGGATGTAGCAAGAGCAGTAACAGCACATGTCCATGTGCAAGAATCCCGCACAACAGGCCGTGGCAGCTTCGTGCGTGAGAGCTGAGACCGGAACGCAGCCCCGCAGGTGAGCGGGTAAAGCAGCGTGGTGGACACCCACAATGCAACAGGACTCGGCGAGAGAAATGAGTGCACTGAGGATCATGGACTGAAGAATCATTGTGCTGAAAGAAGCCAGCCAGACAAAACAACACAACACTCGTCTGCGTGACTCCTTCACCTCAAACGAGTCTACCGTGACAGACAGGTAAGTCACGGGGGGCGGGGCGGCAGGGAGGGTGTCTTACAGAGTCCACCAGGAGCCTTGTGTGGGGAGGTTCATTACCGCGACGGCGGGGATGGGTTCACGGTGTGTCCATGGCAGAACTCAGCAAACCGGGCTCTTTAGATGCATACCGCTTACTGACCTTAATCATACTTCAGTGCCGTCGGAAAAACCCAAACACCAACATTCAACGCAGTGTGATTACTGGATTTCTAGCAATAGGGGAATATTGTCACATATTGTGATACATTTTATAAAAGTATTTATTGACTAAAGAAAATTCTCACACTATTATACTGAAAGAAGAAACTAGGATATAAAACTATATGAAATAAGATGTCAATATGAGTGTATATGTGATGTATATTTACCTGTATTTTATATCTACACTAGAGGCCCGGTGCACAAAATCCGTGCACAGGCAGGGTCCCTAGGCCTGGCCAGCGATCGGGGCCGATCAGGCCCCCCCTCTCCACCTTCCCTCACTCACTCCCTCATCCTCAGTGCCCTGCCACGGCTGGTGGCCCACCATGTTCCCCGCCACCCCCTGGTGGTCAGCGCATGTCATAGCGAGTGATGGAACTCCCATTGTCCGGGTCGAACTCTGGAGGGGACACTTTGCATATCAGCCTTTTATATATAGAGATGGTATAAGCAGGAAACTATACCAACGTTATAATAAGGAAAACTTTAGATGGCATGTTGGTGCTTTACTTTCATCTTGTCCCTTATTTTATAAGTTTTCTAAAAGGCATAATGCATCATTTTGACCATCAGAAATAAGCTAAACCCAACAACCTGTAAAAGGATTATGCACCACGACCAAGTGGGACTTGGGCCAGGAATGCCAAGGTGGCTCGATACACGGAGGTCAAGGTCACACACCAGGTCAGTAAAGGCCAGAAACCACAGAACCATCTCATCAGCTGCAGAAAAAACCCGCGATGACAACAATCCAGCACCTTTTCATAATAAAAACCCGCGTCAAACTAGAAATAGAAAGACACGCCCTCAACCTGACAAAAGGCATCTGAGAAAAACCCAGTCACTCACCCTCAGGGAGCCCGTCACTCTGGACTGCTGCTCAGCTCGCCGGGAGGTTCTACTCGGGACGATCAGGTCATGAACATCATGCCTGTGCACGCACGCAGGTGCACACGCACGCAGCTGCACATACTCACGGTGCACACGCACGCAGCTGCACATACTCACGGTGCACACGCACGCAGCTGCACATACTCACGGGTGCACATGCACACGGGTGTACACACAGCTGCACACGCACACAGCTGCACACGCACCTGTGCACACACAGCTGCACACACACACGCACACGCACACACACAGCTGCACACGCACACAGCTGCACAACGCAGCTGCACACGCACCTGTGCACACACATGCAGCTGCACACACGTAGGTGCACACGCACACACACAGGTGCACACGCATGCAGTGTTGGATCAATCCACTCCTGGGCTGGGCGCTGCCTGGTCCCGCAGCCCCTGAGGTGGCAGCTGTGCAGGGCGGGCTGGCTCTGGAAGCATCTGGGGCATCAATCAACGCGGTCAGAGCACCAGGCCTGCAGGGCGGGGGGGGGGGGGCGCCCCTGCCCAGTGTGCGTGTCCTACGCTTTGGGAACCCTCGAGTGGAGTGGTCGGAGCACAGTCCCCGAGGATCCCGTTATTCCAGCCCCTTCACCCTGCGGTGGCCCAGCCGGGGTGTCATCGGCCACACCGGGGCCAGCGTGGCCTTCCCGCCCAGAGCGACGCCACAGCGCGGTGGGGGCAGAGCGGCCGAGCCGGACACAAACCGCAGCCCTGCCCGCCGCAGCCCGCGCCGAGCGGAGGACAGCACCGTCAGTGCCGCGCGGCCGTGTGTCCCCGGCCCGGAGCGCGCAGGGCGGATGCCGGAGCTGTGAATCAGCGGAGGACGAGAGCGGGCGTTACTCCCGTTCACCAACACAATCAGGACAGACACGCAGGGGACCCTCGCGTCCCCGCGCACCCGGCGCTGGGCGGCCCGGCCGGGAGGAGGCGCACCTCCGTGGCTGCGGCCTTCATTTCAGTTTCTGCCGTGAGTCCCACAGAGCAACACGGTCAGGTTCTAAGTGAAAGTGAGAAGCTTCCCCGGGACCAGCCGCCCGCTCCCGCCGAGTGTAACCGCCAGCAGGCGGTCTGGCTGTGCAGCCGCCGGGCTCCTCTGCGAACGTGATTATCCGGCCCGTTCACCGGCCGGAGCCGCCGCCGGCAGGAGCCATTTGTCCGTCTCCTCCCCGAAGGCATTTGCAAACGTGCTTGGAGGCGGAGGGAGCTGGGCCCGCTGATAAATACAGTAATAAATACCCTAATTAACAGCCCGGCAGCGGAGGCCACGCCTCCTGGCCCCAGCCGGCTGCCGGGAGCCCCCTGCCCTGGCCCCCGGCCCACCGCGGCCAAATCCCCGCTGCGGAGACAGCCAGGGAGCATCCTCAACTCCGAAAGCCCAGGCCCGAGCTCCGGCTCCCCGGCTCCCCGGCTCCCCGGCTCCCCCGCTGACAGGACTTGCACCTGGACAAGAAATCGGGCTTTCCTCGCCGCGCTGCTCTCCACGGTACGTGCGCAGCCCGTTCAGGGCTGAACCCGGGAGGGTGCGTGTGAGCAAGAGAAATGAGGGGCGACCACAGTTCCGCCAAGCGTGGCCCTGCAGAGCCTGCCCGTTCGAACCCGCTCCCAATGCGCAGCTGAGTGAGGGACTCGGCGTCCCCAGGTCAGGCCCCCCCAGTGCCTCGCCCACCATGTGACTCCTCCAAAGGGGAAGCTGTGACCACATTGAAAACCAGCGCTGTTGCCCGGCTGGCGGGCTCGGAGGCTGAGCGCCGGCCTAGGAACCAGGAGGTCAGGGTTCGGTTCCCGGTCAGGGCACAGGCCCGGGGTGCGGGCTCCATCCCAGTGGGGGGCGTACAGGAGGCAGCCGGTCCCTGATTCTCTCTCCTCATGGATGTGTCTCTCTCTCCCTCTCTCTTCCTCTCTGAAATCAATAAAAATATATTGAAAAAAAGAAAAAAAGAAGCCCAGCTCAGGAGCAGGTGGGGAGGAGGGGAGGGGGGAAGGGGGAAAGGGAGGGGGAGGGGAGGGGGAGGGGAAAGGCAGGGCCACCCGGGGGGTGGGGGGGAGCTTCCTTTCCGGGGCTCGGGGCCCTCAGCAGCAGAGACGCCCTGGGCGGGGGCGGGGGGCTGGGGCAGCGGATGCCCCTGCTGATCTGGGGGAAGCGTGCCACCCGCTGGGCACACAGCTCCCTCAGGAAGGCACCTCCGGGGACGGGAGCGCAGAGCTGGTGCCGCAGCCTCGCCTTCGTCCTCCTGGGGACGGGCAGGAGGTGGTGCCCACACAGACCCAGGCGGGGGCTGGCGGGAACGGCCGTCCCTTCGCAGGGAGCGGGCCCGGGACCTCTGCCCGCGTGCACAGCAGCCTGCCCGGTGGCCCTCCCCGCTCGGGGCACGCTCCGTGGTCCCTGCACCCCGGGTGGGGCCGTGGCGGGAGACCCCCGGGGTGCCCGGCTCCGGCCTCCACGGCGGCCACGCCACCAGGTGAGGTTTGGAAGCTCAGGGAACTGTCACTTTCTCTCTTTTTAAAAAAATATATTTTTACTGACTTCAGAGAGGAAGGGAGAGGGAGAGAGAGACATCGATGATGGGAGAGCACCATGGACAGGCCGCCTCCTGCACGCCCCCCACTGGGGATGGAGCCCGAAACCCGGGCCTGTGCCCCGACCGGGATTGAACTGTGACCTCCTGGTTCACAGGTCGACGCTCAGCCCTGAGCCGCGCCGCCGGGTGGGGAACTGTCACTTTCCACTGCCACCAGGGAGGCTTCCGAGACGCGAGACCGTATTGTCACGAGGGCCGTCCCCGGAAGGTACCGCCCGGCCGCCTCTGTCCCCTCTCCCACGGGGGACAGCGACCCAGTGACGCCGTGGCCGCCGGGACAGCCCCACGCGGAGCACGGAGCCGCGGGTCACCGGACACCTGCCCGGCAGCCCCGAGAGGCCGCGGCGACCAAAATAACCTGCTGTTTAAACATTTACCGAGGCGGCCGGACCCGATGCCGCCATCCGCCCCGCCCCCCGCCCGCCCCGCCGGGGGCCACCCCCACCTCCCGGGGCCCCGCCCTCCCGTCCCCCAATGTGTTGGGGGGTCCCCTTTCCCAGGGCCCATGTGAGCCATGCCGCCTCATCCCAGGACTGTCCACTCCGACTTCCTATTCCCCGCCCCCCGCCCCCCGCCCCCCGCAGCCCTTCCAGCCCAAAGCCCCGGAAGAGGCTCCGCTTCCCCGAGGGGCTGCCCCCATTTGGGGAGCCAGCAACACACTGAACAGTGGGGGTGCGCCCGCCGGAGCCCTGGGCTGGTCTCAGCATCCCCTCCTGGGGACACAGGATACATGGAGTGGGGGTGAGAGGGGGGAGAAGGGTGGGGTGCGCCCGTCAGGGCCCCGGGGCCTCAGGGCCACGCCTCCCGCGGTCTGGGGGGGGCGGCACAGGCGCCCGTCTCGCCTCGCGGAGGAGAAATCAGGCGGAGAGGGCATGAAGGGCGAGGCGGGAGCGCGGAGCGGTGTGCCCGGGGCTGGGCTCAGGGCCCGCGTCAGGGGCCCGGCTGCCCCTGAGCCTCGGAAGCCGGGACCTGCTGTCGGCCCGGCGAGGGGCGCCCGTGGCTGGGCCCTGGGGAGACCGCACCTTCGGGGTCCCTGAAGCAGGGACGCGGTTCTGAGTGTCGGGGGAGGGGCCGCCGGGGGCCTTTGTCCCCGCACATCACAGGCAGGGCCCCGGGCTGGCGGTTGCATCACACACACTCACACACACACACACACACCCTCACACACACGGGTCCCCTCGCAGGGCCGTTTCGTCAGCCTCGGGCTGCATTGCGACAGCCGCCGTCTCCGCAGGCCCGGCTCCCAGCAGCTCCCGAGGCCTCCGGGGGGCCTCTGCCAGGGCTGTGACGCCAGAGCGCCCCGGGGCTCCCTGTAGGGACACCCCCGGCCCCGCCTCCCCGGCCAGGATTGCGTCAGGGTCCCCAGGGCTGTGTGGTTTGTGAGTTTGCCGGTCTGACATCCCGCCAGCGCCGCGCCGTCCACGGGGCCCTCTCGGGAGGGAGGCCGAGCTGCCTCCTCTCCGGGGCGGGGGGTGAGGTGGCCCAGCTCGGCCTCAGGAGAACCTCGCCCTGTCACACTGGGCCGTGGCCGAGGCGGCGGGAGGCCCCGCAGAGCCGGGAGGCGGGGGGCCACGGGACACTCCCACCTCCTCCTCCGAGCCCCGCCCCCAGGACAAAGGGGGGGCACCGGGAGGAAAGGGGTGACCAGAGAGCGTGGAAGACAAGCTGGACCCAGCCTGCTCAGAGCGATGGCCGAGCGGCCCAGCCTCACGCGGCACCGGCACCTGCCACGGCGGTTCCGGGGGAAGGGCACACGGTTCCCACGGCTCCGCTCACACGTGGCCGCCAAGCACCTCCCGCCGCAGCCTCTCACACCCACTGCGGGGAGAACTGGCCACATGGGGGTGCACGGGGGACCATCAACGTGAGCTCTACCTGTCTCTCTCTCTCTCTCTCTCTCTCTCTCTCTCTCTCTCTCTCTCTCTCTCTCTCTCTGTCTTTACTTTCAAAAATGTGGCTATCAGCCGAAACCGGTTTGGCTCAGTGGATAGAGCGTCGGCCTGCGGACTGAAGGGTCCCGGGTTCGATTCCGGTCAAAGGCACAGGCCCGGGTTGCGGGCCCGATCCCCAGTAGAGGGCGTGCAGGAGGCAGATCCATGGTTCTCCCTCATCATTGCTGTTGCTCTCTCTTTCCCTCTCCCTTCCTCTCTGAAATTAATTTTTTAAAAAAGAAAATGCACAAGAGGACCCTCCGGGGCCGGGGCCTGGGGGGGGAGGGGGAGGATGCCGGCGCGGAGCCGGCCAAGCCTGCGGAAGCACGGGTGAGACGAGCCTTCACGGAGCACCGCGCAGACCGTGGGCGCGGCTGTTTAAGGAGCACATCGCGGCTCTCGGCTCTCGGCTCCCGGCGCGGACAGACCCGGCCAGCTGCCCGGCGGCTGCGGGGCCGGAGGGAGGGAGGGAGGCCGCCCTCAGTGCGCAGAGGGACCTTCCTGGAACCCGGAGGGGGCCGCGCCCCAGCTCCCGGGCGTCCCAGCCCCCAGTCCCCGCCCCCCGCCCCGTGGTGCCTCAATGTCCCCTTCACAGCCGGTCCCCCTCCCTGGACGGCAGCCGCACCGGACCCACCGTGTCTGGGCACCCTCCCGCCTGCTGCCCCGAGCTGGGGGTCGGAAAGGAGCAGCGGGCTGTTCAGAAAAGCCGCCGGGCGCCCGAGTCTGGGAGATCCCAGTGTCTCTGCCCCCGGCTGGGTGACCTGCTGGCGCCCTCGGGGGCCCGGCGGCGGGGCCCGGGTCCTCTCGGAGGCAGGGTCCTCCCGGGCACCTCGCTTCTGTCCCCCCGAGTGGGAGGCCCCGCCTGTGACCCCGGGGAGGACACAGGGGACGGCCCCGCCTCGGGGGACGCCTGGCACCGCGCCGGCCCCTCCCACGGCGGAGCAGCGAGGCGCCCCGTGCCCGCCCCAGGTGCCCGCTGGGTCCCGGCAGCCGCTGTCCCTCCTTCCGCACTGGCCTCTGTCTGTGGCTCTGAGGTAACCCGACCCCCGGCACCTCCCCCGGCACCTCCCCCCGCACCTGCCCCGGCACCTCCCCCCGCACCTGCCCCGGCACCTCCCCCCGCACCTCCCCCGCCCCCCCCCCGGCACCTCCCCCCGCACCTGCCCCGGCACCTCCCCCGGCACCTCCCCCCGCACCTGCCCCGGCACCTCCCCCCGCACCTGCCCCGGCACCTCCCCCCGCACCTCCCCCGGCACCTCCCCCCGCACCTCCCCCGGCACCTCCCCCGGCACCTCCCCCGGCACCTGCCCCGGCACAGCGCTCCGGCGGCTGCTCCGTGACGGGAGACGAGGCCTCGCCTGCCTCCCAGCTGGGCTGCTGGGCCCGGGCCACCCACAAAAGGCCCCCCCACAGGCGGCTCTTAAATTCAAATGTGTGCTGACCGGGTGGCTCAGTGGGCGAGCACTGACCTATGAACCAGGAGGTCACGGTTCGACCCCCAGGGGGAGGCGTGCAGGAGGGAGCCGGTCCGTGATTCTCCCTCAGCATCGATGTTCCATCTCTCTCCCCCTTTCCCTTCCTCTCTGACATCAATAAAGTAAATATTGGGTGTGTGTTTTTAATTTGAATTCGGTGAGGAAGAATAAAATTAAAAATCCAGATGCTCAGTCACTAGGGATGCATTTCCAGGTTTGATGGCCCAACTGCACAAGGGGGTGGGGCCACATGAACAGGTGGGCGTGGTCACGTGAACAAGGGACTGGGGACTGGGGCCACGGTAACACATGGCAGTGGTCACGTGAACAAGGGGGTGGGGCCACGTGAACAGGTGGGAGCGGTCACGTGAACAAGGGACTGGGGACTGGGGCCACGGTAACACATGGCAGTGGTCACGTGAACAGGTGGGCGTGGTCACGTGAACAAGGGGTGGGACCATGTGAACACACGAGAGTAGGCGTGTGAACAGGGAGAAGGGGTCACATGAACATGGAGGAGAGGTAGGTGAGGACGGAGGCGGGGCCACGTGAAGACCAAGGCTGAGATTGACGGGATGCGGCCAGGAGCCCCCAGAAGCTGGAGAGGCTGCTGGGTGGGAAGCGCAGGCGAGTGGCTCGGGGGCGGGCACAGCGGAGGGGGTGTGCGGGTTCCGGAGCGGCCGGGTGGCCTTGTCACTCAGGGTGTGTCACGGGTGCGCTGGCCCTGCAGCTCAGACGCGGGCCCAGGAGAGCCAGGGGCGGCTGAGGGCACAGCCCGCCTGCCCTCGGGTCCTGCCCGATGCCCACGTGGGCAGCCTGGCCGCCCGCCCTTGCCCGGGCCCGGGGTTCCCAGCCTCGCTCCTCCGTGGGGCGCTCTCTCCCCTCGGCTGCCAAAGCCCCAGCCAGCCTGCGGGGACCCTTCGGCAGGCAGGGTGACGAGAAGGGCCTGGGGGGGGGGGGGAGAGGGAGAGAGGAGGCTCCGTCTGCCCTGGGGACCGGTGACAAGCTGGCAGGTCATTAGCCTCGGCCCCGGGGCTCAGGCATTAACAAGGGGGGGCTGACGTGAGCTCGCGGGGACTACCTGGCTGTTTAAACACGCGGCCTCACTGTGAGCCAATCCTGACCGTCAGACACTTTGTGAAAACGGAGAAAAGAAAAAAATCACTCCGAGTCCCACGACCCTGCCTCCGGGCACATCCCCCCTCACCCTGCGCCGCGGATCCCCGTCCCCGCGGCGGTTCACCTGTGTTCACCGGTCTCCTGGGAACTCACAGACCCAGGGGTCTCGGTCACGCCAGGTGGGGTGCCTGGCGGCACGAAGCCCGCGGCTGCGCATTGGACGGCAGAGCTCCGCTGGGCAGGGCCGCCGGGCTGCGCCCACACGTCAGGCCTCAGCACAGATTTAAATTTTTTTTTAATTTTTAAAAAATATATTTTATTGACTTTTTACAGAGAGGAAGGGAGAGAGATAGATAGTTAGAAACATCGATGAGAGAGAAACATCGACCAGCTGCCTCCTGCACACCTCCTTCCGGGGATGTGCCCGCAACCAAGGTACATGCCCTTGACCGGAATCGAACCTGGGACCCTTCAGTCCGCAGGCCGACGCTCTATCCACTGAGCCACACCGGTTTCGGCAGCACAGATTTTAATAGAACGTGGGCCGGCCTAGGAACCAGGAGGTCAGGGTTCGATTCCCGGTCAGGACACAGGCCCGGGCTGCCGGCTGGATCCCCAGTGGGGGGCGTGCAGGAGGCGGCCTCCGTGGTTCTCTCTCGTCCTGGTGTTTCCCTCTCCCCTCCCTTCTCTGTGACGTCAGTAAAGACGGGTTTAAAGAAGAACGCGCACGTAATACGCCGCCTGCTGTTTCTGACACAGCGTGAATCCGTGGCAGCATTGAACTCGGGGTCACGCGCCCTTGGGAAGTCGGATGGTGCGCCCTCCTCGGAAAAATGCGCACCCAGGAGCCCCCACGCACAAGGTGGATGAGATTGGGGGGCACACGGGCCCCAGTTCAAACCCTGACCTGAGAGAGGAACTGAGCTGCAAATCTGTCCTCTTCTGCTGGATGTTGAGGTCTTTTTTTTAATACATTTTTTTATTGATTTCAGAGAGGAAGGGAGAGGGGGAGAGAGAGAAACATCAATGATGAGAGAATCATGGATCGGCCGCCTCCTGCACGCCCCCCACTGGGGATGGAGCCCACAATCCTGGCCTGTGCCCTGACGGGAATCGCCCTGTGACCTCCTGGGTCAGAGGTCGACGCTCAGCCCTGAGCCGGGAGGGGCGTGGCTCCGTCCCCCATTATGAACCCTCACCAAGGGCGGCTGGCCGTCAGACCCGGTCTCAGCAGCAGTGCCCAGAGGCCCTTTGCTTTGGGGCAGGAGCTGCGTGTCCGCTTCCCACGGGGGGGGAGGGAGGGCGGAGGGGGAGCCTGCGGACACGCCACGGGTGGGGGGACCCACACGGGGGTCAACATGTGGGGTGGGGGGTCCTGCTGTCCTACATCCTCACCCAGAGGCCCTTGAGGCTGCCCGGGTGCCTCTCGGGACAGACACAAATGGTCTTGCCTGGGGTCACACTCAGCGCCCCCAACCCGAGCCTCGATTTCTGGCCTCGGACACTCACAGGTGGCGTCGCCATCTAGGACCAGGCCCTGCCGGCTCCGCCCCGCAGGCGGCACCGGAATGGCGATGCCATCTGTCACCCCAGGCCCGCTGGGATCCACCTGCCACGGAACACAATGTCCGGGGCTCTCGGATGGGGGCGCTGTCCCCCACCCCCCCATCTCCAGCCACTCGCTCAGCCTCCACGCGCAGTTCCGCGGCTCTGCCACTAGAGGGACCCCGTGAGCCAGCCTGCCCTCCCCTCTGGGGGACCCGGTTCCCAGTGAAATCAGGCTTCCCTCCAGGAGCAGCTCAGGGTGCTCCCGGGTCCGCAAAGACACGCCCCTGAGGGGCGTCTGGTCCTGCCCCGGGGCCTGGGCCCAACGCCCTCTCCGCTGGAGGAGCAGGGACCACGCCCCCGCCCTGGGGGCCCCCTCCCAGCATGGTTCTCACCCCCCTGCACACTGGGAACCCCTGGGGTCAGACACTGCCCTTTGGGGCCCTGCCCCCACGATCCTGGTTCCATGCGTCGGGTGCGGGGTACGGCCTGGGCATCGAGGTTTACAAGCTGCCCGGACGTTCTCAGGAAAGCGGGGCGCAGGGGGGTCTGTTCTCTGGTGCCGGGACACTGGCCATCTGGTCCGGGGTTTCCAGTCCCAGCACCGTGTGGGCGCTGCAGGGATCAGAGGGAGCAGAAAGGGGGTGGGGGGACCCAATACCGAGTCTGGCTCCCACGAAAATCACCAGCGGAAAAATACAAATTCCAGGCCCCAGCCTCGCTCAGAATCCATATCTGCATTTAAAAAATATTTATATTGTTTTCAGAGAGGAAGGGAGAGGGAGAGTGAGACAGAAACATCAGTGATGAGAGAGAATCATGGACCGGCTGCCTCCTGCACGCCCCACGCTGGGGATCGAGCCCGCAACGCCGGCCTGTGCCCTGACCGGGAATCGAACCCTGACCTCCTGGTTCACAGGTCGACGCTGGCAGAATTTAAGCCCTGGAGCCTGCCAGGCACGGCTGCGTCGGGATCCCGGGACTCGGGTGCTGAACTGGCCAAAACCCAGCCACAGGGGGCTCCTGGGTGCCGCCCCGACAAGGCAGCCTGCGCATGCCCAGGACCGCCCCTCCGGGAGCCGGCGAGAGGCCAAGGCGCTGGGCAGAGAGGTGACGGGGACACTGGTGTGGGGCAGGGCTGGGCGGCTGGCGGCTCAGAAGCTTTGGCAGGAGGGGCTCCTGGCAGGGTGGCCCCACCGCTGAGCGCCGACCCCCCACTCCCCCCGCCCCGCAGCAGGGCGTCTGCAGGCGGCGCAGAGCCACCCGGGCACGGGGCAGCCGGGGAGGAGGCCTGAGGCCGCGCCCGGCTGGGCCTTGCGGACAGGGGGCGAGTGAAAGAAGCCGGACACAGAGGCCACCTGCCGGGTCCCACTTCTGACACGGGGGCCGCAGGGTTTCCTTTGGGGGCGATGGAAAGTTCTGGAACTGGACAGAGGTGACGGTGCAAAACACGGAAGGGCCCTGACTTGTAGTTGAAAATGGGCACGTCAGCAAATGTGTCAGGTGCATTTTAGGACAAAACACGCACGCGCACACGCACACGCATGCACATGCACACACATGCACACGCACACACACGCCCAGGCTGGGAGCCCAGGTGGTTGGACCCCCACGCAGGGCACATACAAGAGGCAGCCGGGGATGCATGAGTAACCGAACAACAAATGGGTGTTTCTCTCTAAAATCAATCCGTAAGCATTTAAAAATTAAAAAGAAAACCGAGTTCCCGACTCCAGGGCCCCGAGTCTGCCCGAGGCGACCAGAACCTCCAGGAAGTTCCGGGCCCTGCAGGTCCACGTGGGAGCAGGTCACTGTCGTGGGCGCCCTGTGCACGGAGGGTGCTCCCAGCACCCCTGGCCTCCACCGTCTGCGGTGACAGAAACGTCTCCTGACCTGTCACCGCCCCCCCCCCCCCCGGGGGGCAGGAAAGCCGGTGAGAACCGGAACAGCCGGGCTCGGGACTGTATGAACGGGGCCCGGGCACCCTCCCGGCGGCGGCTGGAGGAGCACCCAGGACGAGAGGCAGGAGGGGCCAGCTGAGCTCTCAGGGGAACCCACAGACCATCATTACTCCCCCACCTCGCGAACGAGGAAACGGGATTCCCAACCAGGTCCCCGGGTTCCCAAATCCAAGCTCCTAAGGAACCAGGCAGCTCCTCGTCCTGCCACTGAGACCGCGGCCACGGGACCGTCAGCCACGGGACCGGCAGCCACGGGACCGTCAGCCACGGGACCGTCAGCCACGGGACCGTCAGCCACGGGACCGTCAGCCACGGGACCGTCAGCCACGGGACCGGCAGGCAGGCCTGCCACCTCTCTAAGCACAGTAAAGACAGAGCTCAGACACCTGTCCCTCCGCCGGCCCCTGGGGCGCTGGACACGGCAGTTAGGGCTGCGCTGCCGGGCGGCACCACCAGGGGGCGCTCTAAGGCCCCCGCAGGCCCCGGGGAAGGGGCGGGCGCTTCGTTCCCAGCCCGGTTCTGGGTGGAATCACCTCACCTCTCAGCGCGCCTCATGGGCCCCAGCCTGGGTCCCAGCTGGCTGCCCCCCAACGTGTAAACATGACCCTCCCCCCCCCCCAACGTGTAAACATGTTAGTGGACCCTCGGGCTTCAATGGAGCGCGATTGATCGAGGGTCGATATCAGAAAGAATCGCACATTCCTTCCCGCTGAGGCGCATAGCGATCCGCGTCCCTGCACCTGCTCCTCGGCTGCCCGGCTCACTGGGTCCCGATGACCCCAAGTCTGGTGTGCACCCAGCGGGCTCCCATCCAGCGTGGCCAGGGGACTGGCTGGGTGCCCTCTGGCCGGGGTGGCCCCGGCCGGGCTGGGTTTGCACAAGCCCGCTGTTCAAGAGTCGTGTGCACACCCGCCTCTGTGGGGCCCTGAGCACCCCAAGGATGCTGCAGTCGCCATGACAACCACTCCCATCAGGCCCACCATAGGCTAATCCCCTGGGGCGGCAGACAGGTGCGCCGGCGGGTGGGGGGGGGGGGGGAGCTGGCCGCTGCAGCAGGAGCAGGACAGGGTGCAGGCTCTGTCCTCAGCGCTCCGAGCAGAGCTGGGACACACCCCTCGGTCCCCAGCGTGGCCGGTGGGACAGCGCAGGCCCAGACCCGAAAACTCACCCGCTCTCGCCCTCCAGGAACACGGAGCCGCTGCTGTCCACCAGGGCGGCGCTCACCGGCGACAGGCAGCAGGGGGAGGAGAAGGCGTCCGAGTCGGAGTCGAAGGAGCTGTCCTGGCTCACACCCTCGGCCGACAGCTCCATGGAGCCCTCCTCCTCGCCCGCCTCGGGCCGCGGCTCCCGCCCCTCCTCGGTCCCGTCCTGTGAGCCCACGGCGGACAGGGTGCCCGAGCGGCTGTGGGCCGGCTGCGAGGCCGCGAGGGCGCCGTCCATCCCCAGGCCCGGGGCCAGCTTCTCCCCGTCCCCCCGGAGGCCCTGGGCCACCGCCAGGATGTCCTCGTCTCTGGGGGTCAGGGGCGGCCTCGGCTCCGTGGGGGAGGCCCGGCAGGGAGCGCCCGCGCTCTGGGTGCGCCGGCCCCGCGGGCGGGGTGCCTTGCGCACCGGGGAGCCCTCGGGGGTGATGTAGCGCAGCGCCTCCTCGTCCTGCCGCTGGATCCGCGAGTTGGGGACCCACGCGAGGATGAGGGTGGCCCCCAGCAGCTCATCCTTCTCCATGTACAAGCACAGGTAGCCTGTGGGGAGGGGCAGCGGTGAGCGAGGGCCGTGCACAGAGGCCACGCCCGGCCAGTCACACCGGGGGGGGGGGGGGCCTGGGGAGCTCGGGACACAGCCGGGCCCTGAGTGAGACGGGGGGGGGGGGGGAGGGCCTGGGATGAGTGACAGCTGTGGGGGTTGCTAGGTGCCCAGGCGAGGAGCCGAAGCACGGCCCCAGCCGCGGCCCGTCCTGTGCTTTCCTCCCACGGAGCCCTCCTCGCGGCCAGAGCCCCACCCTGTCCACCTGGGTCCCCCTCAGGCCTGGAGCCCAGAGCTTTCCTGCCTGGGGTCGGTCAGCGCCCCCGTCCGGCGGCCCAGGAGGCCCCTCGCGGCGTCACAGCCCCGTGGGGGGGACTCAGGACGCAGACTTCACACGGGGGTGAACTCCAGAGGAGGGTGCCCTGCGGGCTCGTTCAGTTGGCCACCGCCCTCTCGGCATATTTTTTCTTTTTCTTTTTAAAAATATATATTCTTATTGATATTGATGTCAGAGATGAAGGGAGAGAGAGATGGAAACATCCATGATGAGAGAGTCATGGACCGGCCGCCTCCTGCACGGCCCCCACTGGGGATGGAGCCCGCACCCGGGCCTGTGCCCTGACGGGAATGGAGCCGTGACCTCCTGGTTCCTAGGCTGCCGCTCAGCACGGAGCCGCCGGCGGGCGGGCCTCTCTTTATGCGGCTCTTTGGGAGCGGCCCCTCCATGGCTCCCGCTGACTGCCGGCAGCGGGCGGTTCCTCGGAGGCCGGCAGCGGGCGGGCGGGCTCTCTGGGCTCCTGCACCCTCAGTTTCGGGGGGCGGTGGCATTTCCCACGGCAGCACCTGCCATTTCGAGGTGTCCTGACTCCAGGGCCTATTGCACAGGCCCCCGCCCTCCCCCCGGCCCCTCGGGCTCTGTTCTGAGAGGTCATGTAGGGTGGGAGCCAGGCCCGGACCTCCCTCAGGCTCTGCCCTGCCCCCCCGGCCCCCGCGGCGAGAGCCTGGGGCTCCCGGCCAGCTGTGCACGGGGACCAGGTGTTCCCACACTCAGTCCCGTGGCTCTGGGACGGGAGGGGGGGCGCGGCCAGACCCGCCGTCCATCACAGCAGGACTCGGCCAGAGCGCGCTCTGGCCACGCTGCGCTGGCCCTTCCGTTTATACCCAGAACACAGCACCTCGGACCCGGGCCCGGACCTCCCCACCCCCAACACACCTGTCCCCAGGGGTTGCCCCATCACTGGTCAGGTGACCACAGGGTGAGGGTGAGGACAAGTGGGGAAGTGACACCAGAGCCCCTGAAACCTCCCTCCAGGCCTGGACCCACCCTCCCCTCCCTCCAGGCCTGGACCCCGGCCCCTCCCCCAGGCCTGGCCCCCACTCCCCTCCCCCAGGCCTGGACCTCGGCCCCTCCCTCCAGCCCGGGGGCTGTCCCCCCTCCCCTCCCGCTTACCTGGGTGGTGCTCCCCCAGGCCCTGCAGGCCCTCGGGCGGGTGCACACACACGTTGTTCTTGGAGTAGAGGATCTCCCCGTCCAGGATGGAGGGGGGCCCGCCGCCCCCCGGGGCGAGGGTCAGGAGGTCCGAGGCTCTGGAGGAGGCCCGGCGGAGGAGGCGGCCCAGAGACATTGCGGGGGGGTGTGCCCATCCTCCGCTCACGTGGGCCCGTGGGCGCGTCCACACCTACCTGGGTGGGGGGAGCATGCATGGGGCCAGGGTCCCGCACTCGGCAGGTGCCCTGGGCTGCGGCTGCCTCGTGCCCGTCGGCCCCAGACGGGTGCCGGGTCACTCCTGAGCGGGTCCTGCCAGCCCAGGCCACGCAGCGGGTCTCCGCCCGGCACTGCCCGCTGGGGCCGGGCCAGCCTGGGCCCTGCAGGACGGAGAGCACATCCCTGCCCCATGCCACTCCCGCCCCCGCCCCACCGAGTAGCACCACCGGAGAAGTGCAGACAGCGCCCTGTCCCCTGGGTGGGACACCTGCCACCCGGCTTAGCCACTCGCCGGACACTGGGCAGGGCCGCTCCCCCCGCCTCCCCCCGCCTCCCGGGAGCCTCCCCATCTGTTCTCATTTAATGGTCACCACGGGGCACCGGCACTCCCCGGCCATGAGGTTCGGTGTGTGACCTGGTGACTCAGCACCCGTGTCCTGCAGTGCGATCGCCACACCGCGTCCGGTAGCCACCTGTCACCCCAAAGTCGGCGCGCCCGCACTGAGTGATGGGAGGGCCGGGGCAGGAGACCTTTGTCCTCCCAGAGCCAGTTCCAGCCCCTGCCCCACCCCCGCCACCTGGGCAGCAGGACAGCCCCGCCCGCCCGGCTGCAGCCCGGAAGGTGGGGGGCGGGGGGGGGGGTTGGGGGGCGGGGGATGACGACTGTGCGTCTGAGGAAGTCAGTGCGATATTTGCTCTCTTGGACAATTCTCACCTATGTGTCTATTTATGGTGTGTGTTTTAAGCATGTTTTTATTGATGTCAGAGAGGGAGAGAGAGAGAAACATCCATGATGAGAGAGAATCATGGACCGGCTGCCTCCTGCATGCCCCCCACTGGGGATGGAGCGGGAAACCCGGGCCTGTGCCCTGACCTGGAATTGAACCCTGACCTCCTGGTTCCTGGGTCAAAGCTCAACCCTGAGCCACGGGCCGGGCTCACCTGATGTTTAAATGCACGTGTTTGCCCGGGAGCCTGTTCCACCCAAACTGAACCTGGTTCCCAGCCCCGGGCCTCGTGAGAAGCAGAGATTCCTTGACCTCGTTTTTTAAGCTATTTTTCAAAAAATTATGCAATGTGCTCGGGAGTATAAAAATGACCCCATATCCCTGAACTCTACCCAAAAATACCTGTGTGTCTCCACTCTCGTCCACGCCTTCCCTACAAAGCAAACCACAGTGAGGATCAGCCGGCCCGGGCGCACAGCCCCCACGGGCTTCCGGAGGCACCGGCTGGCCAGAGGTTTGCGTCTTTGCCCGCCTGATCACAGAAGCGGTTTTCTGGCCGTCGATTCACTGAGCAGGGTGTCCTGTGTGTGTTAGACGTGAGTTCGTGCTGGGGCCTGCTGGTTGCGGGGCCTGCCTGGGTTTCTGCTGGGACGCTGGCTGGTTGTTGATCTGTGAGAACTCTTTGTATAGCAAAGACCTTGACCCTTTGCTGCGGCGGCTGCAGGTGTCGTCCTAATCGTTGTTTGCCCTCTGAGTGTCCTGACCTGGAGGGTTGAGACCAGGAAGTTTGCCCGGCCGGTGTGGCTCAGGGGTTGAGCATTGACCTAGGAACCAGGAGGTCACGGTTCAATTCCCAGTCAGGGCACAGGCCCAGGTTGCAGGCTCAACCCCCAGTAGGGGGCGTGCAGGAGGCAGCCAATCCATGATTCTCTCTCATCACTGATGTTTCTCTCTCTCTCTCTCTCTTTCCCTCTCTGAAATGAATAAAAATGTATTTTTAAAAAAGACCAGGGAGCTTGCACCCAAAAAGGCCAGTGAGGCTGGGCTTCTGAGGGTGGACGGGGGAGTGGGCAGGGAGCTGGAGGCGGCGAGGGCGCCAGAGGGCAGCTGCCTGCGGTGTGAGCCTGCAGCCTGACGGGGTCTCCCTGGTGTCCTCGAATCCACAAGACGCACGACCTCAAGTGGCTCTCGCTCGCCCCCAGCAGAGCGGTTTAGGACCTCAGGGACCAGGGATCCATCACAGCACCTCGGACGGCAGGAGCAAGGATAACCACCACCACCACCACCACCAATCCCCCATCCCCACCCCCCTCCCCCCGGCAGACCAGAAAGCTGTGCGCCCAGACACGCCCAGACACGGAACTCCGAGCTCGTTCACCAGCAGGCCCCTCCGGGCTGGCCCTCCTGCGGCCAGACGGGAGCCGAGGGGGAGGGCCCGTCCTGCACAACCTCTAAAGCCCCGGCTACGACCTTAAGACACACAATCAGCCAACGACGCTCACAGGGACCGGGAGACGCCGCCGCCACAAGCCGGCCCGCCGCTGCCGCCGCCGCCGCCGCCGCCGCCGTGGAGTGAACTGAACTCAGAGCAGCAGCTGAGGCGCTCCACGCGCTTTGTGCGACATACAGGTCCCTCCCCCCGAGCGGGTCCCTCACTGCAGGAGGCTCCCTCGCCTCCAATGTTTCTAAATCCGTACTAGTATCTGCACTTGTTAAATATATCTGTATTGGTTTCAGAGAGGAAGGGAGAGGGAGGGAGGGAGAAACGCCAATGGTGAGAGGGAATCATCGATCGGCTGCCTCCTGCGCGCCCCCCACCGGGGACCGAGCCCGCCACCCGGGCCTGTGCCCTGAGCGGGAATGGAGTCTGTACCCACTGAGCCGAACCAGCCAGGGCTGCCGCTCCATGTTTTCATTTTAAAATGGCTGTGCCGCCCCAGCATTGCCGATTTCAGGTCGCCAGGGCCTGAGTCCAACCAAGGCACCTCTCCTCTCTCTCTCTCTCCCTCTCCCTCCCTCTCTCCCTCTCCCTATCTTCTCTCTCTCTCTCTCTCTCTCTCCGCCCCCAAACCTGTCTGTACATTGGAGTCACCTGAGCGTGAAGGGAAGGGCTTCAAAAATCACCCGAACAAGCCGCCTCCGGAAGGGCCTTTGTGACCCAGAACGCCACCTGCAGCCACGACACAGTCCCGTCTCCGTTGACGGGAAGGTAACGCCCGGCGCTGGCCCAGAGGAGGGGCACGGGCGGGGGTGCGCCAAGCCCACGACAAGCAGGTAATGATTTAAAACAGATAAAGGAGCCGGCCGCGTGGCTCCGTGGTTGAGCGTTGACCTATGAACCAGGAGGTCACGGTTCGATTCCTGGTCAGGGCCCAGGCCCAGGGGGGCGTGCAGGAGGCAGCCGATCCGATTCTCTCTCATCATTGACGTTTCTCTCTCTCCCGCTCCCTTCCTCTCTGAATCAATAAACACACCTGTTGTTTGAAGGCGTAAGGAACAGCGCCTGCAGGTCAGGGCCATGGAGGGCAGTGGCGGCCACGCTGAGCCCTGGGCAGGCGTGAGCAGCAGGCAGGGCAGACTGCACAACAGGCTGTTATGTAATAGGAGGGAGGGAGCAGCTGGGCCTCCTCTCAGAACACACACACACACACTCACATACACACACTGACATACACACACACACTGACATACACACACACACACTAACACACACACACACTCACACACACACACACACTCTCACACACACACTGACATACACACACACACTGACATACACACACACACTAACATACACACACACTGACATACACACACACACACACACTCTCACACACACACTGACACACACACACACACACACTCACATACACACTCTCACACACACTCTCACACACACACACATCACACACACACTGACACACACACACATACACACACACACACTGACATATACACTCACACACACATCACATACACACACACACACACACACTCACACACTGACATACACACACACACACACTCACACACACACACACTGACACACACACACACTCTCACACACACACTGACATACACACACACACACTGACATATACACTCACACACTCACACACACACACACATACACACACACACACACACACACACTAACACACACACACACTCACACACTGACACACACACACATACACACTCTCACACACACACACACACACACTGACATACACACACACTCACACACACTGACACACACACACTCACACACACACACACATACACTCACTCACACTGACACACACACACTCACACTCACACACTCTCACACACATTCACACACACACTCACACTCACTCACACAGACTCACACACACTCGCACGCACACACACTCGCACGCACACACTTGCACACACTCACCCACGCACACACTCACACTCACACACACTAACACACTCGCACGCACACACTTGCACACACTCGCACACACATACACACACACTTGCACACTCACATACGCACACACACTCTCACACACTCGCACACACACTCACACACACTCTCACACACACTCACACATACACATACGCACACACACGCGCACACACACTCGCTCACACAGTCACACACACACTTGCGCACACACACTCGCGCGCACTTACACACACACACACACATACACACACACACACACTCACATGCGCACACACACTCACACACACTCGCACACACACACACACACACACACGCCTGTCTCCTGTCACTCCCACCCTCGTCCTCTCGGGGCTTCTCCAGCTCCAGCTCCAGCTCCAGCTCCAGCTCAGGCGTGAGCCTCAGTTCCACCCGCAGCTGTAACCCTCCGCCCTGCAACCCAGCCCAGCCCGGGCCCAGGGTGGGCGCGGGCGCGGCATGGGCAGCGTCAGGGCTGACTGTCACGCGAGGAGCGGGTCCCTTCTCCCCCGCTTGGCCGGCAGAGCCCAGGCCAGCTCCTGGCTCCCAGCACAGCGCCGTCCTGGCGGCCCCTCGGCCACGCCCCGGCTTCCTGTCCTGGAAGAAGGAGCCCCCTAAACCCCCAACAGGAAACAGGCAGGCGCTAAGGGCAAGGTCTCTTCCGGAACCTTCCCAGGAAGAGCAGAGATAGGACAGCCCGGGGCCACCGGAGCCCCGACTTCTCCTCTGGGCCACGCCAGCCTCGGCCTCGCGGGTCAGGAGCTGGGACGCGTGGTCGGAGGACAGACAGGGTCCCGGCCCCGCGTGGAGCGGCCGCTACCACCCCCCTGGGAGGCTGCCCACACCATCCCGCCAGCTGCTGGCTGCGGTGGGGAGGCGGGGGGGACGGGGGGGGACACCGGACACTCGGGGACGTGTCGTGGGAGGCCCATAGGTGACGTCCCCCTGGCCGGGCCACGTCGGCACGTGGCCGGCAGAAACCGGTCCGGCTGCTTTGCCCTCCAAGGCCCGTCCACAGAGCGGAGAAGGCGACGGCACGGTAAACAGAGCCTGCCACGCCAACAGGACCGCCCGCCCACAGCACCTGCGGCGAGCACAGCCCGGGAGGCCCCGTGGTCTCCGGGGAACTGTTATCCGACCCCTGAGTTCAGGGTCACGACGTGGGGAAAAGGGTGCGAGCGAGCGGGCGCCAGCTCGGGCACCCCCAGTCGCGGGGCTGCTACCGTGGCCACCCCGGGTGGAGCTCAGGCGGGCCGGCCGCTCCCCGCGCCGCCGTCGGGCGGTCCGGAAGACCGCTCTCCCAGCCTCCGCGCCGTGTTATTTTTAAACATTGACTTTAAAGAGAGGAAGGGAGGCCGGACGGTGTGGCTCGGGGGTTGAGCATCGACCTAGGAGCCAGCAGGTAACGCTCGCTTCCTGGTCAGGGCACAGGCCGGGGTGGCGGGCTCGCTCCGCAGTGGGGGGCGTGCGGGAGGCGGCCGATCCATGATTCTCTCTCATCACTGATGTTTCTCTCTCCCTTTCCCTTCCTCTCTGACATCAACCAAAATTATATTTTTAAAAAAATAAAGAGAGGAAGGGAGAGAGAGAGAAACATTGATCACTTGCCTCCTGAGCGTGCCCTGCCCGGGGGTGGGACCCGAACCCTGTGTATGCCCTGACCGGAAATTAAAGCCGCCACCTTCGGTGTACGGGGCGATGGTCCCACCCGCCGAGCCACACCCACCGGACCGTACATCCCTTTGAACACCAGACGGCCTCGCCACCCGAGGCTCGAAGCGAAGGCACAACCGACGGGGGGGGGGGGGGGGGGGGGGGGGGTCGTCCCGGTTGTTCCCGCGCGCTGTTCCGTCCACTCAGCTTCTGGGTCAGACCCGAAGCCCGTCTCCGGCGGCCGGCTCCTCTCCTCTGCCGGTGGCCAGAGGCCCCGTTTCACACCGGATGTCAGCTACCAGGCAGCTCACCGGGTGGGAGTGTTAGACACAAGACCACGTGACCAAAGGTCGCTCAGGTGGCCGATGGCATAAAAAACCACCACTGGCCCGGCCGGCGGGGCTCCGTGGTTGAGCGTCCACCTAAGAACCAGGAGGGCACGGTTCCATTCCGTCAGGGCACAGGCCCGGGTTGTGGGCTCGATCCCAGTGTGGGGCGAGCAGGAGGCAGCCGGTCCATGATTCTCTCCCATCGTGGATGTTTCTCTCTCCCTCTCCCGTCCTCTCTGACATCAGTTATGTATGATACCACCGCTGAAGGGAACGGGGAGAGATTTCCTGCACATTTCCCGGGTTTGGGGTAGAACAGACTTCGAATGCAGTGAGTCCCCACTAAACATCACAGCTGGGTTCTGCGACTTTAAGAGAAATGGCCTGTAACAAAGCTCCCTTTACCAGCCGCCGCTGACGCAAACAGGAGGAAGCTCCCACAGAGCCCAGTCAGTGTCACATCGTTACAGGGAACCACGGAGTGCAACAAGGCCGCTGCCGAGGACCCGCTGTCCCGGAACCAGGACGACCAAGGACGCCGCCTCCACCTCCAGGCCACAGCCCCCCAGCACCACGGGGAACTGAGCAGCTCACCGCACAGAGGAGGGTTCCGGCGAGTGAGCAAAACCCGGGTCTCAGCGGGGTTGGGGTAGACAAGGTGAAGTCGGATGGAAGATTTGTGTTGCCAGGCAACCTGGCTGCCCCCTTCCTGGAACAGCCAGCAGGGACCCCGCCCCCCAGCCCACGGCAAAGTGACAAAGACGAGTGTAAATAACCCTAAATGGCGAATTCCCCCGGCACAAAGCATCAAACAGCAAAACCAAAATGTGTCTGCCCATCTAGTTACCAGTGAAAAATCCAACAATGGCCATTCATAATAATAATAATAATGATGATGATGATGATGATAAATAGCAACAAGCCCTCAGCACCCGCCAGGCACTAGATAATCGAGCAACAGGCCTCTGGGGCAGGCGGTTTGTCCACTTCACAGAGGAATAGCCAGCTCCGCGCACGGGGCTGGGACTGAACCCAGCGGTCCGCTTTGGAGGCCGCCGCGCCCGTAACCACAGCACGCACTCCCCGAACCCGCAGGGGCCAGCGCGGGTGGGGCGGGTGGGGCGGACCCCAGGCTGTGTTCTGCCGGGAACAGCCCCTAAGGGTGACACGGGATTGGTCCCCCGTCCCTTGCATTCTGATGAACCACCCGGCAGTGAGAACCAGGCCGTCTTATCTGAGCTAGGGGGGCCGGGAGGGCGTCCGTGTGAATGATGGGGCCAGTTACCAGCGGGGAGGCACCGTGGGTTTTTGGAGCTGGCGCCTCCCGCACCCCAGGCCCCGGGTTCGGTCACTCCTAGCTGCATGAACTGGGGGAAGCCCCTTTTCTAAGCCTCAGTGTCCCCGTCTGCGAAGTGGGCACGCTCCCCGCCCTGCCTTGACGGGCGTGTTTTGTGGGTACGCGAACTCGTGCATGGATACCAGAAGCTGTTCCCACAGCCACCTCACGGCCGGAGGACTCGGACATTCCAGGGGTGAGACCTTCCTTTCGCCCCATCCCGAGGCCCTGCTCACGGTGCTGGCTCCCGGCCCGGCAGGGAACTGGAGCGGCTGTGAGGAGACGTCCACCTGGCGGGACCTTTTCTTTGCAAAGCTGCCGTGGTTTGAATCGCACCAGCAATGACACGTGGCTGTTTCTAATGGGGAATTTCCAAGACGAACACACAGATTTTTAAAACTTCTCCACTCGGCGGATGGCAGGCGTGGAAGGCAAACCCCATCTCTGGCCTCTGGTCCAGCCATCGGCCTCGGATAGCGCGGCCTGGGTGGCCACATAGACAATGGCGCCTTCGGGGGTAAGGAAGATGCCCAGGGCAGGTCTCGGGCCCAGGCCCCCCTCCCGCACACTCAGGAGGCAGCAGAGCAGCCTGGAGTCACATGTGGCCGCGTCCAGTTGGGCTTCTGGTCTGTTTCCCATGGAGGCTGCCGCCACGTGTGACACCGGCCGCCACCGCGGGAACAACGGGATTTCCAGACCCCCGGCCTCCCGGCGAGGTTCCGGGTTATATTTAGCAAATTGCCTATTTCTCTCCTTCTCCTTTTTTCTATTCTTTTTTCTTTCTTTTTTTAAAGTCAAGGACGAGGGGGCAGAGCGCGCGCCTAAAGGAAGTGAGTTTCCTGACACGCGGTTCGGGGCCAGACCTCCCGCCTGGCCCCCAGGAATGCTAGGGCGCGCGGTGGGGTGCACAGCACACTTTGGGGGTCCGTGTGGGCGAACAGCGGCCCCTCCAACTTCTCCTTCGCGAGCTCGGACCATCCGGCCAGACAAAGACCGCAAGTTCCCCGGCCCTGCTGCAGGCAGATGGGGAGCGAGCCTCCCCGCATTAGGCCCGGGGCGCCCCGATCGCCGCAGAGGGGGGCCCCAGAGTGCTCCCCGCGCGGTCCGGAGTGCCTGCGCGCCGCCCGGGCCCCGCACCTATCGAGGCTGCGGCCGGACCCTGGTCACTCCCGGGCCCGCGGCTGCAGGCCCACGCGCCCCGCGCGCCCACCCTGCCCCTGCCGAGGGGGCGCCGCCGGGTCCCCCGCGGGCCCTTCGGACCCGCCCCCGCAGCCCCAGGCCGGGCCCCGATACCCACCCGGGTCCCACAGCGGGGCCGGATTCGTGCTGGCTCCGGGAGCCGCCGCCGCCGCCACCGCCGCCGCCGCCAGTGAGGCGCGGCGGGGCGGGGACGCGCGACCAGGCCCGGCCCCCGGCCCGCCCTCGGCCCAACCCGGTCCCCGCCCTCGGCCCCACCCGGCTCCCAGTCGGCCCCCGGCCCGCCCCCGGCCCTGGGCAGACCTGGCACCTCCCCGGTCGCCTTCGCCCTCTGGCCCTAGCTCCCCAGGCCCGCGCCCCGCACCCCAAGTGCGCGCTCGCTCTCGCCTCGGCTCTGAGCCTCTGTGGTTTCGATTGGGGTGCGAAGGGGACCCGCAGCAGGTCCTGGGCTCCCCCCCCCCCCCCGCCGAGGACCCCTCGCAGGAACCCCGCGGAGGGGGCGCCGCGCCCCCAGGTCTGCAGATGGGCGGGCGGGCACCAGGCCGGGTCCCGGACCCTGAAGGTGCAGCGGGTCCGGGGTCCCTCACGCCCCCGCCTCCACCTGCCCGCGCCGGGCCATCAGCAGACCGGATGCCGGGTGGCCCGGCTGGACGTACGCGGCACGATCGTCGCTTTACGGGAACGGAGGCGGGAGGGTGGAGCTGGGACTGGGAAAGCGACGGAGAAGCAGATTTGTGCTTTAACGTGTCGACACCTGAGGGTCTGCGCCCAGCGCCGCCAATGGCACAATGGCCGCCCGCCCGCAGCCCGCTCCGCGCGCGTGGTCCCCGCCCGCCGGATGTTGACGGCGTCGCCTAGCAACGGGCGACGGCGGGGCCAGCGGGTAAGCGGGGTCCAGGCACCGCGGGTCTTGGAGGGCCCCAGGTTCCCCCTTTCCATACCCCCCGGGCGCCCCTTGCCCACTTGCCCCTCTCCTCCCGCCCCGGCCCCTCCCCCGCCCGCCCCCTGGGCCGGCCCATCCCTGCGCCCCCTCTCCTTCCTCACCGCCCCTTTGTCTGCTCCCGCACCCCGCTCTGTCCCCTGCTCCAGGGGCTCCCCCAAACCGGGACCCACTCGCCCGCAGTAACCATGGCAACCACTATGCTTGGCAGCCCCTGGTGCAGAGCGGGGTGCAGGCGTCTCTGAGGTGGGGAGGGAGGAGGGGATGGTCTTCGGGTGCTGCCCCTCGGGTGGCCCCTGGCCCCGGAGCCGGAAACCAGCCCAGCCCCGGGCTCTCCTGGAAGAGTGATCCCCCTCTCCCTCCCCCAGCTTGACTTGGGGGTCCCCGCAGGGGGCTGCCCTGGGCCCACGACCTGAGCGCAGGTAGATGGTGGTCTGCTAACGATTTTTAAATTTTTTAAAATATATTTTTACTGATTTCAGAGAGGAAGGGAGAGGGAGAAACATCCATGTTGAGAGAGAATCATGGATCGGCTGCCTCCTGCACGCCCCCCCCCCCCCCCCCCATCCAGCCCGCAGCCCTGATCAGGAATTGAACCATGACCTCCTGGTTCATAGGTCAACGGTCAACCACTGACCCACGCGGGCCGGGCACGTCTACCATCTTGATTTTATTTTCTAAAAAGCTAGTTTTTTAAAAATGTTTTTTATTGGTTTCAGAGAGGAAGGGAGAGGGGGAGAGAGAGAAACATCCGTGATGAGAGAGAATCATGGGTCAGCTGCCTCCTGCACGCCCCCCACTGGGGATCGAGCCCGCCACCCGGGCCTGTGCCCTGACCGGGAATCGAACCCTGACCTCCTGGCTCCTGGGCCAAAGCTCAACCCCTGCGCCCCGCGGCCGGGCTCTGAGCTCGCGTTTTCACTTAGAACAGAGCAAAGCCGTTTTAGGAAGACGGTGAAGCGGGACATTGTGCTCTCCAGCCCGGAGGGTGCGGGGCCGAGGTCTCGCCCTTTCCTGCCATTTCCCGGTGCATTTCCCCAGCGTCGTCGCCGCCGCGTGCTGTTCCTCTTGTGCTTTAGTGACCGTGTTTTTCATCTTCGTTCCTGGAGACACTCTCTGGTGGCACTGCCGCCACGTGCGGGCGCTGGTGCTGGGGCTGGTGACAAACTGGTCATTGACAAGCAAGTGGGCGCTGGGCGGCGGCCGCCCGCCCGGGGAGGCAGGCTCTCCGGTGACTCTCCGCCTGTTTCTCCCCCACCAGGTCCCACAGGGCAGGAGACGCAGCGATGGAAGGAGAGGAGGACGGGATCCCCGCGGGCACGGGGGTGAGTTGGCGGGGGGGGGGGGGGGGCAGTGCCTGGGCCTGTGTCCACCAGGGGCTGCGGGGAGAGGTGGAGCACTCACTCCAGAAAGTGTCTCTGGTCCCAAGCGGACCGTCCAGCTGCTGAGCCCCCCCTCCCCGCCCCCTCTCCCCGGCCCAGGGCTCGTGGGGCCCGGCGGGAGCGGGGACCTGCTCTCAGAGGCCCGAGTTGTCCAGAATTCCTTTCCTCTAGCGAAGGGCGGAGGTGACCACCAAATGGCAGAGCGCGTGCAGAGAGGCCATAGCCCAGCCGCACTCGGAAGCGTGGGGGCCGCGTCTCCATCGGCATCGTCACGCTGTGCAGGGTGAAACCTCGCCCTGGCCGGTCCGGCTCAGTGGCTGGAGCCACAGCCTGCGGACTGAAGGGTCCGGGTTTCCATTCCCGGTCAAGGGCACAGGCCCGGGTTGCTGGCTCAGTCCCCAGTAGGGGGCGTGCAGGAGGCAGCCCATCGATGATTCTCTCTCAGCATTGCTGTTTCTGTCTCTCCCTCCCTCTCCCTTCTGCTCTGACATCACTAAAAACAAAACAAGGGAAAACCTCACCAGACCCCTTATATTTTGTTTCCTGATTGTTTCCTGCCACGCAGCCTCAGGCAGCCACAGAGGAGACCGCCGGAGAGCAGACCCGACAAGGAGCCGCTGATGCTGAGGAAGCTGCTGAGTGGGAGGCCACCGGCCCCGGGGAAGTCCCGCCCAATGAGGAAGTCTCACCTGAAGGAGAAGAGGGGGAACTGGTCCCTGATGGAGAAGAGGGGGAAGTGGTCCCTGATGATGGAGAAGAGGGGGACATGGTCCCTGATGATGGAGAAGAGGGGGACGTGGTCCCTGATGATGGAGAAGAGGGGGACGTGGTCCCTGATGATGGAGAAGAGGGGGACATGGTCCCTGATGATGGAGAAGAGGGGGACGTGGTCCCTGATGATGGAGAGGGGGACATGGTCCCTGATGATGGAGAGGGGGACATGGTCCCTGATGATGGAGAAGAGGGGGACATGGTCCCTGATGATGGAGAAGAGGGGGACGTGGTCCCTGATGATGGAGAAGAGGGGGACATGGTCCCTGATGATGGAGAAGAGGGGGACGTGGTCCCTGATGATGGAGAAGAGGGGGACGTGGTCCCTGATGATGGAGAAGAGGGGGACGTGGTCCCTGAAGGAGAAGAGGGGGAAGTCGCGCCTGAATGGGAAATGGAGAATGAGGCGGCCGTGGAGATGGGAGGGGAGCAGCAGGTGGAAGGGGGGCAGGGGTCTGACATGGAAGCCGTGTCCCCCGAGGGGAAAGCCAGCTCCACAGAGATCATCGATTCCGACACCAGCCTTGGGGACGCGGCCCCGGACTCGGAGCCCGCCCAGCAGGCAGCAGGCTCCTCTGAGTGGCAGCCGGGCCCGGATGCTTCCAGATTTCAGCTCAGCCATTCGGTGAGCAGCCCAGGTCTGCTTGACGCCAGTGTGCTGCTTACTGCCGTGGGGGGTGTCGCCTGACGAGAGGAACTTGGGGTACACTTCAAGTACCCATGGCAATCCCCGTTAGACATTGCTCAGCGAAGGCGGGGCTCCGAATGCCAGAGGCATCCGACGGCTGGTCTTGAGCGGCCCGCCCGGGGGATGGGGTGGACCGTTTCCATTGTGACCATTTGCAAAAGGCACATGATCTTCTATTTTTCTAAAATATATTTTTATTGATTTGAGAGAGAGGAAGGGAGAGGGAGAGAAACATCCATGATGAGAGAAAATCATTGATTGGCTGCCTTCTGCACGCCCCCTACTGGGGATCGAGCTCGAAACCCGGGCCTGTGCCCTGACCGGGAATCTAACCCTGACCTCCTGGTTCCTAGGTCCATGCTCAGCGCCTGAGCCACGCGGGCCGGGCAGGGCACGTGATCTTTATGGCCAAACGAGTTTCTGTTCCTTTAAGACTATGTTGACTTTTGAGCCCTGGAGTGAGTGGAACCCGGTCACTCCGCCCGTGGGCTCAGGCTCGGTTTTTCTTGCTCCAGACGGAGTCTGATGAGGACCTCCAGCGGGGCCCCCCGCGCCCCCTGAGGCTGAGCCCGGGGGGCCGGGTCCCATCCTCGGACGAGCTGTCCCTGACCTCGGAGGAGTCCTCGGGCCCGGAGCCAGGTACCAGGGCCCTGCGCCCGGCTGAGCCCCGCCCCGCCCGTGACGTCACTCCCTGCGCGGCCGTGCATCCAGATCAGTGACGGGCAACCTTTGGAGCTTGGGGTGTCAGACTTCGCCAAAACACTGAGCATAACTCGGGTAGTGTGTCACTGTGAGGAAAAAACATTATTTCGCAAGTGTTTCATCCTCAGGAGCAGCAAATGTTTCATCCGCGGCATGCTGCCGCGTGTCATCAGAAATGGCTACGCGTGTCAGTGCTGACACGCGTGTCATAGGTTCGCCATCACTGCTCTAGACAAAGACTTTACTAACCGGGAGGGAGAAGGCGTGCGGAGCGCTGACGGCCTCACCGCTGCAGTCCTTACAGAGACGCTGTGTCTCTCAGTCACTTACCATGGGCCCCCTCCCACTCCCTCTCCCTCCCTCCTCCTCCTCCTCCCCCTCCCTCTCCCCCTCCCTCTCCCTCTGAAATCAATTAAAAAGAAAATAGAACTCTGCCCCGTCCAATGGGAGCTTCCCTCGGTTCCTGACCTCAACTCTGTTCACTCCTCGGATGCTGTCTGTCCCGCAGGCATCCCCGCCCCGGCGTCCCGGGCGCCCCCCAGGCCATCGCCCCCCAGGCCAGCGCCCCCCAGGCCAGCGCCCCCGCCCTCCTTCCTGGACAGGATCCAGCACCTCAGCCTCTCGGAGGAGGGGGGCGCAGAGCCGCTGGAGTCCGAGGGGAGCGACGAGCCTGACGAAGACGTGGCCCACCTGGTGGTCCTGGACCCGAACCACGTAAGGAGGGAGGGGCCCCGCGGCTCGGAGCCGCCTCCCTGCCCTCCGCCTCCAGGCCCCCGGGCCCCAGCGCGCACCGCTCACCGGACAGGGACTGGGCAGGTGCTGGCGGCTTTGTAGAGCCTGGTCTCCTCGGAGGCTCCTGTTCCCCGAACCTGCCTGGCCCCGCGGGCCTCAGGGACCGGGCACTCGGGGAGGGGGAGGGGGGACCTTGGGCCGGCAGGGAAGGCCGCCCGAGGGATGAGCCCGCAGGCGGATGGCGCTGCCCGGGAAGGGCCGAGTGCCCACTGGTGCCGGCAGCCCTCGCCCGCAGTGGTGCCGGGACCACCGCCCCGCCTGCCCTGCCCTTTTGCCAAAACACGAACTCGGGCTTCAGTGCCTGGAACCAGACCCGAGTGCCAGGCGTGTGGCCGCAGAAGTGTGAGCACGGAGGGTAGAACCCCCCCGCCCCCCCCAGGAGAACAGCTGGGCTGAGGCCCGATGGGGCGGACACTAACCGGAGCTTTGCCGTCGCTTTAGCCCCTGATGCTCAGGTTCCAGGCTGCGCTGAACGGCTACCTGAACCGGCAGGTGGAGAAGCTGCAGCTGGAGCTGCTGGAGCTGGTGCGTGCACCCCCATCCCACCAGCTGTGTGCCCGTCCCCATCCCCCCCAGCTGTGTGCCCGTCCCCCATCCTCCCAGCTGTGTGCCCACCCCCATCCCCCCAGCTGTGTGCCTGTCCCCCATCCTCCCAGCTGTGTGCCTGTCCCCCATCCCCCCAGCTGTGTGCCCACCCCCCATCCCCCCAGCTGTGTGCCCACCCCCATCCCCCCAGCTGTGTGCCCACCCCCATCCCCCCAGCTGTGTGCCCACCCCCCATCCCCCCAGCTGTGTGCCCACCCCCCATCCCCACCCAGCTGTGTGCCCACCCCCATCCCCCCAGCTGTGTGCCCACCCCCATCCCCCCAGCTGTGTGCCCACCCCATCCCCCCTGCTGTGTGCCCGCCCCCCCTCCCCCCCTGCTGTGTGCCCACCCCCATCCCCCCCAGCTGTGTGCCCACCCCCCCCATCCCCCCAGCTGTGTGCCCGCCCCCTGACCCGCCTCTCGGCCGCAGGGCGTGGCCTCCAAGCAGAGCCAGGCGCAGCGGCAGGAGCTGGGCGTGGACCTGTACGCGGTGCAGCAGCACATGGCGGCCCTGCAGGTGCAGCTGGAGAAGAGCCACGACCGCTACTCGCTGGCCACGTGCGCCCGGCAGCAGACGGAGGAGGAGCTGCAGCGCATGCGCCTGCTCTACACCCGCACCTGCGAGGCCGCCAACGACGAGCGCAGAAAGTGTAAGACCCCAGGCCCGGCAGCCGAGGGGTCCCCGCCATGGCATCCCCGAGGGGCCCCCGCCATCGCGGGATGGAGAAAGGGGCACCAGGGGACCCGCCTTTGGGAAGCGGGGGGCATAAATGCCCGGAAAGGCACCTGCCCACCCAGGAAACAGCAGCTCGGGAGCTCCCGTGTCGGGACACCGGGGCAGAGGCGAAGGGGTCTGCGCTGAGGGCTCCGGGAGCGGGTGCCCCGCGGCAGGGAGAGCAGGCACCGCAGGGTTGAGCAGGTGGCACCGCTGGGCAGGGCCCCTCCGAGGCACAGGGCGCCGAGCAGGAGTGGGGGCTGGGGGAGGGGGCCGGGGGAGGGGGCCGGGGGCTCTGGCCCAGACAGGCGGCGGGGCCCACCGAAGCCGCGGCCGCACAGAGCGGTCCCCAGTCCCCGCGGACACTGAGCCCCACCCGCCGCCGCTCCTTCGGGCCTCGTGCTTTCTAAAAATTAACTTTAAAATCTTTTTAAAAAATAGGCCAGCACAGCTAGGAAGAAGAAAACATTTGAAACCTGGGTTGCCAATGGCAGCGTCCACTCTTCCGTTTTGGTTTTCTGTTGTCGTGTAACAAATTGCCACCAACTTAAGGGCTTAAAACAGCCCCCGTTGATGTATCTGCCCCCAGTGCTGTAGGGCAGGAGCCTGGCGTGGCCCACCGGGTCTCTGCCTGGGGCACCCCCAAGCCAACCCGAGGGATCTCGTGGGGCGACCTGGGGCAGACCCACCTGCAGACTTGTTCAGGTCGTTGGTGGAATTCAGCTCCTTGCGGCTGCAGGACTGCGGTCCTGCTTCCTCGCTGGCTGTCAGCCGGGGCGCGCTCAGCCCACACCCTTTGCCACGGCGCCCTCCGCCTTCAAGCCCGCCATGGGGAGCTCGCCCCTCCTCGCGTCCCACTCGCCCTGAGGCGCTCTCTCTCCTCCTCTTCGGCCACCAGCCGCAGAAAACTCTGCTTCTCAAGGCTCACCTGCTTAGGCCAGGCCCACCTGATCCTTTCCCTTCTGCCTCCGGAGGGACCGTAACCACAGGAGTAACACCGGGGCCGGGGTTATGGGAGCCACTTACAAATTCTGCCCACCCTGCCTGCTCAGTCCCCAGTAGGGGGCGTGCAGGAGGCAGCAATCAATGGTGAAGAGCTGATAGAAGCCAATCAGTGAGAGACGACAGTCCCAGTGGCAGGGCAGCCGAGGGCGGGAGCAGGCAGGTGGCGGGCGGGCGGGCGGGAAGGGCGGCGGGGCACGCAGCTGCGGCCTGTTTCCTCCCCAGTGGCGGCGCTGCAGAGCGAGATGGAGCACCTGGCTCTGAACCTGTTCTACATGCAGAACATCGACCAGGACATGCGGGACGACATCCACGTGATGAAGCAGGTCGTGAAGAAGTCGGAAGCGGAGCGGGCGCGGGCCGAGCGGGACAAGAAGCAGCAGGTACCCGCCAGTCCAGGCGCAGGCTCTCCCCCACCCCCGGGCCAGCCTTGGGGTCACCCCCTCGGGTCAGGGGTCAGGGGTCGGTGCCAGAGAGCCGCCATGGGTCTCGTTTCGCAGGACCTGCACGTGGACCAGCTCACCAGCCGGGCTCACGAGCTGGAGGAACAGATCGCCCTGTTCGAGGCTCAGTCGGGGGCCCAGGCGGAGGAGACCCGGATGCTCAGGAAAGCCGTGAGCGAGGTAAGAGGGACCCCACGGCCCTCAGCCGCAGTGGCGCCCACAGCCCACGTGCCTGTCGAATGGGTGGCCGAGCCGCGGGTCCCCGTCAGCATCTCCGAGCACCTGGCTGACCCCGGTGGGGACAGGTGGCCGGTAGAGTCATTCCTCCCACAGCCCGAGGGGCTGAGGCCGCCCAGGCAGCGGGACCCTGTGCTCCTAGCTGGGCGGACCCTCAGCCAGCTCCCTGGCCACCAGGCGGCCCCGCGGGGAGGACTGGAGCCTCCCTCCTGCCCAGGCAGGGCCCGCCTCTCCACTCCGGGTGCAGGGAGGGAGGGAGGGGCCCAGGGCAGCCCCGAAGTCAGTGGCCAACACTAGAAACCAAAGCTGCTATGACTTTTAAAAAATATATATTTTTATTGATGTCAGAGAGGAAAGGAGAGGGAGAGAGAGAGACACATCAGTGATGAGAGAGAATCATGGAGTGGCTGCCTCCTGCACGCCTCCTACTGGGGATCAAGCCTGCAACCTGGCATGTGCCCTGACCAGGAATCCAACCGTGACCTCCTGGGTCATACATAGGTCGACGCTCAACCCCTGAGCCACACTGGCCAGGCAATACAATACTTTTTTTAAAAATATATTTTATTGATTTTTTTACAGAGAGGAAGGGAGAGGGATAGAGAGCTAGAAACATCGATGAGGGAGAAACATCGACCAGCTGCCTCCTGCACACCCCCTACTGGGGATGTGCCCGCAACCAAGGTACATGCCCTTGACTGGAATCGAACCCGGGACCCTTCATTCCGCAGGCCAACGCTCTATCCACTGAGCCAAACCAGTTTCGGCAATACGATACTTTTTAATACTAAGTTACAAAGCAACACGTAGAACATGGTCACACACACACACACACACACACACACACACACGGAGGTAGCACCAGTGTGTTAGAAATGATAACCTCCAAGTGGGGCATGATGGGTAATTTTGTTTTCCTTTTGCTTACTTGTGCAAGGATGAACACCTTTTTTGTTTGTTTGTTTGTTTGTTTTACAAATGAGAGTGATTAAAATATTTAAAGACTGATTTCAGCCACGGTCTTTGGATCTCAGCCCACGAGTGGGGTCTGGCGGGGCCCGGTGTCCATCAGTGCTGGCGGCCCTCCGCCCCCTCCTTCCCTGGCCTCCAGCCCGCGGGGTGGAGGAAGGCGCAGCCAGGGTCCGAGGCGTCTGTAGAGCCATGGTTAACTTTGTGATCCGGAATTGCAAGGCCGACAGGGAAGGACAGCCCTCGGGGAAGGCCCGGGCCCCTCGTGCTTTCTGGGGCCGTGAGCGCCAGGAGCCGAGACCAGCCCCGCCCTCCCCGCAGGCCTGCGCGGAGATCGACACCATCCGGGTGGAGAAGAAGCTCATCCTGCAGCAGTGGACCGTCTGCCTGGTGGGCATGAAGCGCCGCGACGAGGCGCACAGGACCATCCGGGAGGTGCTCAGGTACGGCCGCCGCCTCGCCGTGCGCCGCCGGCCCGGGGTGGAGGGCGCCGGGCGGCCAGGCCGAGTGATCTCAGAGCCGTGGGCAGGTGAGAAGTGGGGACTGGGGAGGTGGGGCGCCCTGGTCCAGGAGCCGCCTCCTGGGACACAGGAGGCACCTGCAGCTCCGCTTCCGCCCTGAACGCTCCGACTGTTCACGGAGAGTCCGACGTTTCTTTCAAACCCCCGTGGCCCCGAGCAGCGGCTTTCCTGCTCGGATTTCCCGGGAGGACGGAGGGGTCACCCCCTCGGGTCAGGGGTCAGGGGAGACGGAGGGGGAGAAGAAGGGGCGTTATTCTTCGGGAGAGAAGGCGGCCCTTTGACTCGAAGTCTCGCCGCCGGCGTGGGGACTCCAGGCTTCAGGGCTGTCCTGCCTGGCGCGTTCCAGCCGCAATCCCGGTTCATCTCCCCGGAGGGGGAGGCAGAGCCCGCCTCGGTCCCGCGGCCACTCCCAGCGGGGTGGGGTGGGGTGGGGTGTCCTGGGCACAGTGCTGCCTAACTCCCCGCCCCGCTGATGGGGCTCAGAGGGATGCCTGGGGGCCTGTCCCTCCCCTGCTTGGCGCTAACCGGGTCTCCACTCCCGGCTCGGGGTGGCAGGGACCAGCTGCCCAGGAAAGACTCGCTGCCCAGGGGACAGGCCGCAGGTCAGAGGGCCCCTCCGCGGCCTCCCCATTGCCGTGTCCCCCAGGCCCCCATAGCCGGTCCAGGAGTGTTGTCATGGCTACTCAGTCTACTATCTCCCCCTCCCCTCCCCCCACCATAATCACAACCTTGAGTTTTTAGTTATTTTTAAACAATATTTTTTAATAATTTCAGAGAGGAAGGGAGAGGGAGAGAGAGAAACATCAGTGAGGAGAGAATCACTGATCGGCTGCCTCCTGCACGCTCCCTATTGGGGATCGAGCCCGTAACCCCTGAAAGGAACGGTGACCTCGGGTTCACAGGCCTGCGCTCCACCCCTGAGCCGGGCGGCACCTAGAGATGGGGCCTTGGCCTGGGGACGGGGAGGGGCTCCATCGCTGCCACGAGGAGGGGCTGTCTCCGCCGGAGCTCCCTCCGGGCGGGGCCGCGGGGCGGGGGCTGACACCCGGCTCTGCGGTCCCGGCAGCGAGTGCCAGCACCAGCTGAAGGCGGCGGACGGCGAGGTGGAGGCCTACAAGCGGTCCATCGTGCAGGAGGAGGAGCGCAACGAGACGCTGGCCCGGGTGCTGCGCCGCGTGGAGGCCGAGGGCCGCGTGCTGCAGAAGCTCACGGCGCAGTGCCTGGCGCGGCAGGAGGCGCTGCAGGGCCAGTTCGGCACCTACCAGCTGGTGCTGCAGGACACGGACGGCAAGCTGGGCGCGGCGCGGGAGGTACGGCGCCCCCACCGCACACACAGCGGGGCGCCTCTGAGCCCTCCCCCCACCGCACACACGGCGGGGCGCCTCTGAGCCCTCCCCCCACCGCACACACAGGGGGGCGCCTCCGAGCCCTCCCCCCACCGCACACACAGCGGGGCGCCTCTGAGCCCTCCCCCCACCGCACACACAGCGGGGCGCCTCCGAGCCCTCCCCCCACCGCACACACGGCGGGGCGCCTCTGAGCCCTCCCCCCACCGCACACACAGCGGGGCGCCTCCGCCGCCCTCACTGCCCCCTCCCCCCCAGGAGCACAAGGAGATCAGGGCCGCGCTGGTGGCGGTCCACCAGTCCATCCGGGAGGAGCTGGACCTGCGGCGGGAGCTGGACGCGGCCATCGTGCGGAAGCTGCAGGAGCACACGACCTCCAACAAGATGACCAAGTACTTCCACCAGCTGCTGCTCAAGCTGCAGAAGCAGAAGACCAACCTGGTGCGCCGCCACCGCCGCCGCCAGGGGGCGCCCCGGGCCCACAGACCCGCCCGGCCACAGGCCGCAGAACCCTGTGGGCAGGGGCCTGGGCGTGTCCGTTCACGGCTCAGGTTCTCCAGCTGTAAAAGCCAGGACTTTGTGCCCTGGCGGTGTGGCTCAGCGGGTAGAGCATCAGCCGAGGACTGAAGGGTCCCGGGTCCGATGTGGGTCAAGGGCACGAAGCTCGGTGGCAGGCTGGGTCCCAGGCATTTGGCCATGGGAAGCCTGGGCACGCACAGGGCAGTGAGCGGAGACCAGGCAGCTGCCATCCGCCGCCAGGGCGAGCCTCCTAGGAGGCTGGCAGAGTTCCCGCTGGACACCTTTCTGACACACACGCTCATACACGTGCAACGAAGTAAACAGGCACACAAGGACACGGGAACACGCATGTCCACATCCCCGTGCACATAGAGCAGACACCCTCGTGGACACAGGCAAACGTGGGTGCACACACCTTAACCTAGGTCTCATTACGTGTCAGTTTTTAAGTCCATTCTAACCCATTTTCTTTTTTTAAATATACTCCACTGACTTTTTACAGAGAGGAAGGGAGAGGGAGAGAGTCAGAAACATCGATGAGAGAGAAACATTGATCAGCTGCCTCCTGCACACCCCCCACTGGGGATGTGCCGGCAACCAAGGTACATGCCCTTGACCAGAATCGAACCCGGGACCCTTAAGTCCGCAGGCCGACGCTCCATCCACTGAGCCAAACCGGCTGGGGCTAACCCATTTTCTTAATACACCTTTCCTATTCAGTAAGGTTACTTTTTATGTCGGGCCGGTTCCCGGTCAGGGCACATGCCCGTGTTGTGGGCTCCATCCCCAGTGTGAGGCGTGTAGGAGGCAGCGGGTCCATGATTCTCATCATGGATGTTACTATTTCAGGCCGCAGGCCGACACTGTATCCTCTTGCCTCGGTCTGTCTGGGGAGGCCCAGAGGGTGCCCTAAATGTCAGCCGTCACTGCTGTCTGGGTGGGTGTGGTCAGGCGGCCCAGCCGAGCTAAAGTGACCTGCCACCCAGCTGGCGGGCTCACCTGTCCTCCGGGGGCGGGGCTGCGGCTCCCCTGGTGACCCGCTCACCGCTCCTCGACGTGGGGAGGAGGCGGCTGTCCCAAGGAAGTGGGCCACGGGGCTGGGAACGCTGGGTCTCCTTGGGACGTCCTGGCTGACACCCGGGAAGTCCCGCCAGTCCATTTTCTGGAAATTGGGAGCAAGACCACCAGCTGGGAGCAGAGTGGGTGCCCTGGAGAAGCTAAGGGGTGTGGTGGGTGTGAAGTAACCTGCCCAGCCCTGCTTCAAGGCCCCAGGGCCCCAGGCCCCCAAACCTCCCCTGTCCCCTGCTGCCCAGGAAACTCGTGCATTAGAACCATCCATGTCCAGAAGAGGGCAGTAAAGAGTTCTCAAACTGGCCAGCTGGGCTGGCTGGTGGGGCCTGTCTGGGATGGGGACCCAGAGTGTGAATGGGCGCCATGCCCTGGAGCTGGGGCCCAGGAGGAAGGTGGGCAGCATCCACGGTGGGTGGCGTCTAGACAGGTCACCCAGGAGCCGTACTGACGTCCCAGGAGGCCAGGGCGTCGGGGTGGAGGGGGAGGGGCGGGCTGTTGGGTCGGTGGGGGGCTGAGTGCCAGCACAGAGAGGAAGGCGGGGCCTTGTGAAGACCCCGGTGGCCTGGCGATCTCAGAAGGTCTTGGCAAGGAAAGGGGCGGGCTCAGGGGGCCCGAGAGTTGCCGCAGGGGCAGGGCGTGGCGAGGCGAGGTGCTGGGAGCGTCTGTCCCAGCTGGGCAGGGCCGGCTTTAAAACCTAGAAATGGGGGTGTTCTGGAAAGGCACCCGGTGGCCGGCCAGCAGGTGCATGTAGGACAGCCAGCTGGGGTCCCGGGGAGGAGCCCAGGTGAGTGGGGGCGGGGGGCTAGGAGTGGGCAGGAGCCGGGGGAAGGTGAGAGGGCTGAGGCTTTGTGGGGGCAGCGAGGGCTTGGGGCTGGCAGGTGGGGTCGGCACAGCTTTTGTTTTGGGGGGAGGGATTTATGTGGAAAGACTGGGAAAGGGACAGGTTCCTGGTGGTGATGGGGGCCTGCCTGAGGCAGGAAAACGGGCGATTTCCTCATCTGTATTCACACATTTCCACCCAGTGTGGCCACAGTCTGTTTAAGGAGAAACAATGTTACTTTTTACATATATATACATATATTTTTATTCATTTTTTTACAGAGAGGAAGAGAGAGGGATAGAGAGAAACATCGATGAGAGAGAAACATCGATCAGCTGCCTCCTGCACACCCCCCACTAGGGATGTGCCCGCAGCCAAGGTACATGCCCTTGACCGGAATCGAACCTGGGACCCTTCAGTCTGCAGGCCGACGCTCTATCCACTGAGCCACACCGGTCAGGGCCAATGTTACCTTTCCTGGTTGTGAGAGGCCCTCAGGGTCCAGGAGACAGAGAGCAAACCCGGAAGGTGGGGACCTCTAGGAAATGGGGGCCCCTCCGGAGCCTCCGGGGAGAAGAGAAGGTCCGACGCGTCTGCTGTCGGCCGTGCAGGTGACACACCTCTCCAAGATCGACGGTGACATCGCCCAGGCCACGCTGGACATCACCCACACCAACTGCCGGCTGGAGGTGCACCGGGAGACGCTGGCCGAGCTGGACAAGGAGGTGCAGAAGGTCAACGAGCTCATCAGCAACAGCGAGAGCGAGATCGCCCGGCGCACCATCCTCATCGAGCGCAAGCAGGGCCTCATCAACGCCCTCAACAAGGAGCTGGAGCAGATGGTCTCCGAGATCGGGGTAGGCGCCGGCCTGGCGGACGCCGTCTCCCGCAGCGGGCGGGGCCTGCGGCCGGGGCCTCGGGGGAGGGCACCCAAGGACCGGCCGGCCCTCTGAGGAGCCACCCCAGCCTTCGGCCCCCCAGAGAGCAGGCCCCTCACCGGAGGCGCCCTGGCCGCGGCGGGTCTCCGCAGGGGGAAGAGATGGGGCCGCTGGAGCTGGAGATCAAGAGGCTGGGCAAGCTGCTGGACGAGGCGGGCGCCCGGGTGACGCAGGCGCAGGTGGGCTGGCTGCGCCTCCAGCAGGACATGGTGCGGGCGGCGCAGGAGCGCGAGGAGCAGCTGGCCGCCCTGAGCCTCTTCAGCAAGGAGGTGCGCATCCTGGAGCAGAAGAAGCTGAGGACCGACAGTGAGCGCCGCCAGCCCCGGTCGCCCGCGGGGACAGGGCCATGGGGGGGGGGGGAGGGCACGGCGGGCTCGCTGCGTCTCGCCAGCCTTCGGGCAGCCCCAGGGTGCGGCTCTGAGCCGTGGCCCTGACCGGCGGGTGGGCCGCAGTCACGGGGGCGGGCGAGGCGAGAACGTGTGCTGAGTTTGTTAAGTTTGGGATCGAGTGCCCTCCGCCCACGATAGGCGGCTCCCCGAATCACACGGACGCTGGGTCCCGGGGCTGGAGCCCTGCCCGGGCCTCAGGAGGCGCGCCCTCTCTGCCCCGCCCGCGGCCCCGGCTCACCCGCTGTGTCTACGTCTCAGGGTCTCCACGTGCCAGGGTGCCCAGAGGGGCAGGGGGCACCCTTCCTGGCACCTTCACCCCACAGCCACCTGCTGAGGCACCTGTCCCTTTGGGGCCCACCTGGTCCCTGGCCCGGGGTCATCGCAGGTCAGCCCGGCCATGCAGCCCTTCGGGGTGCCGCCCAGAGCTCGGGGCTCCCTCCGCCTGGCACATCACGCCCCGTTTCCTCCCAGCGGTCCTGGGCCGCCCCGCCCTCCGAAGCCTGCGTCACCCCCACCTGCTGGTCGTCCACCCCCGTCCTTCCAGGTCCCCGAAAGGCCGGGCTTTGGAAACCCAGCGGCCAGAGGGGACCCCTCCCCTGTCCCCCGCCCCAGAGGGACGTGATGGGGGCGCCAGGAGGACAGCGGGGCTCAGGGCCCTCGTCCCTCCGCCACAGAGAAGATCGAGCAGGAGAAGCGGGAGCAGAAGGACATCGAGCGGCACATGAAGGACCTGGACAACGACCTGCGCAAGCTCAACGTGCTCCTGAGCCGCAACCGCAGCAGCTCCGAGGGCCTGCAGCAGGCCAACCTGCTGGCCGAGAGCCAGTTCCTGCACGCGCTCAAGGTGCGGGCACGCGGCCCCGGGCCCGGGCGGCGGGCGGGAGGGCGTAGCCTCGGGCACACGCGTCCCCCGGGGCAGGGGGGCACACGGGCCCCAGGGAAGGCCGCAGGGGCGGGCACAGCCGTGGGCCCCTCGTCCACCAGCGCCGCCGCCCAGCTGCCCCCCCTGCCCCCCGCAGGCCGCGGAGAGGGAGACCATCGAGATGCAGGACAGGCTGGAGCAGCTGAACCAGGAGAAGGTGTCGCTCCTCAACCGCCTGGTGGAGGCCGAGTGAGTGCCGCTGCCGCCCCCCAGGGCCCCTGGGAGCGTCCTGGGTCGACCCGTCGGGGTGGCGCAGACATTGAGCGTCGACCTATGAACCAAGAGGTGCCCGGTTCGATTCCCGGTCAGGGCACAGGCCCGGGTTGCGGGCTCAATCGCCAGTAGGGGGCGTGCAGGAGGCGGCTGATCCATGATTCTCTCTCATCACGGATGTTTCTCTCTCCCTCTCCCTCTGCCTTCCTCTCGCTAAAGTCAATAAAAACGTGTTTTCAATAAAGAATCCCTCCTGAGCTGGGTGATTCCAGAGACAGCTGGCCGGCACTGCGGCTGCTGGGCCCAGAATGGGGGGGGGGGGTGTTTCTTATGTAACAGCCACGCCCCACGCCCCGGCCTGGGCATCAGCACATGCCGCCCGCCCCTCGAGGGCCTTCCTAGGAAAGCAGGCAGCGGGTCTCCCATAGCAACTGCACGCAGTCGCAGACACGGGCCCTCAGGCCAGAGCCCGCCCCCCCCCCCCCCCCACACACACACACAGGATCACGGTGCCCATCTCTGCCGGACCTGACCTCCTGCCCCCCGCGGCTGCTCCCTTGGGGGGTGGGGTCCTTAAGCAGGAGCTCAGGGAGCCTCGGGAAGAAAGCTCCCACGCGGCCTCTCCCCCGTGTAAAGGCACCAGGTCCTGCTTTGGGAGAAGAAGATCCAGCTGGCGAAGGAGATGCGGGCCTCGGTGGACTCGGAGACGGGCCAGAAGGAGATCCGGGCCATGAAGGCGGAGATCCACCGGATGAAGGTGTGGGGGTGCAGGAGGGTCCTGGGGCCCCGGGAGGGCGCCCCGCACGGCGACCGCGCTCCAAGCTCCGGTGAAACGCGCTGTCCCCCACGCGGCCCGTATGTCGGTCCGTCCTCCCTGAATCCCTGCGGAGCAGCGCGGACACACACGGCCGCACGCACAGCGTCGCCCCAGCCGCTGTCTGTCCTTCCGCGGTGCGGCCCCGCGTTCTGCGCTCCGATATTTAACATGCCGCGCGCTGCCGGCTGGTGTGGCTCCGGGTTGAGCGTCCACCCGGGAACCAGGAGGTGGAGGTTGGATCCCCGGTCAGGGCACGTGCCCGGTGGCGGCTCCATCCCCAGCGGGGCGCGTGCAGGAGGCGGCCGGTCCACGGTTCTCTCTCTGCCCCGTGCACCAGGTCCGGCACAAGCAGCTGCTGAAGCAGCAGGAGCGGATGATCCGGGACATGGAGCAGGCCGTCGCCCGCAGAGAGACCATCTCCACCCGGGCCGAGGGCCAGAGCAAGATGGACAGGAAGGTGCTCACCCGGTCCGACTTCCACCACAAGCAGCTGGAGCTGCGGCGGAAGATCAGGGACCTCCACAAGGTCGGGAGCCTGCTGAGGCGGCCTGTCCACAGCCGGTGTGCCCCCCCCTCCGCCCCCCGACCCGCTGGCGCGTGTCCAGCGTGGCAGGTGGCATTGGCCAGGGCTGCCCGAACCCTGCCTGCCTCCGGGAGCGGCAGGAAGCCGTCTGCGCAACGGGCTTAGCTGGGACTCGCCCCGTCCCCCCAGGTCCCGAGGAGCCGGGCCTACCCTCTTCCCCTCTGGAAATGCACTGGGTGCAGGGAAGGCTGGGCGGGGCCTGATCCCCTCTGTCCGAGGCCGACCCGGCTCAGGGCCCCAGGTGATCCGCGGGTCCCCTAGGCCTGTGGTCGGCAAACTGCGGCTCGCGAGCCACATGCGGCTCTTTGGCCCCTTGAGTGTGGCTCTTCCACAAACTACCACGGCCTGGGCGAGTCTATGTTGAAGAAGTGGCGTTAGAAGAAGTTTAAGTTTAAAAAATTTGGCTCTCAAAAGGAATTTCCATCGTTGTCCTGTTGGTATTTGGCTCTGCTGGCTAATGAGTTTGCCGACCACTGCTAGGCCACCGAGGAGACGAGCAGCAACATCGCGCAGCTGGAAGAGAGCCAGAAGCGCATGAGCGACTCCCTGCACGAGAAGCAGGCGCAGCTGTCCGCCATGCAGGCCCAGGCCGAGGAGCTCGAGGCCACCCTGGAGCAGCTTGTGGCCCGCAAGCGACAGGTAGGCAGGCCCCAGGGCCCCAGGGCCCCCAGCAGCATGAGAACCGGGGCCGGGGTCTGCCCTGCAGCAGCAGCCCACGCGGCTGCGGGCATGGCCTCCTCCCGCCAAGGGCATCTCACACGCATCAGGCTCCTTCGCGGTCCAGGCTCGGCCCCGGGAGCCAGGGCTGCCGGTGGCGCAGAAAGACCATCGCCTGCCCTCCCCGAGGTTCCGGGTCTGCGGGCGGGAGGACAGGCAATCGGGAGTCTGAGAGAGCACACGGCGTGTTAGATGGTGAAAAACAAGCAGAAGCATCGAGAGGTGGGATCGCACCTTTAGGCCAGGCTCGGAGAAATGACATCCGAGTCGGGCTTAGAGGAGGCGGGAGGGTGCCGCCCCCGGCAGAGGGGTCAGGGGGGTGGAGCTGGAGCTCCAGAAAGCCCCAGGGCCCGCAGAGCTGCAGGCCAGCCTGCTGTGTCGGGGGAGGGGCGGGGGACCCCACTTCAGGGAGCAGGATCTTGGCTGATGTCGGAGGGGTTTGGGTGCGGCTGGGGGTGACCAGGGGCTCTGAGGTTGAGTGAGTCACAGAAGGTGAAGGGTGGACACGGGAGGCCCGTGTGAGGCCATCGCAGTGCGTAAGGAGGACGGTGACGCACGGACAGGGCCGTTGCCCGCCGTGGGGCTAGCGGGCAGCCGTCCGGGTCTGCAGAGAATTTCAGAGCCGTCCCAGTGGGCTTTCCTGCGAGGCTGGATGGGCGTGAGCAGAAGAGAAAGGCCAGGCAGGCCTTGGGCCTGGTCCGCGGAGATGGGGAGGTCACGGAGGGAGCCATCCAGCACCAGGCCCGGCACCCGGCGGCCACCTGCCTCCCGGAGGCTGCAGGAGGGCTCCGCCCAGCCTCCTCCCCTGGCCGCGGGGGCTCGGGGGCCCCCAGGCGCCCCTTTCCTGCAAGGCCCTGTCCTTTGTCTTCTCCTCCAGTCTGGGTTTGTGGAGGAGGCGGTGGGTGTCCCCTTTTAAATCGCACAGCCTGACGCGCGCCTCTGATCCGACCCAAGAACCTCTCGGAGCTGGTGACCCTGCAGACGCGCCTCAAGCACCTGCAGGCGGTGAAGGACGGCAGGTACGTGTTCCTGTTCCGCTCCAAGGCGGCGCAGCTGGAGGAGCGCAGGCGCCTGGACCACCGGCTGGCCGCCATCGGCGCCATCCTGGACCACGTGAAGGACGAGCACCCCCAGTTCCAGGAGGCCCTGCTCAAGCTCAGACAGACGATCGCCAGCCAGCTGGACGCCCCCGTGCCCTCCTAGCGCGCAGCCCGGGCCTCGCCTCCCAGGCCAGCCGGGAAGAGACCAGGATGCTGCGTGTTCCCTGGGATCCGTAGGTTTTTGTGTCCCCGGAAGCCACGCCCACCCTCAGAGAATGACAGGCCCGCGCTGCGGGACCTCTGGCCACCCGCGTGTTTAAACCAAGTCGCCTCCCCACCTTCCTGGTTGCGTTTAGGCGAGTCACCCCTTGGCAGAGGCAGCGCCCGGGAAGGCGGGCCCTGTTCCCACGATGGACGGCGGCGTGCTCCCCTGAGCAAAACCTGGGCTGTGGAGGCTCCCGTGTCTGCACCTGCAAACTCACACCCACTTCCTCGTGGGCAGCTTCTCGCTCCCACCCCTCAGGGACCCCGGGTCCCTTCTCCTCCCCCACTCCCAGCCCGGGTTAAATCCAGATTCTCAGCCGGAGGGGCGGTGACCCCCACCGGCGGCTCACAGAGAGCCGACCGCTGACATAAGACCCCGTCCCAGGGCGGCCCACCGGTCACCGGTCACCGGAGCGTCCTCCTCCCCCACCCGTCCCCCTGCACCTGCTAGCATGGTCTCTCCGCAGTGTAACGGGAAGGGTTCTACAGAAGAATTTCACTTTCACACTTTTCAACAGAAAAGTAAATACTTTTTTTCTGAATATGGAGAAAGGCATATTTATTCTCAAACATTTGAGAATCACAAAACCCATAACGAATCGGGGGCGCCACCGCCCGTGCCCGGCAGGCCCCCCAGCGGTTTCCCGGGGCGAGCTCGCCGGGCAGGATCACGCTGGCGCCCTTGTGCTCCGCTCCGAGCAGCTCGCTCCCCCAAACTCCAGCACCTCCTCATCGCAGGAAACGGCCTGTCAACCTAGCTGTTCACAGGAGTCGACTTTAAGGGTCATGGCCATGTTTTCCTCTGCGGAGGAAGCTGTTGTTGACGTTGCTGCCCACGATTCGCGCCCTCCGCCAGTTCGGGGCCGAACAGCTGTGCCCCTCGTTAGGCTCCAATGGCAGGAGGGGCGCCCCGTGGCGCGGCCTGGCAAGCTCCCAGGAAGCCCGACAGCCGCTGGGGGGTGCTCACGGGTCACCCCGTCCCTGACCCCGAAAGACAAGGTCGCGGCACCGGAGCGCCTCTGCCCGGATCCACGGCGGGCGGGGGGAGGAGGGCCAGAGACTGCCCCGGCGCGGCTCGCCCCTCCACCAGGGGGCGCACGGCCAGAGGAGCGCGCACTCACCCAGGGCGCCTGCGCCGCGTCCCGTCACGTGGTCTGCCTCCGCCCCCGCCAGCGCCTGACCTCGGGTCGCAGCTGCGGGCAGGCGCGCGTGCGCAGAGGCGTGCGGGGCCCGGAGCTGAGCGCGCGTGCGCGGAGGTGAGCGGGCGCCGCTAGCGGGCTGGGGGCCGCGACCGGTCTCAGCGAGGGGCCCGGGCGGTTTCCCCGCAGCCTTTCGGGCGAGAGGCTTGGCGGGTCGGGGCACTCCTGACGCCCGGAAGCGGGAGGGATCGATGGGTCGATTGACCGGCCGGTCGTCAGTGATTTCCTATTGGAGACGCTGGGCGCGCGGTGCCAGGGTCCGGGCGCTGCGGGGCGGCAGTAACGTGGGGACCCCGGAAACCGCGCTCCGCATTCAGTCCCGCAGTGCCCGGCCGGGAAGGCTGCGCCGGCCCGTCCCGCAGGCAGGAAACGGAGGCACCGGCGAACCCCTGCTCCCCGTCCAGTGGCGGAGCTGGGCTCGGACCCCCGCCCCTGCCCGGGAGCCTCGCGCTGGGCCGCTTCCCAGGTGGCTGTGCCAGGCCCCGGAGCGCAGCGCCTCTGACCGCCCGGCCTCAGCTCTCCCCAGTGCCTCCCGAGTCCCCCGCCCCACCCCGCGGCTTTCCCCGTCGGGGGGGTCTCTTCCCCGACTGTGGAGTGGGAGCCGCGGGAGGGGGTGCGGTCCCGCCTGTGCGTGTGCTGGGCCCGCATCTGTGCAGCTTCCGCGCTTGGGTGGGCATTGCCCCCGAGCTCCCACCGCGGACCCCGCTCTAAGCTCTGGTTTCCCTCGTTTCTTTTCTTTTTAAAAAAATACATTTTAATTGATTCAGAGAGGAAGGGAGAGGGAGAGAGAGATGGAAACACTAATGATGAGAGAGTCATGGATCCGCTGCCTCCTGCACGCCCCCCACTGGGGATGGAGCCTGCAACCCGGGCCTGTGCCCTTGACCGGGAATCCAACTGGGACCTCCTGGTTCATAGGTCAACACTCAACCCCTGAGCCACGCCGGCTGGGGCTGAGGTCCCTCGTTTCTGAGTTTTCATCAGGAAAGGTCCGTCAGGTGTCTGGTGGGGTCAGGTGGAGCTGGGACACTTTAACAAAAATAAATGTTGCATCTTTGTTTCCCGTTCCTAAACCCTGGCATCTTGGGAGTAATGAGTGTATTTCAGTGGTCGGCAAACTGCGGCTCGAGAGCCACAGGTGATAGGGGCTTAATCACAAGGAACAACAACAGCCTATAATTATTGGAATCGAGAGTCTAGGGCAGTGGTCGGCAAACTCATTAGTCAACACAGCGGCAAACCTCGGCTCACGAGCCGCAGTTTGCCGACCACTGGTGTATTCTACACGCTAATGAGATGATGGGTGGCTGGGAGCTGGTCCCCAGACTTCCATCCCGGACTTCTGGGAGCTGAGAGGGATTGTCACCAGTGCCAGGGACCTAACCAAGCGTGCCCACCTGGTGAAACCCTACACTCCTCGGCGTTTGGCGAGCGTCCAAGCTTGTGACCACATTGTGATGCTGGACGGGTGGCTGGCGGGAGAGGGCGTGGAAGCTCCGTGCCCCCTTCCATACCGCGGTTCCTAGTTGTATCCTTGATAAGTTAACGTAAAAGCATTCAAACCTGTAAAGAATTTTTGTGAGTTTATTTGAGCCAAACTGTTGACAGTTGCCGGGAAGCAGAATCTGAAGGGATTGGGATAATTCTCCGGAGAAGGGTGGTTTTCCACCTATTTTTATACGTGACAGTCCCAGGAGGAGATGTAGGCGGCTTACTTCAAATCCGTTGGTGATGGGTTAGGGAGGCGGGAGAAAGGAAGCAAAGGGGGTGGGGGACCTCTGGGATTGGATGAACGTAAAATGATGGACACGTGCTTTGTGGGTGTAGGATGGTTAATAGTCGCTAATTAACAGGATAACAATAACAATGAAGGCCTTTGTGGTCTCCTGTCCTGGGGCCCAGGGCATTTGGTTGTGCCCTGAGGGGTCCAGGAAAAAAGGGGAGTTACACGTTACCCGGACATGTCAAGGGTATGTTATCTTAGAAGCTAAAAGACAATAGGCTCAGTTAAGGTAAAAGTTGACCTTGTCAGGGAAGAGACCGGCCTAGGATGTAACTACCCACCATGGCTGCCTTTAGTTCAAGTGTAATTTCAGACCATCCTTGTGGGACTTGAGGTCTCTGAGTTTGCAAGACGGCAACGCCGGCCTCCCCTGAGCTTGTCAGGGTAGCATGTGGCCCCTTTCGTCCACAACGTGCAGGTCAGCAGGAGGGGACAGAGGGCAGGGGTGCCCCCTGCGGTCACCCCACTCCCACCCACTGGTCACAACCTAATACCCTTGGTGTATATGCAAGCAGGCTTAGCCGTCTGCTGTTGGAACTTGACCCTCTATCATGTGGGTCTTTTGTGTCATTAAATCCTTTCTGCAGCCCTAAAGGCGGTAACATTTCACGGTATTCGGCCTCCCCCCCCCCCCCCCCAATTTGGGACCTTTCTCTCCTTTCCCTTCCTCCCTGCTGCCACGACTATCTGCACTGCCCCAGGAGAGCTCCTCCATCCTCACCGGCCGCCTCCTCGGCTGACCTCACCCCACCCCTGCACGGCCCGCCTGCCTGCACAAGTTCACGTCTGTCAGGAAGCTGCTTGGGGAGGCCCCAGCGGCTCACTTCCCTGTTGAGCCTGGTTCCTCTCTTCACAGGCCTCCAGGACCCATCCCACAGGCACAGGCCATGGGCGCTTGGGGGCCGCCCCGCGCCCGCCCCCTGCTGGGCGTCTGCGCCCTCCTCGCCCTGGCCGCCGCCGCCCTCCTGGGGCACGTCCTGCTCCACCAGTTGGCAGTGGTTCCCCGAGGGCTGTGTGGCTGCTCCCAGGTGCCCGAGGAGACGCCCCGAGCTTGCCAGCAGGGAGCCCACAGCCCGAGGCCCCAGCCCCGCCCGGGAGCAGCACCCACACAGTGCGACGTGCCCCCCAACAACCGCTTCGACTGCGCCCCGGACAAGGCCATCACCCAGGAGCAGTGCGAGGCCCGGGGCTGCTGCTACGCGCCCGTGGGGCGGCCCGGGGGCTCCCGGATGGGGCCGCCCTGGTGCTTCTTCCCGCCCAGCTACCCGAGCTACCGGCTGGGGAACCTGACCGCCACGGACACGGGCTACACCGCCAGCCTGACCCGCGCCGCCCCGACCTTCTTCCCCAAGGACATCCTCACCCTGCGGCTGGACGTGCTGCTGGAGACGGAGAGCCGGCTGCACTTCACGGTGGGCGGGCAGGGCCGCGGCGGCAGCGTGGGGGCAGGCGGGGCGGAACACGGCTCCACTGGGGTCTGCTTACCGCACAAATGTGTACGGCGCCCCCGCTGAGTCCTGGCGTGAGCAGACACAGTGCCCACCGCAGGGAGCGGGGTTAGGGTTAAACGTGCTGTGGAGGGCGCGGCTGGGGGAGGTTAGGCCTCCCCCAAAAGTGACGTCTCGTTGGGTGGGACCTGCAGTCAGCAGGCGGGATGGTGAGGGGGAGGGAGGGGCCATCGCAGGCAGCGGGCGGTAGGACCCCAGCCCCCCGAGGCAGGGCCTCTGCCTGCGGTTTCCCAGCCGCTGGGCACCCAGCCACTGGGCACCGAGCGGGTGCCCTGTGAGCCCTGGTAGGCGGACTGCCATGCCCAGAGCCCGACACAGTTCCCGTGGGCCGACGGGCCTGTGTTAGTACTTCCGCCGCCGCCGCTGACCGAGAGGGCACTGCACACCGACAGGCGCGGGGCCCCGAGTGCGTTTTCTCATTCACGCTGAGCCCGCTGTGCCCACTGAGCCCGCTGTGCCGGGTGGGATGGTGCTGCCAGGGTCGGCAAGCACAGCAGAGGCTGCCTAGTGAGCCTGAACCGAGCACCGAGGTCCCTGCACTGACAGACAGGCTGACAGCGGGAGGCGCCCCAACCGCCAGGCTCACGCCACCCGCGGCCGTGCTGGGACCTCTCGGACCCCGTGCCCCTGGAGGGTGCAGGACGGAGCGGCGGTGCGGGAACGGCTGCGGCCCAGCGCCCGCCTCACGACACCCCCGCTCTCGTCCAGATCAGAGATCCCGCCAGCAGGCGCTACGAGGTGCCCTTGCAGACCCCGCGTGTCCGCGGCCGGGCGCCGTCCACGCTCTACAACGTGGAGTTCTCCGAGGAGCCCTTTGGGGTGGTTGTGCGGCGGCGGCGGGACGGCCGGGTGCTGTGAGTGCCCGGGCCTCTCGGGCCTCCTCGCGGGGGGGCTCGGGACCACAACTCCTGGGTCAGGAAGGGTTTCGGGGGGCCCCCTCCCAGCACCTGCCTGTGCCGCGGCTCGCGGGCAGCCTGCTCCTGGAGCCGGCCCGGGTGGCGTGGGCACAGCCGGGCAGCCTCCCTTCTCCCACGTGCTCCGGGCACTCCACCTGTCGGGACCCCGGGGCCTGGGAGTCTTGGGGGGCCCGTGGCGGGGAGCCTGGCCTCCGAGGTTGCGAGGCCGCGTGTCTCCCGCAGGCTGGACACGGCCGTGGCGCCCCTGTTCTTTGCCGACCAGTTCCTGCAGCTGTCCACCTCGCTGCCGTCCCAGCACGTCACCGGCCTCGCCGAGCACCTGGGGCCCCTCCTGCTCAACACCAACTGGACCAAGGTCACCCTCTGGAACCGGGACATCGCGCCCGTGGTAAAGGGGGGGCCGGGGCGGGGCCGGGACTGGGGGAGCCTCCGGGGCGAGGGAGCCGAGCGCCATGTCCTCTGCGTCCCAGCCCGACGTGAACCTGTACGGGTCGCACCCTTTCTACCTGGCGCTGGAGGACGGCGGGCTGGCCCACGGGGTCTTCCTGCTGAACAGCAACGCCATGGGTGAGCGAGCGCCCCGCCCCGTCCCGCCCCGTTTGGGTGCCCAGGCCAGGTCTTCCCTGGCGCAGCTGCGTAGATGGAGCGAGGGGGCCAGGACCTGTCTGACGGGCTGGGGGATGGGAGGGGCAGTGGACGGGGCCAGTTGCCCTAAGAAGTGAGTCCAGTGTGTGGCCTCTCCAGGTCTCCCCTCGGGTGGGAGCAGGTGGGGGAGGGGGAGCAGAGGCCAGAAACGGGAGTCCCGAGTCCCCCTCAGCATCTCCCGGCCTGCTCCAGGGTGCTCAGCAGGTCCTCTGAGTGCCCTGCCCCTGAGCGGGCTGTTCCCAGGCTCCTGTGGGAGGACCCCCTTCTCCAGAGGTAGTTGGTCCGGTCCACCCGTGAGGTGCCCAGGCCGGGGGCGCAGCGGGCACTTGTCCCTGAGCCCAGGGCTGCTCCCCCAGACGTGGTCCTGCAGCCCAGCCCGGCCCTCAGCTGGAGGTCGACAGGCGGGATCCTGGACGTGTACGTCTTCCTGGGCCCGGAGCCCAAGAGCGTGGTGCAGCAGTACCTGGAGGTCATAGGTGGGCCTGCCCCGCGTCTGCTCCGCCTTCCCGCCCGCTCCCCCAGTCCCCCCCCCACTCTCCGCCCCCCAGCCCGCTCTCAGGGCCCCTCTGGCCGCTCCCCCAGCCCCTTGTCTGTGGCACAGGCCGCCCCTTCATGCCGCCGTACTGGGCCCTGGGCTTCCACCTCTGCCGCTGGGGCTACCCGTCCACCGCCGTCACCCGCCAGGTGGTGGAGAACATGACCCGGGCCCACTTCCCCCTGGTGAGCGCCGGGAGGGCCCTGGGGCGGCGGGGCGGGGCGGGGAGGATCCTGGGGCGGTGGTGAGTGGTGGGGAGGGTCCTGGGGCGGCGGGGCGGGGCGGGGAGGGTCCTGGGGCGGTGGTGAGTGGCGGGGAGGGTCCTGGGGCGGCGGGGCGGGGAGGGTCCTGGGGCGGTGGTGAGTGGCGGGGAGGGTCCTGGGGCGGCGGTGCGGGGCGGGGAGGGTCCTGGGGCGGTGGTGAGTGGCGGGGAGGGTCCTGGGGCGGCGGGGCGGGGAGGGTCCTGGGGGCCCAGTGGGGCGGGGAGGCGCTGGCCCAGGACAGTGCCCAGGCCCCCAGCGCCGCTGCCCGGCTGCAGGACGTCCAGTGGAACGACCTGGACTACATGGACGCCCGGAGGGACTTCACGTTCAACAAGGACGGCTTCGGGGACTTCCCGGCCATGGTGCGCGAGCTGCACCAGGGCGGCCGGCGCTACGTCATGATCGTGGTGAGCCCCCCCCATCCGCCCCAAGCTGAGCCTTTGAGCTGCCCTGTGACTGGAGGAGGGGGAAGGGAGGGGCAGCTGAGACCAAAGGCCCCGCCATGGGCACGGACACGGGAGAGGAGGCCGTTGGCATGAGGCTCAGGTGCAGCGTCAGGGAAGCCGGGCCCTTAGGGCGGGAAGCCTGTGTCCGTGCCCCGCCTGCTGGGCCCCGGGCTCCGCCTCGGAGGCGACCTGTGTGTCCACGCGTGCTTGGACGTGAGCACCACGACGGCTTCGCCCTGCGACGGGGCCTCATACCCCCTCCCCCACTGGTGCCAAGACTCGCCTTTCCTTCTCCACCCTCCTCCCTCGCCCCAGGATCCCGCCATCAGCAGCTCCGGCCCCGCGGGGAGCTACCGGCCCTACGACGAGGGGCTGCGGCGGGGGGTTTTCATCACCAATGAGACCGGGCAGCCCCTGATCGGGAAGGTAGCGCGGGCCGGGGGTGAGGGGTGAGGAAGCGGGGTCCCGGCGGTGGGACCAGGAAGGTGCTGGGGAAGAGGGCGCTGCCCAGGGGACGGAGCGGGTGGGCTGGCCCCTGACCAGGACACCTCGAGTCCTTCCCTCGGGGACCCTGGCTTCCCCCTCGGCCAATCCTCCAGGTGTGGCCAGGGCCCAGCGCCTTCCCCGACTTCACCAACCCCGAGGCCCTGGACTGGTGGCAGGACATGGTGGCTGAGTTCCACGCCCAGGTGCCCTTCGACGGCATGTGGATTGTGAGTGCCCCCCCCCCCCCGCCATGTCCCTGAGCCTTGGGGACCGGCCCCGCCCTCTGCCCTGGGCGACGCCCACCCCCGGCCTCTTGCAGGACATGAACGAGCCGTCCAGCTTCGTGAAGGGCTCCGTGGACGGCTGCCCCGACGACGACCTGGAGAGCCCGCCCTACGTGCCAGGTGAGCTCCGCCTGCGCCCGGGCAGCGGGCGGGGGACGGCGGCTCCGATCAGCTCTCTGGCTTGGGAGACTCGAAGCTGTTATTTCTGAGGAGTCGGTGGGTGCAGCCAGCCAGGAAAGGGGGGACCCAGGAGTGAGGTTCAGGTGTGGGAGACCCCGCCACGCAATGTGGACCCCATCCCTGCAGCTGAGGAAAGCCCGGGAGGGTGGGCATCGTGGGCTCAGGAGAACGGCAGGGACAGCCCGGAAACGGGTCAGGGAGCCTGTGAGGCTGGGGTCTGCCGAGGGCAGCCTGTGGCGTGACCCAAGTTCCCAGGGTGCTCCCAGGACGGGGTGCTCCCAGGACGGGGCGCTCCCAGGACGGGGTGCTCCCAGGACGGGGTGCTCCCAGGACGGGGTGCTCTCAGGACGGGGTGCTCCCAGGACGGGGTGCTCCCAGGATGCGGTGCTCCCAGGACGGGGTGCTCCCAGGACGGGGTGCTCCCAGGATGCGGTGCTCCCAGGACGGGGTGCTCCCAGGACGGGGTGCTCTCAGGATGCGGTGCTCCCAGGACGGGGTGCTCCCAGGACGCGGTGCTCCCAGGACGGGGTGCTCTCAGGACGCGGTGCTCCCAGGACGGGGTGCTCTCAGGACGGGGTGCTCCCAGGACGGGGTGCTCTCAGGACGGGGTGCTCCCAGGACGCGGTGCTCCCAGGACGGGGTGCTCCCAGGACGGGGTGCTCCCAGGACGGGGTGCTCCCAGGACAGGGTGCTCCCAGGACGGGGTGCTCCCAGGACGGGGTGCTCTCAGGACGGGGTGCTCTCAGGACGGGGTGCTCTCAGGACAGGGTGCTCCCAGGATGCGGTGCTCCCAGGACGGGGTGCTCTCAGGACGGGGTGCTCCCAGGACGGGGTGCTCCCAGGAAGCGGTGCTCCCAGGACGGGGTGCTCCCAGGACGGGGTGCTCCCAGGACGGGGTGCTCCCAGGATGCGGTGCTCCCAGGACGGGGTGCTCCCAGGACGGGGTGCTCTCAGGATGCGGTGCTCCCAGGACGGGGTGCTCCCAGGACGGGGTGCTCCCAGGACGGGGTGCTCTCAGGACGGGGTGCTCCCAGGATGGGGTGCTCTCAGGACAGGGTGCTCCCAGGACGGGGTGCTCCAGCCTGCCAGGCAGAGCCCCTCTGAGAAGTGCTCTCTCCCCCAGGGGTGGTGGGCGGGTCCCTCCGGGCAGCCACCATCTGTGCCTCCAGCCGCCAGTTTCTCTCCACGCACTACAACCTGCACAACCTGTACGGCCTGACCGAGGCCTGGGCCTCCCACAGGTGAGGGCCGTGAGGGGGGCCGGGTGAGGGCGGGAGCCCAGGCCACCCCCGGGCCAAGCACTGCCCCCCAGGCCCTGCCCAGTGCTTCCAGGGCCGTGTGGGCTGGCCAGGGCCCGGCTCCGGTGGGCCAGGCGGGACGCGGTCCTCCCGGTGACACGGGCATCTGCCAGGGGAGGCATCTGCCAGGGGAGGCCCGCGGCTCGGGCAGAGCTGACTGCCCAGCACACGTTGGTGTGGCCTCCCCCATCCTGCTCCCCGCGCTGTGCCTGCTGCATGGCCGGCACTGGGGGGGCCTGGCCCGCTCCCCACAGCTCTGTCCCCGCTCCGCCCAGGGCCCTGGTGAAGGTTCGGGGGACACGCCCCTTCGTCATCTCCCGCTCCACCTTCGCCGGCCACGGCCAGTACGCCGGCCACTGGACAGGGGACGTGAGGAGCAGCTGGGAGCAGCTGTCCTCGTCGGTGCCGGGTGAGAGCCCCATCAGGGGGGTGGGCCCCTCGGGAGGAGCGGCCAGAGCTGGGAGCTGGGCCAGCACAGCTCAGGGACACCTGCTGCCATGGCCGGGGCCCAGGGAGTACCTGCTCCCCTGGGGGCGTCCCCTCACCTGGGGGCGTCCCCTCACCTGTGCAGATCAGCTCACCTGGGGGCGTCCCCTCACCTGTGCGGGTC